>NC_138582.1:113941564-114362858 GCF_964289735.1 Phaethon aethereus | reverse complement strand
AAACCAGCAACAGTCTTAACGCTTCCAGTCATTCATAGGTGAAGAGAGTAGCAACCACCACACTATTGTATAAGAAGCGTAGAGTCATGATGACAGAGCGCAATTTGACACCACATTTGGCACACCACAGGCCATTTTAGGGCCTTCTGACTGCACTGTATTTTAGCCACCACTAATCTGATGTGAGACCAGCTCAACACATGGGAAAAAGAAAAGCTGTTTATTGCATCTGTCCCTTTGGACTTGGCTCAGTTGCTTTTGCTTGTTGCACTGTAAGGTAATTTATGCAGTATTACTGTAAAAGCGAGGTTGAAAGAAATAAGAAAACTTGGTTGTTCCTCTAGTGCGGTCATGTTGCATTTGTACTTTATGACCAATTGTTAATTCCTTGAAGTTACGATATCATTATGATCTGAATGTACAAAGTTCATTTATTAACAAGGTAAAAACGTGTGAGAAAGAGACAATATTCCCCTCCAGATTGCATCATATGAGAAAAAAATAGCCATTTGGGAAATAATTGTCTCCTACACACAAGAAGTAACAGAGGGGAATTTTAAAAATGAAGTGTCTGCACAGATCGAAAGCAAAACTTTTGAAACTATTCAGAACTCTAACAGATGAGACATGCCTACAATGTTGACAACTCTTATCAAACTCTACTTCCAAACATTTTAAACTTTCCAGGTGATACAGATGCGTGGTTCTATTTCAGAGCATCAGAATTCACAGTGCTTCATGTCTAGCAGTACGTTTCTGACTTTGTGTGTATAAGCCAAGAGAATAATTTCTGGATGTAAATCCAGCTTAGGTCAAGGTCAGGTCTGAGTTCAAAGAATTCTAAAGTTTCAGTTCAGATTTGTTTACTGTGAAATCTTGCCAGACCTCTATTGTCCATTATATCCTCTATGTCTATTAACACAACAGTTCAGTGATGGTCATTAATCCACAGGATCCCAGAAGGAGCCTCTTGATCATGTTTTACCACCTAACTGAAAATAAAGTTAGAGAGACTTCTTTTCTTCTCATGATGCTGATGGAGAAGTGGTATTCCTGGGACTTATAAAAATGTTCCTATCTGTACCACATTTTATAACAATAAAACTTCTGATGGAGAAAACCCATCTCCACGTTTCAGCGCCTCCCCGCTCATGACACCTATTGTGCAATGTTGTCATTATAGTTACTGGGTCTTATTAACCTAAAAGCTCTGGTAATATCTGTATCTAGATTAAGAAAGAGTGTGATACTTCTTGAGATTTCTGAAAAGAAGTTCAGAAGACCTAAGTGAAATATTTGGATCTGTGAAAACATATAACCATTTTTTCATAAGGCAGGTCTTTTGTAGTCCCCTTGATAAATGACTGGCAGGTCAGCAACGTGATGGCTACAATACTAAAAGCCACACTCCTAGTGATATTTCTACGATCAAGTCAAAGCATCTCAGTATTTCACCTGATATCAAACTGGAGGCAGACTCTGTTTCCATTAAGGGCTGTCTCAGAACTGAAAATGCACAGTGCCTGAATCCAGCAGCACCAGTCACCTTCAGCATTTTGCATGCCATTCCCTCACTACAGTGGTCGTGGGTTTTGATTCGATTATGCCCTTGAGACCCACCGTGCAGAAGTACATTGAGTGGTGCTATATGGGTGGATCCATCTTCAATAGTACCATTCATACGGTAGTTCTCACCCTGAGTAATCTGTCAGAGTGAGGGCCTTTCGCTCTAGTTCAAACGATCCTGAAATCCAGAGGAGGTCTGATTTCATGGGTCTAGTAGAGGTTTCTCACAAAAATAGAGGTATTTTCAAGATACCCAGAACCACAAATCCAGCCCCCATTGAATTTCAGTTTCCCTTACAGGTCATTATTGTTTTCACCACTTTATGGCACTACTGGCCAAAATCAATCTTTCACAATTCCACTTCCTATTCGTACTAAAAGAAAAAGGTTGGGGCATTTAATTAGAGCTATTTATATTTTCAAAATGAGGAAGACATTCTGAAAAAGAAATTGTTTTTGCAGCCAATTCGGGGACCTTCTGTCTACAAAATCTGCTCTAGACACTTTCCCACCACAACTTTCTTTCCATTATTAGGAACTTACACCATGTTGTATTTAGCTTGGTATTTTGCCAAAAAATGTTCTTTAGGTCTCTATAGTACAAAATCTGACAGAAAGCATAACACAAGGAAAAAAAGGTATTTTTAGGTCCCTACTTTTTTCCATTTTCCCATCAGAAAAATTTAAAAAAAAAATATTAGTAATATAAATCTATCTCTGTTCCAGTTTTTGCTCTGGTTATTTATACCCTTTAAATATGATCCATGTAGAGAAGTCCAAAGTATTAAATCTGTTCAGATAGTCCTTCAATCTATTCAGGAGCTGAGTGTACCTGGCACAGGCACCAAGTATTTCCTTTTGGTTTCTGAGCTAGAAGTAAGTCTTGAAGTAAATTATTTTCTGCTATGATAATGATGATACTAACAGACGTCCTAAGTGGAAAAGGCCAGGGAGGTTCCTATCCTGACTCACGTTCTGATATTGTCTCTTTATTTTTTACCCTAGGAAAACTCAGCTCAGATTCCGTCTGTGGTTTTCAGTAAGAATAGTGCTTTTCCCTTCGTCCCGCACAATTTTCCAGCCGGATTGACTGAACTACGGAAAGGTCAAATGACTGACTTGGAGGGTAAGCCATGAGTCAGTAGCACAGCTAGCATTGAATCAAATCCTTTCCTGTCTTCCAGTCCAACCACTAGACAACACACAATTGCTTCCATTGACCAGAGAACTTTAATGAAGTCAACATTAGCTGTGGTATATGCTAGCATGAGTCTCTGAACAGTGTTAGTATACATTAGTATGCGTCTGTGAAAATCAGTCACCTTCTACAGCAATTCATTCGGTATGTGGCATGCAGCAGACCTTGGGTCCCTCTCTTTGCATGCCTTGTGTCCTGTTTGTGCATATTGCTATTTGCACACTTAAGTCATGCAGCTGTGCTCCCATCTGCACTGGGAGTTGGTGTGTACAGTTCTATTCAGGGGCTGAACTACAGCCTTCATTCTCAATCTTCGGGTCCTGGGACCTCCAACAGGATTTCAGCTGCCCTTCCTTTACAGTCAAGAAGAGGGAAAAGGGCCCATTATGAGATCATGGTTTGGAAAATGTTCAGAAATGCTGGACAAGATAAACTCAACAATCTATTTTGACCTTAGACTCTACCGATGTTTGGATTTAGCTGACCTATATGCATCTGCACATATTTTGGCAGTTGTCTGGAAATTTTGCAGAGAGACTGATAGAAGATTCTGTAAAAAACAGAAAATATGGCTGAAAAGGAGCTTGAGCAGGCATCTAATCTATCCTCATCTAAAGCAGGATCTATCTAAAGTAGATTTATCTACAGCATTTCTAGCAGGTGTCTCAACTGCTATCCTCTACCTCCCCAGGCAATCTGTGCTATCACTTTGCAACTCAAATTATTAGGTTAGACATTAAAGGCACCTTTATTGCCCTCCCTCATTGAAATGAGAGTGTGTCACTCATGTATATGATGTAAAGCAATCAAAAAATAGAGCTCATGTAATGTGGAATGGCATGTATTACAAAATCAATGGTACAGAAGTAAATGTGTCTTCAGCAAGAATTCCCTTTCTCTTATGGCACCTTTTGCAGTACAAAGAGCCTTTTTTTCTCCCTCTTTTTACTGAATAATGCCTGGTTCTGCCTTTCTCCAAATAAGGCTCTATTTACAAAGATTTTCCAAATGTTATTCTGCACAACTGCCTGTGTATGTGAAGAAAAGGTAATAAGAAATAGTTTTCAAATGACACTGAAGATTTGACTTTTCAACTTTTCAAAGCCAGGAAATTAATATTGAATCATCTGACTGAATTTGCTGTGCTGTGATGTGATGTTTTAGCTCATACGGCACACAAGATAACCGCTGTTCAGAGACCCTGCAGTAACTCAGCAGAAGAGGATGAATGGAGGATGACGTTTCTGTTATAAATCATCAGGTCTATTGTGTATATGTGTAATAGATGGGACTTGGGAAGTAGGGAAATATGGGACTGTTATGGAATACCAGAAGGAACTTTTTAGCATGTTTTCTTTTACTGATGACTGGATGGCAGCTCAAAAAAAAAACCAACCCTCTAATATAAAGTCACCATATAAATTAGAAATGGAAAGAGCTACTATTAGTTCATCTTTTCCATCCTCCTGTCACTGTGGAATTGTTCCCTACAGTGTGTTCTTGAGTGTTTTGTCCAGTCTTCTCTGAAATAACTTAAGCAACAGGGTTTCCATTGCTTCTCCTTGGAATCCTACCCCACACTGTAGTAGATCTCGTTAATAGGAAATGTTACTCTAAAGCATAAATTTTCCTGCTCTCAGTTTCATCTCATTAATTCCACTTATACCCCCTTCTCTGGTCCCAATCAATTCCTTTGCCTGTTAAGTGCTTATATCCTCCTAGGACTTATGGGGAATACCATACCAATACCCCAATTAGATATCATTCAGCCAAGATATGTGCAAAGCCCATTCCCTTCATTTTCCTTCAGCCCACATCTAAGCTTTGGATCATTTTTTCCCCTCTCTGAAGTCCCTTCAGTTTGTCATCGAGTCTCCCTCAATTTAAGTTGAAGAGAGTTCTGATCCCTACACTGCAGCCAGAGACGCGGCGATTGGGTTTCCAGAACACCAGCAAACCCCAACTCACCACAAAATCAGATGGAGAAGAGTGGCCATGAAGACCACTCAGGAAGAAGAGGAAAATAAAGGAGAGTGGCAGTTTGCAGGGAAAGAGCAACGTAAAATGCCAGCAAAACAGCATAAGCCGTGGCCCCGGGGGGAGAAGAGCCACAGCAAACCCTTGCGGGAGTGCTGGGAGCGGTGCTGCCCCATGGCAGTGGGGTACGGCACCAGTGGCTTGCGCCCTGGCTGGCAGCCCTCAGTAGTGCTGGTGGGGTGGAAAGGCCCCCAAATCACTCTGTGCCCACCCCGTGACGGTCGCACCAGGCAGGGCCGGCGTCACAGCTTCGCTGGTGTCGCTAACCACTTCGCAGTGTCCCCTCACGAGCGGCGGCAGCCTGGGCGAGCGTGTGTTCTGCAGATGGACAAAGCCCACTCTGTACAGGTTTTTTCCTTGTGGCTGTAAAATTAAGGAGCGGGAGAGAAACCTGGGGTGTATCACAGTCTCCCGGTGGTCTAACCCCTCCGCCCAGCCCTGCAGACCTTCCAAAACATTGTCATTTTACCCCAGAAGGCAAGCAGGCCTGGGGTAGATCCAGAACAGATTACAACATAATCCAATTCACAGGGAGGGGTATTTTTGAAAGAGGATTATATTTTTTTTTCTGGCTGGCTGCCAAAAATAAATAAATGCTGTAAGTATAATGTAATGTTTTTAGAGGGCATGGTGATGGAAAAAAAAGGCTCGTTTCCATATCCACGTTAGAGAGCAGGAGGGGGCAATTTGATTTTTGCAGTGGTGTGCAAAGCAGTCTGAGGGTACGTAAGGTATAAATGCTGGTATTTCACACTGGAATTTCAAACACAGTATTAGCCTGAAGAAAGCAGTGCTTCGTTTCTAATCAGAACAATGTACTATGGGTGTTTGGTCTGCATTTCAGCATCAAAAAGCCTCCGCCTGAACCTTTTGTGACCTTCAGAGAGTTTTGCATAATTAGCTTGATTAAAGACACGGCACAATTTTAGCACCAGGGACCAAAAACCACAAATTACTGAGGATCGCATGTTTTGCAAAATAATACCATTCATGTGATTATTTGTTTTGCTCTAATCATTTTTGAAATATTACTCCATTGCTTCGACTTGAATTGCTGGTTGTAACAGATAGCCAGTTCCCAAATAAAATGTAAGTCTCTACAAAAATGTTTCCATTGCATGAGAAACTGTTACTGGATTTCTCTAATGTCACAGGGCTGAGTTTGAGGTTCGTATTAGGGATATGACTGAAAAAGGCCTGCAGTACAAATACTTTCCAGCTCTGTATGCTGTCATTTCACTGGGCCTTCCTCAGACTTTGCTTGTACCATTTTGATTTTAGTGGGTTCGTCTCAAATTTTCAGTGTGGCAAAGCCAAGGAAAAACAGACCCAGAACAGGTGAGAACACATAGCTAGACTTTTCCATCCAGGGAGCATCTTACAGAGAGCAGTTTGGGGCCTCCTTTCATCAAGGAATCTACAAGATAGATGTGGGCACTGGTAACGGAGGGAATTACTGCCCTAATGCTCCTTGGGCCATGCAGGGTAGAAGTTGAGTACTCAGCACGTCCCCAAAGCATTGCCAGGATGGACATACCTGTCCATTGATATAAACAAAAGGCACCCCTTTGGCAAGGTGACCCACCTACCTCCTGCACGCTAAAATTGAGACTGTCTAGTTGTTTTCTCTCCACTCACACAAGAGGTAGTAATTGCCCATTGCCTGAGGGTGGTGGAAAGAAAAATGCTTGGAACGTCCCAAGCATCCCAGGCCCAGACGGAGAGCTCTTTTATAGGATCCTCATCCTCTGCCAGACACCATTTTTCCACACCGCTTTGGTACGGAGCGGCTGTGGATCCCTGCCCATCTGCTTGCCTTTTCTAACAGGTCTCCTGACACGTTCCCTGTCCTCAAACAACGAAAAAAAATGAATCGGGCAAGTGCACTGGGTCCACACAAGTTGTGTTCACGTGCCTATGTAGCTGTGTAAGGCCAAGCTTACATCCTGCTCCTCTGTCGTTTCTAGTATCTTCCAGACGGAAGAAAATGGTCAGCTACTTTGCAGAGCTTGCAAGACATTTAAAGTAACCCTGCCCTTGTCCACACTGCACCTCCAGCCCTCACGGTCTGCTGGCCTGCTGCACAGATTTATGCAACCCTCTGCTGTTAGCACACCCTCATTGCTGCAAAAGATCTCAGCTCAAGGCCTTCATGTGTTAAAAGAAATTAAGGAAGTTGCAAAATCTGTTGGTACAATAATAACAGTGGGTGTTCTTACAAAAACCAGTATAAGCTGGTTGAGTGGCACATCTGGGATGGTTTTAAGAAGAAACTTGATTAATACCACAGATGACTGCTATTTAAAGCCACTCGTTTTGATGCGTAGTTTGGGGGAGGTTCAGTTTACCCCTAAGGAAAAAGCAGGAGTTAATATAGACAGTGAGCGTACACGCTCCACTGGATGGTATTGATCACTGGCAATTTAGATTTGATATTTTAGAAGTGGGGAACTTGATTAGAATAAATACGAGGAAATCCCAGTGGGGCAAAGAGTGCAAGGAAAACAGCAGCAAATCCCTCTCTTCCTTAGATCAGAGATTTAACCTGAAGATCAGGTGAGACGATCTCATTTGGAAAGTAAAGTGAAGGAGAAATTATGATCAAGGTCAATTATGATGTGTGGTTAAAGAGGAATCTGCTGCAGCTTACTCTAGAAGACTAACAAACAAACCAACCACTTCACCCAAGGAAGGTGAGGTTTAAATGAGAAACGAACTGGGCCATGACAGTAGATAAAGGTAGGTTTGATATATGGTATCAAACAGCACGTATCATGCTACACAGCATGATACGTGCTGTTTGTTTGATACCATATATGACAGCTGAATGCCAGAGAGAGAGGATTTTGGAGCAGATAAATACATTTGTGTGTTGGTTCTTTGTTGTTCAAAGATTCCTGTTTCCAACACTCCGCTTGCAGGGATGTAAGGTATGAAGGGATGTAAGGTTGAAGACTCTTGGGTTGGAGGAACTTTGAAGAAACTCGCATTCAGTAAAGTAATGGGATACCAGAGTACTCATCCAAAGGAAGTGAAGTGTGAAATAATAGGTGGGGTACTGGCACAGATGTATTTCTAAGTAATTAGATATAGCTGTTATTAACCAGCACTAGAAAGTCCACTCAGTGACTGTTTGTAATAGATCAAAGGAAGAAGCTGGAAAATTTTACTTCAAAGGGGTAAGCTCCATACTAATCCTCGGGAAAGTGAGGAGTAAGTTAGCAATAGAGTGAAAGACCGTATTTGCAGTGTACAGTTTGCAAAGGGTCAAGGCCACATAGAGTACCTGTGTTCAGAAGTAGGTGAGGATGCGTGGTGAATCCTCCATAACGCACTGGAACTTTTGAACAGCCCTGTGACAATGTCTGTGTCTTTGCAGGTCAGGGAGGAGGTTCTCTTGGTATAAGGGAGGCTAAGATCAATGCAGCTTTGGGGATGAACAGATTTTAGGCAGCACTCAATTCAGCATACGGACTAGTTGCGGCACCATATGGAAGGTGATGATATTATAGCAATCTATGTAATGGATCTGATTGTGATCTGGCTTGTGCCAGTTCTAGGCAGATGCAACTCCTTCAGCTTTAATGGACTTACCACAGCTTCACGCTAAATGAAGTGAAATGAGTTTTGGGTACAATATATCTACATTAAGCAATGAAAGACTTGTGATTTGTGCGATATCTTTTTTAATTTCTCTTTTTTTTCTTTAACTGAAGTTGTGTGGGGAGACTTTTTATTCTTATTAACAGTTGCCATTCTGTTTGTTGTAAGCTGTGTGTGGGTTCCTGTGCAAGACAAAGGCATGGCACTGCTCTGGCTGGGGAGCTTTGTGCCAGCTCTTCACTGAGGAACTTCACAGCAGTTTTGGACACATTTTTCTTCACTGGGAGTGGAGGGAAGAAAACAGAGCATGTGTGTGCAGCAAAGGCAAACTTTCCAAACTGGGTTAATCTCACCGTACCCTTGCTGTGCAAATCCCGGCTGCTGTAAATGAAATGGAGCTGGGGCAAACAAAAGCACAAGGAACAGAAGAAAGGAAACAAAGGAGAGAAGCAATGGAGAAGGTGGGCAGGTAACAAGCTAGGGAAAGAGGAGCCCTGAGAAGCAGACAGGCTGTGATAGCAGTGCTGTTCTTAGAAAATAAGAAAACAGAGGGAAATATTCCTTTGCATATAAAAAAGAGACCCAGAGATTTGGAGCTGTGCTGCCTTTCCTCTGTGTGAGAACTTGCCTCCTGACAATCCATTTCCCACCACTAGTATTCTGCTTTTCCTAAGAATGGATGGTTGGAGTCAATGGGTGGCTGGCATCAATGGGCAAATTCTCTTCTAAACGAAGAGCTCCCAGCTTGCTTTAACATGTATAGGCAGTTCCCCCTCAGCTCCTGATCAGCACTTGGCTCTTCCCATAGCTGCATAAACTGATATTGAGCAGCAGGTTGCTTGCCCCCAGTGAGCAACCCTGCGTTTGGAAGGACAGGGAAGAAAACGGAGGAAGGTGAACAGGGTAGGGAAGATGGGAAGCAGCAGAGAAGGCCAGGGCTGAAGAAAACAGCAAGAAACTCGTTCCATGGCCCTCCTCCTCTTCTGGCCTCCTGCTTGGCTGTGGCTGGAGCACATCTGATGTGTAGGCAGCGCTCAGGGCCCAGGAATTTATATGGCCTTGACATTCACAGGAATATGCCTTCTACAGTTGTTAGAGATGCTTTTGTCTTGTCAACATGGGAAACGGCCTGGTTACATCCAGGCCTGGGAGGCAGTTGCAGATTAAGGAAATTGTCTTTGGAATTGTCTGTATGGGCCAATGTAAATTTGAAAATGACAGTATGCTATTGTTTTACTTTTTTTGGACACAGCTAAATAAAGAAAATATGTTGCAAATATAAGAGGTATCTACTTTCAGCTTTGCAGGCTTTAAGAGACTGATGACCTGGATAATAATCAAAGTTTGGGATTTCATTTTCCTATAGGCTGCTTTGATGAAACACAAAGAAAAATTGCCTTTTAAATGTTGTCCTTTTTGCAGAAAGATGTTGCTGATGCTTTCAGCTGAGCTGCTGCCTATGCAATTGCTAGTTGGCTGTCAAGTAGAAGTCAATAGAAGGATGCACTGCGACAGCATGGTGGAGGGGCTGGAAAGGCAGCCTGCAGGGTGGCAGCATGTGATACCCACCTACCTCCACAACAACTTCTCCATGCCATGGTAGTGGTACAGAGCAAGAGTAACTCCACTGTAATGCACTAGGGTAAGACCAGGGCCTCAGCTGCACAGACAAGAAGCTTGAGGAGAGACGTGACGTGACCACAGACAGCAGAGCAAGACGCACCATGAGAGCAACGCCTTCGCCACTCCGTCACTTCCTCTTCGCATGCGTAGTCATTCTGCCCAAGTTCGCTGAGCCAGACTCGGGTCAGCCAACGGAAACGGCCCTGCGTCATTTCTCTTTCATGTGTATCTGCTGGACCGCATGACCTGTCAGACAAGGCAGAAAAAGAGAAACTCATTGACAGTGCAGGAAAAGGGGAAAACGATAGCTGAACCAGTGAAGTCCTCGTGTGTCTTGGGGAATCAATGAGGTAGAATTGCAGTGCAAGGCACATCATGTGAGTGCATTAGCCATACTTGCAGTCATCTGGGTTCCACAGCTGCTGTGCAATGCCAAGGGCCAGGGCACACACCTCTGAAGAGTTGCTGAAGGGAAAATACAGCATTTGTTCTGTTCTTAACTACAGTTGACATCAATAGAGTCACAACTGACCCATGTGAAAGGAAAAGCATTTCTGGTTTTGTTTTTGAATGTTTTAATCTGTTCCATAGTTCTATCACCAGTAACCTGCCTTTGAATGTAGCAACAATCCACATTACACTTAGCCCAGAGTGATCCTTAATAATATAATTTTTTCTAATATGTCAAATGTTACTAGGAAGCTACTCCTCAGTGAGGACTAGCTGAGTGGATGGTTTCAGGTCTTGGAGTTCAGCTGGTTTTAATTACCCACACAGATAAGTGTAGCCATTTATTTTCTTTGAACTGGAAAAGGTTGCTTTTCTATTTTTAACCCCTGAAGATGGCTGAGTAATTCAAACGAAAGTACTCAGTCCAGAAATAACCTTTTTTTTCTTTTTGCCCTGTGAGGACAAAACCCCGTTTCTCATGAGCCAAGCTTTAACCCATACCTACTCAGTTCAGTTTGATTACATTCAGGTCAGGTTTTCATAGTTTGGTAATAAACATAGTATCTGAGTCTCATCCAGCAGGGCACTGAGCAACATGGCTTGCATTTGCCTTGTAAGAGAGAGTCCTTCTGCAGCAGTGCTCACACAGAGAGGCACTGCTTAGTAGGATTCTTCACTGAGCAAAATGCTACTCAACATGTATAAGGGTGACAAGATCTGGTCCAAAACAAACATGTATGACCAATTTTCCGAAAGAGCTCAGCATGTTGCCATTAATGTCACAATGGGGAGAGACTGCGTGCTAAGCACTTACAAAAATCTGGCCCTTGTTTGGATGCGAATGGGGGCTTGAGCTCTTTAGAAAATCTGGCTGCAATTGTGGGTGCTGAGTACTTAGGAAGCAGTGGTGGTCTTGAACCAGGGTTGCCATTACTGCCTGATTTACACCCTTGTCAGCCATTGATTTTCAGCAGAGTTACACCCTTCTGGAATTGGAGCAGCCCAGTCAGGCTGCCGTCATTTATAAATCAGAGCACATATAGATAGCTTATTTTATTTTATATTTTTTTTATTTTATTTTATTTTATTTTATTTTATTTTATTTTACTTTATTTTATTTTATTTTATTTTACTTTATTTTATTTTTTTACATTTTTTTAAGAAAATGTTTTTGAAATATTACCCTGTTGCCTGAATCCGGGCTGCTCCTGACCGCCTGCCAGCTCCTAGATTAAATGTAAGTCATTACGGAATGTTTTCCTCACATGGGAAAGACTGGAGTGGCTCGGTGTTAGTTTTGCCCTCCAACATTAATTCTAATTACCTCAAAATGCAAACATGTTTGAGTTTCCAGCAGATGACATTATTTTCTCTTTGACATCAGACATCAAAGAAAGAAAAATAAACATGGGACAGTGACAGCATTAGGCCTCTAGTCATTTTTCAGAAGGTTTTTCATGTTCTGTTCCAGACTGGTTCTTCTTTAAGTCTTGTCTCGGATATTAGGGAGGGGAAAGGTTTACAGACTCAGAGACTGATGGAGTCTTTTCCCTTCCAGTTCTCTTTAAATAAGAGGGGGGTGGGGGGAAGGAAAGAAACAGTCTGGTTTAGATCAGGGTTGGAGTCTTGGTTTTTAGAGACACACACACCCCAATACTTGGGCTATTTTCTTAAATTTATTTTTAGCATTTCTTCTGTTCATGGATGATACTGCTGTGTTTAAAAATTGCAATAATACAAAGAGAACAGAAATCTGACAGATGTGGGATATTTTGCCTGTGCCTAGCAAACAAAAGAGCAGAACCTCAGAATTTTGCGGATGTTTAGTACTTTGGAGACATCATTGTTCGGTCAGGTGTCACTGCTGCTGAAAGCTGATTTTGCCAGATATTCCCTCTACAGATCACCGACCTTTCAGATATTTCAAGATTTGAAAATGGACCAAGGGAGCTGCCTCTCCTTCTCCTTGTCAGGGTTTGGAATGTTCTAGCTTTCACCCCATGGCTTTCGTGAAGCCGTGGCACTGGCAGCTCCAGGTCAGCCTGCTTGCACCCTGACACAGTGCCAGGATCCTGCCGCCGGCACCCCTGCCTGCACCCAGAGCCCACTCCTTCCCAGCTTTGTCCAGGTTCCTGGGGTGACCCTGGAGCTCGTGCTGGAGCCTCTGTCTGCATCTGAAAAATGGAAATAATACCACTGCTCTGACAGACACTGTGGAGAGAAGTAATGGCTCAGTGAGTAGAGACCCTGACTGTGCTTTGGTGAGGCAGGCCATAGAAAAGTCTATACAAGACATCAAATCATGGGAAAATTACAAAACCCTCTTCCCAAGGACTGGGATAACAAGGTTATTGCAGGACATGGCTAAGATACACTGTGCTGGCAGAGCTGTGCAGGGAAGCTTGGACAACACATCTGTGCTACTTGCTCCTCACTTGCTTGAGCATTAAAACTGACTCACGAGTTTTAAATAAGGTCAGCTTGTGATGGACACAGCCTGCAGGAGCCGGTGCCGGTGCCGCTGCTGTGCGGTGCCCCTGTTCAGCATGCTCCTTTCTTCCCCCGATGGAAAAGTAGCTCCTTCCACTGCACGGGGCAAGGAGTAGTTTTTTTATAACAACACCCCCCACCCACAACCCCCATTTAAAAAGTGTAGAAACAGATTCATTTTCAGTTAATAAATAACAATAAATAAATAAATAAACACTGTGCTCTGCAGTTATTGCCTGGGGTGTGAGCTCTAGCATTTTGAAGTGTTCTCGTTGGGACGCCACAAATGTTTGTAATAAAGCTGACTGGCAAAATCTTGGGCCGGAGCCTCTGGGCTGCTCATCCAGCTTCACACCCATCCTCCCGACCCATTTTCCCTTGCTGCATGCCCAGGGCAGGCAGCAGATCCCCAGGGGCCCTGCAAGGGCTGTGGGCTGGGGTGGCTGGGCCAGCGGGCATCAGCCAGCCCACCTCGGGCTCCCTGGAGTACGTTTGTCCACACGCTGAGGCAGCTGAGGATAACAGGGTGGAAAAGATAACAGGGTGGAAGGTGCACTAAAATATTCTTTGTGCCTCTCCTCTGTTCTTGCAGCGGACACAGCTGTAGCCTACAACTTGATTCTGTCAGACTGAAATTTTTTCAAGATATTTTATTTAGTCATTCTGTGCAATACCTGGAAACTTTACTGCGACACTCCCTCTGCCAGGAAGCATTGTAAGAAGGACCATGGATCCCTTCACAAATGGTAGAGAGCGAACACTTGATTGAGGAACATGCTTTACCTTTCCAGAACCACCTACAGTGACTCTGGGAGAGGTCCAGCAGGAGACATCCTGAAGGGCTCTTTTGAAAAAGAGAGTGCTGAAAACCTGCCCTGCGAAAGTCAGTGTTTCCATTTGGGTACTCAGAAATGCATGTACTTAAAATCAAGCTTTGTACGGAAATTTGAACCAGCCTGAATACTAATATTGGCAACAGCTCTGCCTGTTGGTAGAGCATACCAATCCGCTTCGGGCAGAGTGTATCGTCTGGGGATATGTTTTCAAAATTAGATAACCAAAATGTTCTTACAAATGGATTTGATTACTCTCTGTACAGGACCAGGTTTTGTAAGGGAATGGACAACTGCCTGAGGAGAAACAGTGGTGGAGTACGTGAGTATCCTTTTTCGCACACATCAGTGCATATTTGGTATATGAGGTGGTGCTTACACAGTTTTCCTTTCACTGTTCAGGCAGCCGCTCTTTAAAGTGTGGCCTGTGGTGTTTCTGTTTCTTTGATGTTTTTAAATGAGATCTAGTTATTTTAGCATGTCCATTATGTCTAATTCTCTGCTAAGGCCATCTCAAGACTTCAGAGGAAATCTGGATCAGGCTTTATTATGTCCAACCTATTTCACCCATCTCTAATTTAAATGAAAAGGGAGATGTGAGCCCTGGTAAAATGACATTCACAACTTTGTGTTTATGATGTGAGAGATCCTCTTGCTTCAGAAATGCACAGGTTTCCTTTCCAGTTAGCAGGGAGTCTGTTGGCCGCTAGAAGCATCATGCCAATGAGGATTGGGTGAGTTGTTCTCATCTCTTCTGGATGCTGAGTGATGGATAAGAGTAAGAGTAAGGCACACATTTAGAGTCAGTCTGGCGCTTCACCCAAGGTCATAAAATGAGACCAATGATGCTGGAAAGGTATTACATCTTCAGTGAAGTCTGAACCAGACGCTGCTGGGACTCCACCACGGGAACAAGCCTTACCCAAATCAGTTTGCGCTCAAGCCATTGCTATAAATCAGCTGCATGCTTTGCAGGTTGTAGCGTGACTGTGTACGGCACAGGCTTGCTCATGAAAGGTACTGGGCACCCCCAGCCCTTGCTGGGATCATTGCACGTACAGAGATTGCTCAATCATTCCTCAGGTCAAGTCCTCACCAAATTGTACAACAACATAAGTGGGCAAAGCTGTACAAAACAATGTACGTGTGTGATAAATAGCAATGTGTCCATTAACATTGCCTGACTTGGTGAGAAAGAGATTTTCTAGAGCAACTTCAGAAGTGCTTAGGACAACAAGATATTCTCTGTGGGAGCCATCTACTTTCCATGTGGAAAATGCGTGATGGGGTTTGGGGTAGGACTGGATGTATTTTGCTGCTTTGAATTACTGTCTGGATGAGTCAAGCTATTTTTTGTCATGTCTGATCTCTGCGGTGCTGGCAAATGGTTATTTCTGTGTGGACAGTGCATTAAAGTTCCCATTAATGGTCAGGTTCTCCTCAGTTGCAGATATTATTTTTTTTTTAAAGGAAAATAAGTCTTTTAAAATAATTCCTCTGTTATCAATACCTGTTTGGCAGTTTCTCTCTTTGTGAAGCATATGTCTGGATCTTAATCAGAGCTGGTTTTGGAAGAGATGGCCTATTGCCATACCCCCTTGCTCATTCTTTAAAATCTGGCTGTAGTGCATCTTTAAGCTTTGTGGAGGTTTTTTTTCTCTCTCTCTGTTTCATGCCTAGCAGTGGTGCTTCATACACTCACTAAGAATGTCTAGAAATAAAGATAAGGAATTTGGGAAACTGTAAATGTCCTTATCTCTGTTGCTGGTGTAGCTAGAATGAGTACCTGGGAGAAAATACTGTTTTGTATGAGGTAACAGCTGCCATTGCTGTAGGTACTGAATGAGGCTGTGCTGCAGTCATTAATCTTGTGCTCCTCCTGTAGCCTTTCACCAATGAGAAATAAATCAAGAACATCACTGCTTGGGGATTAGAAACAGAGACTGTACCATTCGGGACAGAAGACCCAAATCCACTAGTGATAGTAGCCGAGCATCTTTTCAGATGAAGCTTGGTCTTCTGAGCTAACACCATTTAACTGATGCCTTGCAGAGAAATAGTGACTAGGTGCTTTCAGTAGTAGCTGTGTTTTGTGACCTTCACATGTATGCTCATATTAACTGGGAGGGGGGTTGTACAAAATAACCATCCCTTGCTGAACCTACAAGCAGCCAGATCCTGATCACAATGGTATGAATGCCAGTAGAGAGCTCCCATCACAAGCTGGTTTATTATTCTGTCCATTATCACTATGCAGCTAGTACACCAAGGAATGATTGCAACAAAAAAAAAAATTATGGTTTAGGTATGTACATACATGATGTTTTATACTTACTTGAAATTTTAAGATCTACTGGAAAGAAAAACACACCTTCCAAACATGAAAAAATCCGAGAAGCGTGAACGATGTACTCACTGCTGCCCTGTACTACCAATGTTTGAATAGCAGTCACTTGCTCCTATCTGCCAGAGATTAAGCTGGCAATATATGTACAGGAACACCTGCAGAAGTTCTTCATAGGATGTTCAGTTCAAGATTAGCTCTTTGGGAAATGCCACGTAAGAAAGACAACAGGCAGTCAGGATATCCTAGTGATTTACCATGTGCTCTCTGGGAGGAAAGTGAGTGCCCTGGATGCGGAGCAAGCCTATTGTGTGTGTAGTGGTGATACCCCATGCAAACTGGGCAGCTGTTTCACTAAAATCCTCAGGAGAAACTGGTTAAAGTAGGTTCTGGTTCCTAGCCACTGGACCATGTCACATGTCATGTAACATGCCTAGCGTGCCAGTTATCCTATGTGGCCTCTTGATATCCCTGCCTCATAAGATACCTTTTTCACATGCCTGTCTCAGCACATATGTGGACTTCTGAATGTGCTGTGGGAAACATAGACGAACCCAGTGGCCTTCTATGATCGAATGACTACGTTGGTGGACGAGGGAAATGCTACGGGTGTCATCTATCTGGACTGCTGTAAGCCTTTTGACATGGTCCCCCACAACATCCTTCTCTCTAAATTAGAGAGGTATGGATTTGATGGATGGACTATTCAGTGGATAAGGAATTAGCTGGATGGTCGCATCTAGAGAGTAGCAGTCAACAGTTGAATGTCTGGATGGAGATCAGTGATGAGTGGGTGTCCCTCAGGGGTCCATATTGGGACCAATACTGTTCAATATCTTCATCAATAACATAGTGGGATTGAGTGCACGCTCAACAAATTTGCAGGAGACACAGTGGTGCAGTTGAGGGGTGGGATGCCATTCAGAGAGACCTGAACAAGCTCAAAAAGTGGGCTCAGGTGAACCTCATGAGGTTCAACAAGGCCAAGTGCAGGGTCCTGCACCTGGGTCAGGACAGCCCCCAGTATCAGTACAGGCTGGGGATGAAGGGATGAAGAGCAACCCTGCTGAGAAGGACTTGAGGGTACTGGTGGAAGAAAAGCTGGACATGAGACAGCAGTGTGTGCTCGCAGCCCAGAAGGCCAATTGTATCCTGGGCTGCATCACAAGAAGCGTGGCCTGCAGATCGAGGGAGGGGATTCTGCCCCTCTACTTCACTCTGGGGAGACCCCAGCTGGAGTCCTGCATCCAGCTCTGGAGCCCTCAGCACAGGGGAGACAAGGACCTGTTGGGCACGGTCCAGAGGAGGGTCACAAAAATAATCAGAGGGCTGGAACACCTCTCCTGTGAGGACAGGCTGAGAGAGTTGGGATTGTTTAGCCTGGAGAAGAGAAGGGTCCGGGGACACCTTATTGCAGCCTTCCAGTACTTAAAGGAGTCTTCTAAGAAAGATGGGGACAGACTTTTTAGCAGGGCCTGTAGCAATAGGACAAGGGCATTACCCCTTTAGTTTTAAACTAAAAGAAGGTAGATTCAGACTAGATATAAGAAAGAAATTTTTTACTATGAGGGTGGTGAAACACTGGCACAGGTTGCCCAGAGAGGTTGTAGGTGCCCCATCCCTAGAAATATTCAAACATCTTGTTGTGGGAAGGAAATCTCTGACTGCACATGTCCAGCCAACCAAATACTCCTGGATAAAATACTGAGGAAAGGGATGGATGAGCTGCGCTTCTTCCCGGCTGAAAGGAGCCCCTGTAGGATGTGCAGCTGCTTGGTGAGCCAAACACAGTACTTCATCCTCCAGCTTCCTACATCATGCCCGAGAGGAAAGCATCACGGTTAGCAGTTGTGGCATCTGCTTAACTTATTTTGCACCTTTAAATTGGTATTTGGAGTGTAAAGAAGGTGAGGCCAAGGTTTACTAAACTGGATAAAATAAGGCTTCTAACAACCATGCTGTTAGGGGTGTCTAATTCCTTTTGAGTTCAAATGCTTGTCAAAATCAGAGCCTACTTCAATACTGCGGCAGCAAAGCAGTCTGGTTTTCAAATGCAGTAAGTGCTAAATAGCCCTGTCAAAACTGAGACCTCTCCATCAGGCTGTTTATATAAGATATTAAGAAAAAGCTTCCTTGGTATGTGTAAGGTTCAAGTTTGTCCGTAGTTCCAGTCCTTCCCATAGCCTTTTCATGGCACACACATATCCCACGCGCATCCCAGTATGAAGTATGTGCATGGGCTAATGCTTCCAGTGGGGTCCAACACCCACATCTTGAGACAGTGCTCATCCTTCAACATGTCATTTAGTAAGAAACCAAAAGAGAGACATTGTCCTCTCAGTATGACTGGGTTCAGCCGTGAACCATCTGAAGAAACCCCTATCACAGAACCACAGAATAGTTTGGGTTGGAAGGGACCTTTTAAGGTCATCTAGTCCAACCGCCCTGCAGTGAGCAGGGACAGCTTCAACTAGATCAGGTTGCTCAGAGCCCCATCCAACCTGATCTTGAATGTTTCCAGGGATGGGGCATCTACCACCTCTCTGGGCAACCTGTGCCAGTGGTTCACCTATATACAAACATAGGGATTGGGGCTGAGCCTGAGCATATGGGATGGAAGGAAAAGAAGGACCCATCTGTATTTCTGGGACAATAAAATGGTACCAGTGGGAAGCAGGATGTACCAACTACCTGGTTGTCGGGAGAGGGGGCAGCATTTCACGGCAGAGGCATGTTACAATAAGAAGTTCAAGGAATCCGCTGTGATTCAACAGCTGGTTCAATCAAACCAGCTGAAACTGCCTTCAATACCATCCTGGACCAGTTTTTTCAGAAGAATTCAGCAGCTTGGTAGCTAAGCCCTTTTTTCAAAACATCTTGCCACTTACTGTCACAATAGAAGCTGCTGGATGCTGACCACTTCAGAGAAGCTGGACCAAATGAGAGATGCCAAGCACTTGAAACTCTGGCATTGAGCTCTGTGGAGAATTTGATCCATTATGTGCTGCTCCACTTCAAAGCGGGTAGCAGCTTGTGACAACCGTACAGCATCACAGCAAATGTCACTTTTTGTGCAAACATTTAACCAACAGAAAGCGGCTTTTTAGCGTGGTAGTAAATTTCACCCAAATTTCTATTTGCTTTGATTTTTTTTTTAGAATTTTCACTGAATGGAAAAGAAATACTGGGTTTGGACCTTTCTGATGAAAATATTTACAAATTTTTTCAGGGTAGCTTGGGGTGCAGGAATGACAGAGGAAAGTAGTGTTTCCTCACCAAGTCTTGTTTACTGTTTTCTGATACAACAAAAAGAACATTATCAGGACAACTTTAAAATGAGAGAGAGAGACAAAACCTATTCTTCTTAGATTTTCTGACATTTTCTTGACCAATTCATCTTTTAACTTCGGAAGAAGAGAAAGGACACTCACCTTCTCAAAGGAAAGAGGAAGACAGTTTAGCACAGACGAAGAGCTGTAGTTCAACTTTGCAATCTGGGTTCAGACCCATCTCCAGCTTTCAGTATAATCTTCGGATATTCTTTTTTTTAAATCAAAACCAGGAATTATACAGCTGTTGAGATAAGAATAATTAAGAACAATGCATTTCCTTTTAAAGCTCCTCAAAGGATAACCTCTAATAAGATGAATTGAGCGTCTCATTCAGGCCACACACAAATGATGGCTCATATTTAGTAACAACATTTTTTGGGGCAAAGATAAGCTAATTTTGCTCAAGAACAGAGGGTGGTCTTTAAGCCTTGCATTTGTCAAAGAAACAAGCACTTTTTTATCTGTTGCGTATAATCTTCCACAGCTCAAGAGGAGCAATGTGGGGGGAGGGAAATTCAGGCAATGTATTTATGTTGGAGCACAGGCCTGAGCATTTGAACAGAACATAAAGTTAAAGAGACAAGGGCTAGATTGTGGAAACCTCACTTGCACTCCAAGACTTACATGTGCTGATGCCGTTGATTCTGTAGGTACTCGGCCTTCCAAATAAGTGCTGGATCATCTGTGATCTGGGTGCCACAGAGCTCATCTGGATTTATAAGGAAACTGAAAATCCATTTCTCATAGCTACCGTCTCTGTTGCTTTTCTCAATGCCCTTTTCTTTGTATGGAAAAGATTCACCACCGATCTATACAGAGAATCAGCAACACCATCATAGTGGAAGAGAGCCTCCAGGATGCCAGGGGATCCTTGTGGTCCTCTGCTCCCTCCCCAAACCTGCTGGGATCTGTGCCCTGTGGGTGCTCGAATGGTCCTGCTCTTGCAGTATCCAGAAAGGCACGGTCAGACAAGGAATTAGGACCCACGTCTGGTCCATAGTCCCTCTTGTTCTGAATGCCCGCTAAGAGAGTGGCTCACAGTTTGGTCTCATGGACACTAGGGTGAATCCAGAGAAGTGCAGTGAGGATGCTCCTCAGAAGCCTTTGTGCAGGGTGCTTGGAGCAGAGCACAGTCTATTGCCCGTTCTCCATGCTCATGAAACCGGCCTCATTTGGAAGAGTTCACAGGGGAAAACCTTAATATGGAGAAAAGGCAAGACATAGCGCAAAACATCCCACTGACAGGTTCTCCTCCTCCCCTCGAGACATTTCACCTGAAAAAAGAGAAGTACCAGCTGGAGTTATAAATGATTCCAGCTCCTAATTGCCAAATGCTTCCCCTCTCCCCTTTGTATCTGTTACAGATGCATCATCCACATATGAATGTTTCCTGGAATTTGGTTCCAGAGATTTGAGCCTGTGAAGTTTTGGGGCCAGACTTACTCAAATGGAACTCCCAGGGAGCAGAAATTGCTTCTCTGTTTAAATCAAGAGGCTTATCAGGGAATGTTAAATGATTTTTTTACAGCTAAAAGTCAAAAGATCTGACCAGTCTTCTTGCTATTTGCTGCATAGCTTTCAAATTAAAAATGAAAAAAAAAAAAAAACAACCACCAAAACCAACAAAAAAACCCGCTTTCCAGTCCCCCTAGTCCTCCAGACAGCCAAGTCTGTTCCTGTCACCACCCTTCTAATTACTGGAAAGACCCCACTTGGCTGGAGAGATCAATGCAGGATTGTTTTACACCAGCCGAGATATTTTGCCTGCTTAAGCAGAATCTAAAAGACTAATAGAGTGATCCATTAGCCAATCAAAGAGCATTCAATCAAGCAGTGCTCTGCATTTATCCAGCATTTTTCACCAGCAGCAATTAAGCATTCATTGATTACAAGCATTAATTAGGTCTAATCAAACGCCTGTAAATGAGGTGTTATGAAAACATGCAATTGAGTCCTGTGTTTTAAAATGGATTTTGGTGGTGAAGAAAGAGATAGGCATCTCATGGGATTCTCAGGAGCCCCTCACACGCAAAATTCATAAAGACAAGGTACTCATCACCCCTCAAGAATCAGACCCCGCTGGTCCATCCCAGGCAGGGCTGTCAAACATTAAAGCCTCTGATTTTGTTTTTTTTGCTGAACTCCAACCACCACTCCATATTACCCCATTATAATGAAAGAGAGCGCAACAGGGGAGAGCAGGCAAGTGAGCCGGAGGCCTGGCAGCGCTGAGATCAGTGGCACAGCCGCCCCGGCCGAGGACCACACACTGAATGGGGGACTGCCAGCGTCAGGAGTAACTCAAAGCAGTTGTAGAGTTTGCCAGAATCCATACGATTACCTGATGTGATTTTTCTGTCACTTTTAATCCAAGTGTTGGTTTGTTTGGTTGTTTTTTGTTTGTTTTTTTTAAGGCAATTCAATTTACACATATGCCTATATGTATTTAATAGATCTTAGCTAAAGGCGAGGTCACCCGGTTTGTGCCTTAGGCTGAGTAGTCGCTTACAAAAGCTCTGTTAGCAACTCTATACCTGTCTGTGCTTTCTGTACCTACTGGGTTCGTATTTGATGCATACGTAGCATGACTATAAGACAATGTCTACATACATAAAAGGGCTTTTCCCTCCCAAGCCTGGTCCTGCTTTTCACAACCTCAACCTTCTTGTTTTTCACACTCCTCCATTCCACTCTAATTTCCATTGTTTTATCTCAACCAGCTCTTTCTGTCCCTCCCCTCAGCAGGACACAAAACAAACAACGGGCAAAGCCTTCATTTTGCAATGTTGCAAAATTGGGTGGGTTCGTAGGAAAATATCAAAAAAACAAAAAGGAAACCCAATCCTTTCTCCCAGCACCCATGGCTTGATTCCAGGGCTGAGAGAAGAAAAGACTGCTAGGCTGCATTCGCAAGGGCTGGCACGGACACCTGGCTGCATGGCTGCAGGGCTGCCAAATTGCTCCCAGGGAACAGCATGAATCATGAGTGAGGGCTGGATCCTCCACGCAGCGTGCACACGCTTAGCTTTATGCACTCGGACGGTGCCATTCACGTCCCTACGCCCACTCTTCCACTAAAAGTTAATCAGGGGTGAGGAGGTGGGGAGACCCGACGCGGTTGCATAAGTAAAATCAGTAGGCATGTAAATCCCACAGTAGCACGATACAGATCGCGTTCCCATCCCCGTCTAGCCTGCTCCACCCTTCCTCCATGGATGGGGGCGGAAAGTAGATGCTCAGACTGACACTTGCTCAAAGGCTGTTCTTGGTGTTCAACGCGGTTTGCAGCCAGCGTAATTTACGTGCCTAGCTTCTTTTGCATGAGGCAGCAATCCTGTCAGCACACAGATGGGAAGGCTCACAGCCCTAGTGCCACTGGTCCCTGCATATTCAGAAAGGCCTACTTAAAAGGATGTTGCTTTGGCCTTGACTTTTCTCTTGCCAGCATCAACGAGGAGGAAGGTCGGGGTGCGTAGCGCCACTGTAAACCAGAACATACGGCCCAGTATGCGGTGGAAAGGCAATCCCTCAGTGGGGGTGATAATGATTACAATGGGGTATATCGCAATTAGGATACCGGAAACGGAGCCTTTCAGCAGAGAGGGTGCTGCATTAGCTCCAGCATTAAAGTGGTTGCAGTATATGACAGTAATTTAAGAGGGAATGGAAATCTGGGCACCAAATGGTACGGCAACGGACCCTTTAAAGCCCGTGAGCTGTGATGATGTGCAAATGGCAGAACGCAGACGCTGACCTCCTTGTAATATCACAGCAAGGCCCAAACCAGGAGGGGTCCAGATAAACTGCTGACCTCTTACTCCTGGAGGTGGTCTGCCCTGGACTCATGGGTAAGGCAATGGGCAAGGCAGATCACAGAAGACCTTGCCAGTGCTGCTGCTCAATGGATGAAGTGTTTGGGAAATGTGTGCCGGTTTTGCCATAAGCAGTAGGGTGGTAGCGTCTGAGTCTCTGCTATCTTCTGTCAGTGTTTAATGACTCCACAGGTCTCAGTGGAGTTGCCTCCATGTAAAACTGGCACATCAGCAAGCCAAATCAGGCTTCAACATCTGTAAAGCTGACTAGGTTACCAGGATTTAACTCCCTCTTAAGTATGTACAAATCACATGGGATGACTGCCTAATTCCCTGCATTTCTACATAGCACGGTGCTGCCACTATTCACTGGGAAAGAATTTCATATTTGCATTTTCCCAAATGCGGTAATACTGACATTGTTCATCTTCTCCTAACACTCAATAGCAATAACTTTTCTCTCTGTCTCTGGTGTAAAAGGCCCAGATTTTCCATATTGCATCGTACTGTCTATGAGGGTTCTCATCCTGGATCTGTCACCTCTGCAGTGAAGTGGAGAGTAAGTGGAGAGTAAGCGCATCTAAACATATGCGCTTGAAAATCAGCAATAAAAGCAACACAGGTTTTTGCCTATGGCACTCATAAAGCTGCAAGCCAAGCTCAAGTTCTGCCTGCAGACGTCTATTGGTAAGTGCCGTCAAGTAAAATGGGCACTGGAGAGCAGATCAACGTCATGCAATAGATGCCTCACTGACTTCATCACCAGCTCTAAAGCTGGGAGTACTACAGAGCCATTGGCACCAGGAATTCTTGTCTCCCGTGCAGTACTAATAACCTGTTTTTTTCTGTCAAGAGTCATACTACTGTCTCCAAATGAATCTATGTGCAGCAGATGTACCAGCTCAGTTGTCTGCACTATATGACGCTAAGAGCGGTAGGTCTTCCTCTGGGCGTGCAAGTAGGGTTTTCTCCTTGAAGAGACATAATAAGTTTTTAGTTTTTTACTTAGAAGGGCGTGTGTCCAGGCAGCCTCAGGAAAGAAGGGGATGTGCAGGAAGTGTGCTAGACTGCTTTTTACTTAGATGACAGTCTAGCTCAAATGCAAGAATGGAGTCACATTTTAAATGCCCTAAGGTGTCCTTCTAAGTGCCAGTAGAGGGCATGTCCCAGCCCGAAGCTGATGCCTGAGGTCCTGCCAGGTACCCCAGAAGTGCCACATACCCATGCTAAAGGCAGCTAGATCTATTTATATGGATTTCACACTGCAAAGACATTGCCCAGGCGTTAACCAAACAAGTGGGTTACATGCAGTACAATCAGATCATTTCAGGGCAAGTACACCTGTGATTTAAGGACTTGAACCTGCTCTATTGGTTTCTCTGTCAGTGCAAGAAACAGTTTTAAAGGACAGCATCTGACATTTGTCAATGAAGGGGTGACACTGCTACCCAGAAGAGACTTCGTGAAAGGGTTGTCTCACTAGAGGGCAACCAGGAGCTGCACAGGTGTTAACCCACCCACCCACACTCAAGCTTGCACTGTCCCCTAACCAGGCTTCTCAGACCCAGGAGGGCTGGTCTCAGCATTTAACGTGAAGGGGAACTTCGAGTTTCTTCTCAGCACAGACATCCCGATCTGTCAGCACAGGCAGTGGCAGACTTGTGTCCTCCTCTTTGGAAACCTGGTGAGGCGGCACGGTGCCACGTGGAGGCAGAGGTGCCTCACTGGGGGCACTGCCGTGTGATGCTATCAACCCAGCCTGCGTAAAGGCTGCGTCCTACCCCCGGCACAAAACTCTGTACAAACACGTTTGTGTAAGAAATCACAGCTCCGGGCCCATGTCTGCCACAGCGTGCTAGAGCTGTGTTGTACTTCACCCAGGAGTAAAAGGTTGTGCTGGTCTGGAGCAGGGTCACTCCCAGCCGTCAAGAGGAGTAGAGGAGGGGAAGTTGGCTGTGGTTTTTGCTCTGGATCCAACTCCCAGAGGCTGTGCAGATCCTGTACCATTAAACAAAGCTAAGCTCATGAGCTACACTTGTGTTGCTATTGTCTTTGCTGCTGTTTTTGTTGTTAATACCTTGGCTGCTGCTATTATGTCTGGTGTTTTTAGCGTGGGAGCCAAGAAAACAGCATTAACTGAACAACCTCAAGACAGCAGAGGTTGCCAGGTTGAGAAACTCTCTGATGCTGGGAAACAAAACGAGCGTCTCTCCCCACCTCAGGGCTGTGACCTGTGTTGGCTTTCAACCATGGAAACGCACACAGCCCTGTGGCTGAGTGATGACCAAGGTAAGTACAAGTGTTAACAGTGGGTTCTTGGGTTTGATTATGTTGTTTCGTAAACCACACCTGCTGAAGGTGAGAGCGTAGGTGTTGGACAAACAGTCTACTTGAAAATACATAACCGCTAGAACAGAGGAATAACAGTTAGCATATTGGGTATTTTTTAATTGCTCTGAATTATTCACAATATCAGTGGTTTCCTGTGACATCAAGCTTCTGAACATTGCCTGATTGCCATAAACTGCGGTCCATCCAATTTTCCATTCCTGGCTACGCCCAAGCCGCAGCTCATCTGAAAAGCTGCTTCTGCAGAAGACGTGCGCCGGCTGGCAGCTGAATAACTGATAGATGGGGGTGACACAGAGGCACCTGGTACGGGGCAACTCAGCACTGGCATGGACTGATCCGTGTGATTTCTTCCATTGAATTTCAAGAGAAATTATGGTAAAACAGCTAATGAGTCAAAGGGAGGAAGTGAGAGCAGAGGCTAACGAAGAGTGTGTGAAAGAGAGAGCTCTGTGGACTGCTCTGCCTGTGCCAAGAGCCGGGGAGAGTTTCTCTGTCAGCTGGTTGGGAAAGTCGAGCAGCTGGAGAGTAAACTACTGTCTTGCCTGCGTGTCTGTGTGTCCGCAAGCACCACTGCCCTCTTTTGGGTGGAATTAGACCTGTGTGTCTGCTTCCTCCACCAGCAGACGCTCCCGCGTTTCCTGGCTGCGAGGAAAGGGGACCACTCCTGCTGATCCTCCTGTGGGGAGAGCTGAGCAGTCGGTTGCCAATGCAGGGAGGGTCTGCTCAGCAAGAGTGCTGTTTGACAGCACTGTGGCTGTAGCATTACAGATGTGGCACATCAGTCTGCCGGCACGTTCCGAGCCAGCTGTGCTAGGCTCCTCAGACAAGCTACAGCTCCTTGGGTGAGCCAGGCCACCTGAGCTGTGCCACCGAAACCACAGTTCATTTAGGCAGTGCTTTTCCCCATCTCCAGCACTGCTCTGTCCTGTCATCTGCCGTGCAAGAGGAGCAGAAGAATGGCTGAACAGTTTTTGGCTCCAGCCTCACTGCAGGCAGGTAATCATTTCAGGTGTCGCACGCTGGTGCCAAGTTCTGCTGAAAACAGTACGTCTGAGACCTTCACCATGGAGGCGTCGAAACTCGTTACGTTGGGGCAAGGCGCACCTTGACTCAAGCTCTTCTCCTTCGTCCAAGCGCTTTGCTGGAGGGCTCCTCCACAGCTGCAAGGGCTGTTGTTAGTAGAGGTATAGATTCAGGATATTGGTCAACCTACTGGTTCAACATATTTGGTGGCCTGTGTCCAGCAACAGTCAGATCTTGGAGGAAACTTGTAGTGGTGCTATTTGTCTCAGACAAGAGAACATATCCCTTTGAGACACAGCTCATGCCCCCAGAAGTATCTGATTATACCTAATTCAGCTTCCATAGGTACGAAATTTTATCGTGCCCAATCTGCCAAAGTCCTTACAGTGACCTAGGCATGAAATTTGACTTGATGAGTGACACTTTTCGTAAGACTGACTGTTTCGGTATGAAACTTTTGAGGTTGGGAAAAAAAAAAACCCAAACAAATAAGAACATGTCACTATTAATAAGGCCATCGGTGCATTTTTACGTATCCTCCTTGTAGCAATTGTGGCTGTGTGTAAAAGGCAAGCATGCCTTGTGATCGTGAGAGAATGGCTAAAAAGCATGAGTCACACAGTCAAACCTTGTGACTTGATAGAACTAAGGAGGTCTCCTTAAAGGCAATTTGTGGAAGAATTGGAGAGAAACGCAATTTTCCAAGGTCAGCCAAAGGCTAATGAGCGCTCTTTCATAGTGCGATTGTATTGCCTGAATTTCTGTATTTCAAAGCCAGTCTAACTACTTTATTGCTGAGGCACTGTAACTGAAGAGGCTGTAATAATATTGACAAGTAATCCTGCCAGAATCTGAGATGGTATTCAGCATAATATGAAACATTTTCTCCTTGCCTGGACGAGTACGGAACAAAGAGTTAAAGAAATGTGTGGTTCCCCCCCGAGTACCACTTATCTTCCTTCCCAAAGGGCATGCGTACAGATGCTTTGTAAGTTGGGTTGTCAACAGCTGAGGCTTGTGGCCAGATTCACATGTTCTCCACCTTTTTGCTTGTGAGCTGCAGGAGACTCATCTCCAGAGGGACAGTTTTTCATAACTTAATTAGATTGGCGCCATTCGCACAGCTACGGTTTCAGGTTGGCTCAGCTTTACTTCTGCTCCAGCTCTCCAGTTCAGGGGATTACAGTAGCACTGAAATTGGTTCTAACTAAACGTTTGGCAACTACCTCAGGTCAAGAAGGCAATTCGTGTTACTGCTGTTGCTAAATTAGAAATAAATAAATAATCAATGTGTGGCCCTTAATGAGAGATTAAGAATGAGAGACAAAATGTTTTTGCAGCTCTCCCCTCTCTGTGTACGGTGTATTTTTTTTCCCATGAATGAACAGCTCTAGTCTAGTAAACCACTTCAGTTGAAGGAGAGAAATCTCCAATTGCATCCTCTTAGCATGGATTTACACCACGCTTATTTCAGTGTAGCTTTGATCAGCTGGGAATCTGGATGAGCTAACCAAAAATCAGCCAAAGTAGAAAGGTTCCCACTGGAGTTTTCAGTGGTTTAACTGAACCAATTTAGAAATGGATTAGAGTAAAATCACTGGGATTTTTAGCATGCAGACAAAGCCCTTAGCCTTGACTAGCTGTATGCTTTATACTAGCAAACTGCAACTCAAGAAAAAGGAGATTTACAGGCAGTGAGTGTAGACTGGAGGTAAAGAAAGAGTGGGGCCACTTTTCCAAGCGCTACGTGTAAAATGGACACCTCATCCCTGTGATGTGCAGATGTTCATCACAGGGAACAATCTACAAGAATGGGTATCTGGGCTCACTTCCACTCCCTGTGAGCCACAGAGACCCACAGCCCACTACCCCTCAAGTTCCTCAGCATGGCTCATACTGCACGTGGACCCGCTGAGGTTTTCAGGTTTTACCTGGGCAGCCGGTAGCTGGAAAGCTGCATTCAGTGATCAGCTTCAGTGATGGATTGCAACCCATCCCTAGCAAGCAGTTTTGAAGAACTTGTATGATAAATGGCACTTTAACAGCAGCCAGATGGAGTAAATTAAAAGGCATCTGGCAAACCCTCTGTAAAGGAAGAAATATAGGTGTTTGCAGAGATGGAGAAAAATGACGACTCCTGGTAGAAAGCTAATAAGAGCGAAAAAAGTTGTCTCTCCACATCATTTCTGAAAGCAAAAAAACCCACAGGCAAATCCACGGGCTGGATTTTCTCACCTGGATATAAATAAATGCAATTAGACCTTGTTCTGTCCAACTCAAGATTTTTGGTGCAAAAGTCTTCCTACTACAGTGCTTACCAGACTGGGTTTACCTATTTACTGTGGGTACTGATCGCTTTACGACTTCTCACTTTCTCTGTGATACGAGCCATTTGTGAGCTGGATGCAAACTGTGGAAGTCAGTCAGCTGCCTGTCTGTAACACCAAACAAATACTTTATAAATGGATTCAAGCCTGTGCTTTTTTGTGATCTACTTGGGGCAAGTGCTCTGCTCCAGATCTGAATTTTATAGGTCATTGCTGGATCTGCACAAATGGCCACATGCATCATTTGCACCACTGCCTGCATCTTGACCTTGAGAGCCTGTTGCACTGCTTTGTCCATGGAGGGTAGGTAGGACTTCCATGCCGCCCAGTGGCTTACCTGGCACACACCTGGTGTCCCTGGGGCCCCTCGGGAAGCATGGCACGGGGAGAGAGAGAGGGGGGCCCCTCCGGAGGGCAAATCAAAGCAGACTCTTAATTTAGGTACACTGACTCATCCCCCGTGGGAGTTTTTATCTTACTCCATGGACTGGGGAGAGGCTAGAGAGGCCGAGTGGCTCGGCTGACCACAGTTGGTGGTGTGAAATCTCTCCTCACCAAAGCCAATGAAAACGTCAAGAAACGGAGCCATCCATGACCTCTCGAAGTAATTTATTCACCGTCACTCTTAACACTTGGTGCCAGCTTTCTTATTTGATCTGGTTTGAGTTCTGCCACTTGAACTGCTGTGATGGCTTTCTCTGCTAGTCAGAGAAAGATTTAGTAGGGACTGTTTTCGTCCTTCATGCAGAAACGGAGGCGCCTCTGAATCTTCTTTGTGATGACAGGAATAAAATCCTCTCCGAAAGTCTCTCACTCAGATGCAGTTTTGCCATTTATTGTGTGGCTTTTTGGCAAGTTTTTAACACTCCTTTGGCAGTCATGGCTTGCAGCCGCAGCCAGCGCTCCAGGGCCAGAGAGCAAGACTGCAGCACCCCGCTTCTCCTCCGCCCCCCTTCTCCTCCATCCCACCTCCCGCTCCCAGCCCAGGGCAGAGGGATATCGCCCCAGGAGGGGTTTCAGCTTACCTACAGCCCAACCATGTATTACAGACTGGTATTTCTGAAGCAGCGTTCTTTGCAGGATGCCTCCTGAGACCCCTTTGGCACAGCTCTCAGGCAAAAGAAGGCGCTGTGGAATTTAAAAAGTTATCCCTGTTTGCTAATGGACTGGAAGGTAATTTGCCTTCTCCTATGAAATAAATTCCTTGCCACTCTTTTCCAACACATGAGTAATAGGTAACTATTTCAGCCTTCTCCGCATCAACATTACCAGTTTTGCAACTGCTGTATATAATTTCTAGGCTGATTTTTCTGTTCTAAATGTATTTTTTAAACTCCTTGTTTGTCATATTCCCCAATGAAGGACTGTTTCCATCAAGGGCTACAGCTCCCCTTGATGCATTTCTGCATTTCACAATGTCATCAATGTGTTTTACTTTTTTCTCCTTTGTTAGCTATTTATTTAGTAATTTCCAGTTGTTGCTGAATTTGGATGAGTTTTTAGCTTACGCTCCAGTCTTGGTTGTGAAGGGAAGGACATTGACTAGCTGTTAATTTCTCTGTTATTTTTATTATGCCTGCACAATTTTCATTCAAATTTCTTCTGTTTAGATTTTGCATACCAACTAATTTGGCTTGTAGTTTTCAGAAACTTTGGGAAACTTCTGTGGTACAACAGTTAGGTATATTAATCACTACTTGTGAATCTCCTCTCTTTGGCCATACGGATCAGTACAGGCTGGGGGATGAAGGGATGGAAAGCAGCCCTGCCAAGAAGGACTTGGGGGTACTGGTGGATGAAAAGCTGGACATGAGACAGCAGTGTGCGCTCGCAGCCCAGAAGGCCAACCACATCCTGGGCTGCATCACAAGAAGCGTGGCCTGCAGATCGAGGGAGGGTATTCTGCCTCTACTTCACTCTGGGGAGACCCCACCTGGAGTCCTGCATCCAGCTCTGGAGTCCTCAGCATAGGTACAACAAGGACCTGTTGGAGCGGATCCAGAGGAGGGCCACAAAAATGATCAGAGGGATGGAACACCTCTCCTATGAAGAAAGACTGAGAGTTGGGGTTGTTTAGCCTGGAGAAAAGAAAGGTCCAGGGAGACCTTACTGCAGCCTTCCAGTACTTAAAGGAGTCTTCTAAGAAAGACGGGGACAGACTTTTTAGCAGGGCCTGTAGCAATAGGACAAGGGCATTACCCCTTCAGTTTTAAACTAAAAGAAGGTAGATTCAGACTAGATATAAGAAAGAAATTTTTTACTATGAGGGTGGTGAAACACTGGCACAGGTTGCCCAGAGAGGTTGTAGGTGCCCCATCCCTAGAAACTTTCAAGGTCTGGTTGGACGGGGCTCTGAGCAACCTGATCTAGTTGAAGATGTCCCTGCTCACTGCAGGGGGGTTGGACTAGATGACCTTTAAAGGTCCCTTCCAACCCTAAGATTCCATGATTCTATGATTAACATTCCCCACGTAACCAGCCACTTCCAGCTCAAGAATCAATCATCAGCTGTTATCTGCCTTAATGAGGTCTGTAGTCAAGTCATCTCCCTCTGTGTGCAATTGCTGTGTAAGTACTATCTGTTAGTTTTAGAAACGCTAGACTGTTTCTCCACTGGATCAATGGTACCTCAAAAATATTTTTCTCAAACTAAAGAAGTCACCTATAACAACCAACACACTTTTTTCTTTCCTGTGTAAAAGCTGCTGAAGGAATAAATCAGCCTTTTCCTTGTCCAAGTGATCTGGAGAGCTCCCCATATTTCCTTTTGTGTTTTCTCTGTGAAAGCAGCCACCTAAATTCAAGATCCTCTGCTCTCAGTAGTTCCCCAGAAGGCAATGGCACCCAGAACGCATCTGTCTTATTGCTTCTTCCATTCCTGATGAGATTACAACATCACGGTGTTGGAAGTTTTTCAGCCAGGCTAATGCCATTTTTTTATCTCATTTCCTCTTGCCAGTTACCCCAACTCCCAGAATTAATATGTAAGCATCTGAAAAAAAAATAGTTAATTCTTTGAGTTTGTTATCAAGTCATCTTGATTTTTGTTTTGTCATGCTGAATTTGAGATTCCTCTCTACTTTCCTCGAGTGGCTAATTTAAAATCAACCAGAAAATGTAACTGGGAAAATCCAAGCCCCTTGGTCTGAGATGTGAGGCACCTCACTCAGTTCTCCCGCTGTAACATGTGTTCGACAACACAAATACCATCAGCATCATACCGGCCAACACAGCCCTCTATTTTCTATCGTCTCTTAGTGTCATACTCAAAGAACCAGAAAGCTCTGTTGCTATTGCTTGGGTACTTTTCTTCCTCATCCGCAGTTCTGGTATTCCTGCAGACTTCTATATGCAGAGGACACTTTTGACACAAATAGTTACAATGCTTTAATTGCACAAAAAAGTAAACACCGCAGGTGAAACTATTCTAAGCTTTTCTCCTGGGTTTTTTTGACCTTCCTAAAGAACCTAAACAGCTTTGGTGCTGGCTGACAACAGCTAGTTCTTTATTAAAGTGTATTTCTGAAGGAATATCTTTGTATATCAAGCATCTAAGCTGTTATGAAACTCCCAGAGAGCACCACCTCTGAACATTTTAACTTCTTTAAAAATCAAGCCCTACAGACTTGGGGTTTCAGACTAGGCTTCTTCCTAGCATGGTGATGCACGTTGCTGCTGCAATACATACGATTAAACTAACCCAGCTGTAGAATAAGAATTTGGCTTGCATTATCTTTTAACAAATATTTCTAGCCAAATAAGACCATTACTTAATTACATGAGCTTGTAAGTGAGATAAAAACACATATATGTTTTGTTTAAAAATAGCATAACCAAGTATTCTACTGATGTTTAGATCTATGTAGGCATTTCTATCATTATTTGTACTTTACAATCACAAACTGAAATTGTTGTTGATCATTTCTTTTACAAGTTAGCAGTTCCCTGCAGTTGTTTCCATGCAAATGATGCTCGATGTGAATAGGACAACCCAACTTCAAAACTGTCTAGAAAGGGAAGCAAGAAACTGTTTCTTGTGGAGTCTGATTCTGTGAAAGTTTCACCAGCCATCTCTCAAAGTGTATGTTTCTAGTGAGGGCTGCATTTTTTTGTCAGTGAGTAATGTTTTTTTGTGTCCCTCACAACAAACAACAACACAAACTCAGGTTTGAGTGCTACAAAGCAGCTGATTTTCTGAAGGCATTAACCATCTAACTTCTTGCACTCAGGTTGCTTTAAAGTGTTTCGAGTCCCATAGAGCTGAAGCAATCAATAACTATTAGTCGTTCCATTGTTTGTTTTTAATCAGGCCTCCATTAGAAGCATGTGAATGTTTTTGTTTTCCATTCCTGTTTGAAATGAAGCCAGATATCAAAATCTGGAAGTCCTCTGCAGGATAGGACTTCCACTCTTCATGCAGCTTTCTGGTTATTTTAGCGTGAGTGGCCAAGGTGAAGCCGTGAAAAGAAGACAAATATACAAATGCTAGAAAATTAACTGTTCTTTTCATTGTTCTTGTGGTGTTTTAACCATTGGCAAGTTATGCCCATAGATAGTGGATTTATTGTGATTTACCTTTAGCCCAGCTTTGTCCCCCTTTACCATAGTACCTGGCGATTGCCTGAGCACCTGGGCTCTTGAATGAATCATCCGCACTGGCTTCGGAAGTAAACCTTCTCAGTGAAATAGCAGCAATATCCGGACTGGCCATCGGTTTCTATTCCGTTCAGCCTCAGCTGATATATTTCATATGTTTTTGTAGCTGAAGCTGGGCCAGGACTTCTCTAGCTTTGACAGGAGGGCTAAATGAGAGCAGGGAATTTTATGTGCCTCTTCCCACAGCATTCCAGTAACCATGCAGGAAGTCATTGATCAATGGGATTTAGGCAATGTGCACAAGAAAGGTATGTGTGTGTGTGGCCCGGTGGCCTTTGCAGCATGTGCTATGACGACACCACCCTCTGATTCAATAAATGGAGGGATAAGAGACTAGGTGGTAAGCCACACACACCACGTTTATGATGCATCTCTGTAGCTGAGCGACTGCGGTGTGGTCTGTTTTTAAAGCCCATTCTATAAGGCTGCATGTTTCTTACTAACGCTATGGTTTAGATGCGGTCATAGCAGAGCGATTTTCCTGGAAGATTGCTTAACGCGCTGTCCCAAGCAGAGGGTGAGTTCCCTGACCCGGTGGCTCATCCTTCCCCGGGAACAGGAATGGGATCTGACCTTTGGCAGATCACTTAGGTTTGTTTTATTGTCCTGATTTGTACAGCTCCTCTGTGCCATAACCCAGGAGAAGATCTGAAAAGCCATGTCATCTCTTCAGCAGGCTGCGGTGCGTTCAGGCCACGCAGCACAGGGAGGGTATAGGAGCTGGTGCGCCGGCACGCTTGAGCCAGAGTTGTTAGCACTAATGGTTTTGCAGGGTATCTCTGCCCCAAGTGAAGTCAAACTCATTCCTAGGATAAGTTTACTGCCCTTACTGGAGCTGCATGGGAAAAGTATTTATCCTGTTGTCACATTAGATATGCTTGTGGATACAGAGAGCAGGAAAACAAAAGTATCCAGTAAAGGTACATAATTTGTCTGTAATTGATTTAGGGCACTAAAATTGGCATGTAGAGGTCTTCTAGGCCTCTACCTGCCTACCTTGTACCAGGAGCTGTAATACTGCAAAGGAAATCTCACCGCAGCAGTTCGCATGCGTTAGCATGGAAGGTGACAGTTTGATTTTTCATTTTTCCTGTGCCTCAATTTCCCCTTTTCGCCACATTACGTGGCTCAGGGTAGGATGCAGCTGTGGCAGGGTGGACAGGGAAGGGATTGATGTCAGTTCAGCAGCTCTGTCATTGCATGACTCGGAGCATAAACTAATGAAGTAAATCTGTTTCCCTTCTCTTTCTTATCTATGATTTTCCATATACAGAGGAAATGGAGAGGGGGAGGCAGGGAGAGGTTTTTATCATGCAGCGATGATGCAGGCTGTGGAGAAAAAGATGCTACTCCTTCAGCGATCCCCAGTGTGCTCCCAAATCTCAGAAGAGCTGAATATTTCAGCTGAAAGAGTCAGCTATGAAATAGTCTTTCCCCCAGACACCCAAAATAGTTGTCATTATTGTACAGCATCAACAGTCCATTGAGCTGAATGGGGGCAGCCCGTGCAGAGCTAGTGTTTCAGTCTGTCCACCTGCAGCCCAGTAAATAATGGCAAGGATAGTTTACTGTTACAGAGGGATCGGAATTGCCTGGCTGAACGGTTACAATCCAAGAAAATGTGTTTTAATTTAGCTAAATGAAAAGTAATACATCTGGGAAAAAAAGAGTTCAGGCAGTACCTACAGGACAGGAGACTCTGCCTTGGAAAACAGGATTATGGGGTCATTGCAGTAACTACCTCCACACTAGCTGCTGGTTCAATGTGGCTAAGAGGGCTCAGCTGACACTGGGAGCCTAGAAGCAAATAATGGGACTTGGTGATGGCAGAAGCATCGCTAGGAGCATCCCTGGGCTGCAGCACTGGGTTCTGGTCTCACCAGGTGTCCACATCTTAGCAAGAACACGGAAACACCAGGGAGGACCACTGGCATGGTCTCATGGCTGGGAAAATAAAAGCCTTTTTGCCATGTAAGGGTTAAAGTGTGCAATTCGGTCGGCTTTTCTAAGGCAAGGTTTGGTATGCCTTTGTGACACTGGATCACAGCATTGCAGTGAGGGGACACTGACGTTACTGTAATTCAACTGTGACATGAGACCTTTCTTCCTAACAGTGGGTAATGCTGACCAGGCAGGAGATGGTAAAATCATCTCAGGGAGGTTACCTTAACAGACATACCTGAGTCCACCTTAGGAGAGGAACTCTCCAGCATGGGTTTGTAAAGTTTCATCGGGATTGTCAGCTCTGAATTCTCATTTCTGTCCCTTTCCTCCACAGTGGTGGAAAAAAAGTTAATAGTCTGCATTGCCCTCAATTTTCTCATTGCTGCAGCTTTGCACTGGGGCAGCGACAGTGCCCAAACTTCAGCTTTAAGGTTTTGGGGCACAACAGGACAGAGATTTTTCTTCTCCAGTACAAAACAGGCAACGTGTTGTAGGGTATTGCTGGGTTTTCTTTACCTTCTTCTGAAGCACTGTAAATTGATGGGGAAAATGTCTTGAAAGGCGTGAGCTGGTGCAGTACGTCTCCCCCACCTTGGGACCTGCCTGTGTCCCTGTGACCTCCCTGATAACTTGCTGAGCTTGGAGGAGGCCTGCATTACCATGCAGTGTGGCCTCCAAATCATCTGTCAAAATCACTTGGTCACATTGCACAAGCCAGTTCCCTACTTTTGTCTCTTCTGGTCTTTACCTGTGGCACAGAGCAGCTTTGCTTTTGGAGGACTGTCCTGCCTTAGTCTAGCTGAAGCCTTCAGCACTGCTGAAGCCTATCAATCAATCAGCACTTCTGACCAGCCCATGCAGCACAGGAGCTCCTATCTGTTGGTCATAACAGGCTCATCTTCAACCCTGGGAGCTGGGAGGTCAAAACATCACTTTGAGGAAAGCATCTAATCATGTCAACAAACAGGTCCAAAAATGTCTTTTTCTCTGTGATTAAAAGACATGAGATCTTAAAATACACAGAGAGGGATTGAGGCCATATAGGCAATATTCCTGGGACAGACTCCTATGTTATTGCCATTAACTTTGATCTCTGTGTTGTCTCATTTACTACTTCTGGAAGGCAAGGCAGCAGCTGGCTTTCCCAACCTTCCTTAATGACTTTCTTTCCCATCGAAGAGTGCGGAAAAATACTTCATGCTACGGCAGAATTTAAGTCTTTGCACATTGCTTTGTCTCACCACAACCACAGGCTGACCTCACCTACAAAGTTTGCACTACAACTTATATTTGAACTTTTCCAGCCTTGGACCTTGGGTTTTGGATCTGTGCTTTAGCTAGAGGAAGGCCAGCTGAGATGAAGGGGTCTGACTCCCACTCCACACCTTCCCAAACCGTGGGAGTGCTCCTCTTGCACAGCTCTGATCCAGGCCCATCTCTAAATATAACCATAACGCAATAAAAAAAAACCCCAAGAAATAACTGTAACCTTCCATCCAACAGTGGTTGAATTATTACTGCAGTTACATCACAGCTGAAACAGGTGCAAGGAAATAAGCCTCCCAAAAGCTTCTATTCATGAGGGAAATGACTGAAGAAAGCAGAGGGAAAGGAGGAAGGCGGAGGTAAGGGTAGGAGCCAGGGGACAGAGCGGAAGTTGTTTCTCTTGGGATGTGGCCAACTTAGTAGCTGTCCGAACCCAGGAGATGTGTTGGATGCTCCTTCTGTTACTGTCTTTGCTTTTTCCATTTCCAGGCTGCCTGCTAGGAGAGAACGTGGCAACGCCAGTTTTGTGTTGCCCTCTGAATGCCCTATTGCCTGGGACCTCCACAGCCTGCTGAACCGTGTTTAGACCTGATGCAAGCAGACACACATCCTTCCGAGCAGATTTTGTGCAATTTTCAAGGAAACCTTCAAGGACTCATCAGCTCAAGTAATTCTTTCTGCCCCAAAACTATGGGGAAGGGAAGCGATTATGAGAAAGCTCATGTTCCTCCAGCAGCTGCAGTCACTTTGGGTGGGATTCATCTGACTAAACATAGATGTCTCCATCTGAGCTAGTCACGCTAGGCTCCCTTTATGGAGAAGAATATGGGGAAATATAGGCACAGCTATGAGTCATCCCCTCCCCAGGTCAGTGTCTAAAACAGGTCAGGCGAATCTTGCCCATTTCTCTTCTTTGCTTGTAAAAGGAGCTGCAACAAAGAGGCCAAGCGTAGGTCTGTAAAGTTAGATGAAGCCCATACTTTATCTGGTGTACAAACCCAATGATTTGATCTGGGACCAAAGGGCCAAGCTGTCGTGAGGGCATTGCCAGCAAATAGCGAGTAACCACAGCGGAGTGGGGTAAGTTGGCTCAGCCTGAGCTTATTTCACTGTGGGACGGGAGGCAAGGAGTGCAATGCTGCAGAGGAAATGGCCTAAGAAAAATGCCTGTAAAAGTCACTGTGGGATGTCACCTTAGTGCCAAGACTATGTTTGTTTTGAATCAGAGCAGGTACCTCTAGTTTTTTGTTTGCAGGCTACAGTTACTGCCTTCCTGACACCACTTCAACTCACTGCGTGACCAGTTACTTTTCCGCTCCTGGTCTCTCTTTCCTTCCCACCTCTGCCTTCCAGACTTCAATACAGTGGGCCCATCTTCACATCCCCGCGGAGCATCCGAGTGCTGCCGAGTGCTCACACCCCCAGGCAGGCCTGGAGCAAAGGGCGTTCATCATCTATGGTGGAGCTGTGAGACTACAGCACTTCCAAGTGCCACAGACACTTGGGCATCTTCCAGGGGGTGTTGGCTGTCTGTGCCCTGTGCTGTAGCTCCTGATGGCTCAGCTCTGCCCATGTCCTCTGCCTGGCCGCCTGGCCTAGCACTGAGCTCTGTGTTGAAACAGAGGAGCATTTCCCATGCTACGTGTGCATCAGGGACGCGTGGGGAAAGGAAGTGAAGCAGTTTGCCAGAAGCACCGACAATGTTACTTTATGTTGTTATCTGATGAGAAAAGTAAGGGAGCAAAAATGCTTTGAGCAATGCCATGAGCCAGCTCCTCTGTCGAGGGATTACTGCTAAGGACTCTCAAGACCTTATGTGCACCCATGACTATAACCCATGAGTAAGACCATGAAGCATGCTCACATGGTAAATAAATGGTTAGGGAGAGCTGCTCCAAGCCAAATTCCTCTCCCCACTTTTTTCTTTCCCTTTCTCACCATTGAGAGACAAACAAAAGCTCAAGTGTTGTCATGAGGCAGTGCATTTGGCAAGTTTCTTGCCACCGTGTCCCCGTATGCAACAAGCCCGTTTACTGATGCTGTCCTTGCATTTGCCAGAGGTGGCACATGCAGAAATTACACCAGTACGAAGCAGGGCGCAGAGGAGAGGTGAGGCTTTTCAGCTCTACTGCAACTAGTTCCGCTCAGTGCTAACCTGAAGCTAATGCATGGGCCAAGTGTCAAATGTCCAACTCCTTGCTGTAGGTCGTTGACTGACAGAGGGGGGTCGGTGCCATAGGGGCCTTCAGTTTTCCTCACAGAAAAATCATAAAATCGAGTTAATTTGCTTAAAAACAGACAAACAAACAAAAAAACCTGGTGTGTGTATATGTATGTGCTTGCACATGCACATGACGTACTTTGGAAAGACCTGAGGAGTGGAAGTCCTCAGAAGCTGATGTGGGAATTTAGGACCTCTGCTGAACTCAGGATTTGGGTTCCTCAGCCTCAGCAACATGCTGTTAGACAGTTTTGTGCTGGGACTTTTCAGAGATCCCCTTTCTCTAGCTGCTAGGCAGAACTGGGGTTCTGGTGCCTTTAAACCCGCCACAGGATTTGGTATCAAGGCAGCTCTGTGCTTGGGTATTTCTGGGAAAGCCGGCTGGGAGGTAGGGAGAGGTATGTTCATTAAGTGCCCTCACTCGGAGTTAAAGGGCCAAGCAAGCTCTTGCTCCTTCCTCCTGCTACAAGAAGCTCATTGGGATGAACTAAATGGTTAAAAGTGCATGATGAGAAGACAGCCTGGTAATTGCATTACCCTTAGGGTGGGGTGGCTGCAGGTCACAGATATGGAGGTACATAGCCCTGGGTGAATGCCGGTTCTTGTTCTCTCCCTCCAGTCCCTCTCCAGAAAATATCGTCTTTGCTCCTCATTCATTAACACCCTGGCTGTGGGATTTGTGTTTTCAAGCCAAGCAGCACAATCTGACCTGCCCTGTACGATCGAAACAAGCTGCCCTGGATAAACGCCTCCCTCTCCAGAGTTGCAAGCGCATGGGGTAGGAGCCCCGGGGACCCCATGTATCCGTGCTCCCCAGCTGGATTGGTACCAATGCCTATTAATAGAAACAGAGGAAGGGATTAGGAGGGGAGAAAATCCAGCTCTCTCCCAACAGTGCCGAGCCCTGCCCGGGTGGAAAGGCCTCCCTGGGCTGCTGGCTCACTGCCACGCATCACCCCAGTCATTGTACACCTTTCTTTATATCATCTATACCAGAATATGGAGTTTTTTGGCTGCAGAGAGCTGAGAGTCAGCCCCACGCAGCTCAGCACTCTGTGGCACCCGAGCGGCGTGTTGGCCGCGTGCCGCGGTGACCTGCCGGTGTGAATTTGCTCCAAGGTACATCCTCTTGTCCCCTGCTTTCAGCAGTTTGGCTACGATGCTCGACGCTTTCCTGAAGCGGATGAGGGGCAACAGCTGAAACCATGGATCTGCTTCCTCCGCTGAGAAATACATCCAGAAATGTTTCACTGTTTTATTCCACTCAAAAAGACAGATGGACCGGACCCCGTGCAGCTCTGGGCTTGCAGCGCTCCGAGAGCCAAGCAGGCATGTAGGCACTCTTGCTTTAAGAATTGATTTCCTAAGTGAACTGTCAACTCCCGGTGGCTAGAAAAATCTGCAAACAATTTCTAGTCACTGAACAAAGCAAATCTTTGTACTGTGCTGTAATAGTTTATTATTAAATAAAGGCTCCTTTGTTAGGCTATAAGAAATAGTGTATACTCTGCTGCTCTTCACAATGTGCCTTGGTGTGACTTTGCAATGCATATAAAATCTTATTTCATGTCCCGTGAAAAGATGACATAGTGGGTTATTTTAATTTCGGTAGGAAAAGCGCAGGGTGAAGCAACGACCATAGCACAGCTCTGATGATTGAACTTTATTGCTGATGCCTTTGATTCGCGGTCATACGAGAGGACCCAGAGACTGGACTTTCTCTCATTTGCAACAGGGTAAATGAGGAACAACATGGGCAAAATTAGTAGTGAGGAGAGTGAGGGAAAACTTTAAGCAGCTGCATATTCTTGCAAATTGTGTTGCTGACTGGGCTGTCTTTTTGCAGATCCAGGCTTAAATGAGTCAAAACAGGAATCAAAGGCCGTCAGTATTTTCCCATCCAGAAAAGCAAATGCGTTTCCAGCTCCCTTTTGCTCTGCACCCAGCGAGCTCCCGGTAACCTGCCAGTTGTGGCCCTACAGCTGCAGGGAAGCCCGAGCCCTGCTACCCTGCCCAACATCTGCCTGCGTCGCACGTTGGCATGGCTTTGCGGAGGACCCGGCTGTGGCGCGGGCACGGCAGCCATAAGCCCTGTGCCTGTACGAGAGGAGCTGAGGGAGGAGGCAGACCTTGCTTCTCACGTTCCTCATCCACATAACCCAAAATGCTTCCCCTGCCCCCAGCAGGCTTACTTTCAGGCATGGGGCTCCCCTCTCCCCGCCGGCACACGGGCCCTTAGGCTTCAACTCCCCTAAACCCGGTGTTCTCCTTTGCATTTTATTCGAACACATTTTGTCAGGCTGTGACCTTTTAAGCAAACCCATCAGACCGTCATGTAAGCTTCCATTTCCCTTAGTTTTTTCTCTGGCAGTGTTTTGCATGGGGCTGGCAGTGCATGAACAGGGCTGTAGTTTCCCTGCTCCTTCCTTCGTCCCATCGCAGCATCAGGGCCGTCTGAGACCCCCAGCGCCGGTGCTTCCCACTTAGCTGGAAGAAGCGGCAGCCAGGGCTGGAGTGGGCACCGGGCAGACGGCTTCTCTGAGCCCTGCTCGCTTTCAGCTCTCGGCTGGGCTCCAGGCTGGGCTTTTCCAATAAGTGTCCAGCCCAGCTCAGGCTGAGGCTGCTAACTCCCGTCATGCGGGTGATTCATATGCCATCTAATAATAGCAGCTCCTGGCCATGCCAGCACAATAACTGACCACGGAAAACTCCACACGGCTTTGCGCTGCCAGCCCATCAGCTTTCCCAAGCTGAGCTGGCCGCGGCTGGTGGTTTGCCTTCGGGGGCCGCGCTGCGCAGCTCAGCAGGAGGCCGCAAAGCGTCCTGCGGGCGTTGCTGTGAGCGATGCTGGTCCTCCGGCCGTGAGCCCTCCGTCCCAGCGGCCATGCCGCCGCCGGGCTGGTTTGGGAGCCACTGGAAAGCACACAGCTCCACCTGCTACTTTACTTATTTATAGCTATAAAGCACTTGCTATTAATTACCTGCTCTGCCGGCCAGCAGCCGGCTCAGGTAGTTGCACTCAGCCTAACTACCACCACCAGCCCTTCCAGGGCAAAACAATGTTTTTCCTTACTCGCCATCCCCAAATGCTGTTTACAGCATCTGCAAGAAGCTGCTAAATGGCTGCCAAATTCATCTTGGCGGCAGAGCCGCTGCTGCTCCCGCTACTGCAAGGCAGCCGGAGGTTTGCTGGGGATGCCTCACTCCCTTGTTTGGACGCTCCCGGGGAGAAAGGGCGACTGCAGGGCAAAATGACACTTGTGTGCCCCAGCCAGGATCCTCCACTACCTTCTCCCCTGCTCCTGTGGGAGAGGGTTTACCCTGGCCGGCGTTTGGCCATCTGAAAAGGAAGGCAGGACGGTGGCAGTGGAGGCTGGAGAGCTCTCGCCCCGGGGAGGTGCGGCTGAAGCCTTGCCAGGCGTTGGGGCTACGTCTTGGGTGCAGACCAGAAGCGTGGCCAGGGCGGGGGGTGGGCAGCGCAGCACAGCCCTGCACAACAGCCCCAGCCAGTTAATTACGGATCGCTCTTCGCAGGGGACCAGCGGTCCGGAGCAGGCCCGGCGGGGCGGGAGTGGGGCTCCCCAGGCTGGCTGGGAGTCGGTCGGCAGCCGGCTCTGCAGCCGGGACGGCACCGCACAGTGAGCCGGGCCTCCCACACCGTGGCAGCACTGAACTGCCGAGTCGGTCTCGGGGCTTTGGTCTCAAAGATGGCTCTTTCCCCGCTGCTTCAAACCATGTGAGCTTCGCTGCGTCCCAGGGGAATGACACACGTCTTGGGGAGACAGGGTCACTGCTGAGCCCTCGGAGGTGAGCATCAAATACTGGAAGAGGATCAATTAGAAGCCGGAAAGCCAACGTGTGATGGAGCCGAGGAGACGTGTGTGAAACTGAGCGAGACGTGGCAGCAGGCCGGGTTGGATGGGGCTTGAGCAACCTGGACTAGTGAAAGGTGTCCCTGCCCCAGCAGGGGGGTTGGACGTAGGCGATCTTTAAGGTCCCTTCCAACCCAAACCAAACTAGCATCCTATGATTCTATGCGCACGGCGAGCAGCACCGCAGCGCGAACCAGGCACCCAGCTCTGCTCCCGGGCGGAAGGACGGAGACAAGGCAAACCCCTTCCCTCGGACCGTCAAACCCTGTGGCTGCGAGAGGGGCTGCCCACACAAAACTTCCCGCGTGGGCACCCCAAGACCTCCGCAGACTTTAACTCGTGGGGATGGCGGCTGGCCAGGCTGGCCAGGCTGCGCGAGACATGCTCTCCTGGGCTGGCATCGCTGCCATGGCCCCGGCTCCCCCGACTGCCCGGCGCGGCCCCGGCTTCCCAGCAGCCGTGGGGACGGGGCTGCGGCAGCCACACCACCCGCGCGGCAGCCAAGGGATTTTCCTGGGAGGCAACTGGCTCTTGGTTTCTCTTTTGCCACTTGTTTGCCTTTCAGGAAGGTTTTCCCTTCATTCCTCCCCTGACCCAAGCTGGAGCGGGGTTTTCCAGCCCTGGGAGCAGGGTAGAACGGGTCAGTTCCTTGCCCTGGCTGCGCTACCTGGGCAGGGACCCAAAAGCCAGGAGCCAAGGCCCAGCAGTGAGGCAGCTGTGGTGCTCACCTCCCGGGGGCCCCAGATGTGCTCTTTGGAGCCCTCCTGTATTGCAAAATATCACAAAATGTTCCCTGGGCAGAAGAGGAAGAGCTGGCCCCAGAGGCCAACTGCCACAGCCCTGAGGAGGCCATACATGCCTGCAGCCTTCAAGGACGGCCCCGATTTGAAACTGGGTTGGCCCCATTTTTGCTGAGTGCATGCGGTGGCTCTAAAATGACTAAATGCTGTCTTTTTGCTTTGTTTTTCTTCTTCTAAATCTGATGTTTTCATTGCAGTGGACCGGCACTTACCAGCAAAAAGAGTCTGACCAAATACTCATGCTCAGCAAACACACCACAGTGGCACCAGCAAATCTAAGCAATGCCATTATCTAGGGCACACTGGGAAGAGCATTTGGGGTTTTGAGGCTCTCCATTTTTAAATTTTGCACAAGGCCATCCAGGCATGGGCTGACTTCCATATGCCCATTCATGTCTCTCTTAAAGCAAGGAAATTTGCATCCAAAACTGATGGAAACCCTCAAGTTTTCAGGATGATGTGGACATAAAACTTATCACCTGGTGTAGGACAGGAGAAAACAGAGCCTGTCACTCTGCAGCCTGCTCTCCTGAAAGAAAATACTTTGAGAAAATGCACAAAGAGAGGAGGATCGAGTTCAGCAGTGCTCATATTTAATTGGATAAATCAAAGCATTTACTACATTTACATTACTTCGGGACTGTAGATTTTATTTGTGACCAGCAGCTCCTCCACAATGAAAAGTCCAAGGGGACGTTGTAATCTCCTGGGCTTTTTACAAAATGGGGCCCTTTGCACCAGTGCTTCCAAGTAAAGCTTGCACACAAGCTGCTGAAACCATGGGAGCTGCTGAAGGCAGAGCCGAGCCTGCAGCAGGCGACCCCAGATCCCAGCCGTGTTTCAAACAGAAGATGCAAAGACTGCAATCACAGATCCTGGTCAAAGTGGACATCTCACATCTCAGAAGAGGCCCTGGCTTCAGCATCAGCAGAAAGGTTGCTGGGTGGAGGAGGATTCCCTGTTGCATTTTGCTGGCCGATGCTCCAGCCCTCTCTTTCTCCGCTGACACTCCAGCTAAACTGGAGCCAGGCACTTTCCGGCTGCCCATGCCAAGCAGAGCTCAGGTGAAGAGCCAACTGAAACCCAAGATGTTTCAGGGCACAAAGGTAAGTAAGAAGTGCTAGAGTGGTTCAAGACTGCACTCCACAGAGCTAAGAAAGGCATTGCTGCCTCCCTAATAGTGTGGCTAGCCTTTGCACAGCTTCAAGCTTTTACTGTAATTGGGAGAAAACAGCAGCAATCTCCAAGGGACCAGCCAAGAAGAGTTAAAAATAGCACGCAATATTTTTGGTTTTCCCCTGTGCCACAGCCCAGCCTTGAGAAGAGGAGGAAAGGGCAGGGAGAGGCACCCGAGGCAAGGAAAGGACCGGACATGGGGCAGGTGTAGGAGCTGTGCCACCAGGCTCGCTCACGCTGTGCCAGCCTGCAGCAAGGCAACGTGGTGGGCAGGGGCTGGGACACTGCACTGCAGACTTCAAAGTGATGCAAATTCTTTCAGTTTGGCAATAAAAGAAACAAGCGTGGCATGGTGCATCCCCAGTAAGGGTGCCCGAAGGAGAGCACTTGCCGGCTGGGTCAGCAGCAGGAGCTGGCCTGCTCCGAGGGTGATGTGAAGAGGAGAGGGCAGCGCTGGGGGACCAGCCATGCTGCTTCTCCCTGCATGGCTGCAAAGGAGAACTTTGATATCTACTGTTGGTGGGAGGAAACCAGCCCCCATCCCCACACGCGCTGCGGCACAGCGTCTGCCAATGCAGACCTCCATCTTCTGCTGCCCCAGCCCCCAGCCTCACTGTGGGCACTGGGACCTCATCCCGCTGATGCTGTGCCACCTGGTAGAGATGAATGTGAGGTACACTGAGCAGGTGGGGAGGCTTCCAGCTTGGGCAAGCAAGAGCCTGATGTACAGCCACATCTCTTGGGGCTCTGCTGAGAGGTACCTTTTTGCCACTGAGCTCCGCAAGTCTGAGGGTTCAGTGCCTGATCATTGCTTTCACACAAGGTATGAGCCATTTTTTTTAGCCCCTTTTACCTCTGTAACCCTCTGGTGAGAGCTCAAGTTCAGCTTCCGCAGGACGGGGATGTCTCTGTCCTTTTTTTTTTTTTTTTTGAAGCTCCAGCCCAAAAGCCAAATTCTGGCAATGCCATGGCTGTGGACTCCCACAGCCAAACTTGAAGGAGTTTACTGAAATCAACGGAGACCAGATTGGCTGGGGGCTGAAGTGGTCAGCAATGCCAGGAATGAGACATATCTGCCCTTTCCCAGCAACAGCCTTTTAGGCGGATAGAGAATTTAGCCAGTGAAAACATTGCCATGACCCTTTGGCACTGTGGGATGTGCTGTAGGTCTTCAAAGCAAAACTGCCCAAAGGCAAGATAGGCAAATTGAGTTTTCCCTATGGCTTGGGAGGGCTGGCACCTCATGTCATGGAAATGGGAAGTCTTCTGGCAGCAAAGGTGCAGCAGGATGGATGCTCAGGAAGGGGGAAGCACACATGTCCCTCAGAGGATGCTGCCTGGAGGCACAACCCTTTCTCTGCCCAGCCCTATAGGTGCCTTTGCTTTGGGGTTTTCACTAAGGGTTGCTATAGGAACTTAAGTACTTCTGTGCATCCAGGTCCAAGCAGCTCCCTGCTCCCACTCCCTCTCGCTAGCATGGGGCTGGTAGCACCAGGGCTCTGAGGACAGTGGAGGATGCTCAGGTACAGCAGGAGTGGGGTCGTTCAGCTCACCTAATTAGTGCTACTATTTCTGTCTCTGGCCTTTTCTCAGTTGGTATCCATCTGGGACTCTTTTCAGTCATTATAAAGCTTTCCACCCTCTTATTTTTTTTCTCTCTCCTCCTCTGTCTTCCAGATTTTTGCCACTGTTTCATGTTGCTGTCCAAGTTATTTGTCTCTTCTGTCTTGCTCCGATCGTGGGAACATTAGTAATGTTTTTCTGTAGAGCAGGGTGGCTTAGAGACCGCCTCGCAGACCTGACAGCCATCCTAGCGCTGCTGGCAAAGGCCGGAGCAGCTCAGCCAGCCCCTGGGAAACAATCCTGTTTATGGTTCATGACTATCTGATCTACCCACTGCTTCTTGCTCCCGCCTGGGCCCAACTGTGCAGCCGCTGTGCTTGGCCATGCCGAGCCAGGCTCGCTCCCCGCTCGCCTGCCGCAGCCACCCCGCGCGTGGCTGCGAAGGGAAGCGTGACTCACGTGGGCCTCCCACCCATGAGTAATAGTGTTGGTCTATCACGTCTCGGCCAGCCAGGGCAGCTCAGAGGGAGGGCGGCTGCTTCCCCAGCGAGGCATGAAATAGGTCACTCCATCCTCGGGACGCGGGTGAAACAAGGGACCAAGACTGCAAGACATGGCAGCTACATGCAGCCTTGCAGCACGATGCAGGGGCTGTACCCTGCTAGGGGGGCAGGCAAGGAGGTACGCATGCAGGCAGACGCAGGGTGCAGGCATCCCCATTAAACGACATTGTTTTTTCCTTCTTCCTTGCCCAAACCTGCTCCTTTTTGCCTGGGAAATGGCCTGGGCCAGTGTGAAGCCAGCGAGGGAAAACAGGAGGAGACAGTGGAAACACGAGGGGTGGAAACACAAAGTGGTTTTGTGCTTCTCAGGGTGGAAAGAGGCCCAGGTTATTAAATAGCAGGCAATTTTAGCATGAGTTATTAATATTAGTTGTTTGTACTGGGAAGTGGTGCCTAGGGGCTCCCATTGCACTAATCACGTAACAAAGCTGTGTTCCTCACACAAATAGCTTGTGTTTCAGCCTGCAGAGAACAAGCTGTTGCCTTCCCATTACACCCCCTTTGAAAAAAACAGTATGAAGATTGCACAGTCGAGCCCACAAAAATTGGGAAACAAAAAAAACGACATTGGGCTGTCCAACGGTGCCATCACTTACACCCAGCCAGCCCAGTAACTCCATCAGCACCTTGGGCCCACACCACCGGCTCTTCTCCCGCGGCTCCCCTCCTTCATCCCTGACCCCAGCAGGTCTGGCCTCAGCATTACTGGTGATTTTTGTGTTTGTTGTTTGGGTGTATTAATGTCACATCACCTGTTTGGGATAGGGCGGGGGCTGAGGGGTGTTTTTTTTTCCTGCCTCGCTGATCAGTGCTGTATATCTCCCGTTGTATTTTTTGAGGCTTTGCAAACTGCAGTTCTCTTGGGTATGTGCCCCTCTGAAGTAAGAAACCAATTTAATGAATTCAGTTAATTAATTTACAGCCTTGGCACTAACGCACAGACTAAAGGTCAACAGCATCCGCTAATTTTGGACGATACAAACCATGACTGCCCTATTTCTTGTTTTTCTGAGGACTTGGCATTACTTTATCACATGGAAACGCAGGTCCTCCTGCACTCGGCTGCAGCTTTGACCATGCAGTTCTTCGTTGGCCCAATCCCAAGTCAGGCTGGTGGCCAGAAAAATGCCCCAGCCCTTCCCCTGGCAGAGCTCACCTCTGCAAACGCTGTGCCTGACCTCGCACCGCCTGGCAGCGTCTTCATCTGCACCCTCAACACAGCAAACAGCTATGGTGATGAAGGGGCAGGGGTCCCCATGGCATCTCCTGCCCTCTTGACAATCATCTTGATGTAGATCCAGCTGGTGGAGGAGATAGATACAACTAAAAAATGAGCATGCATGAGGATGGTTAAAGGTAGCGGCGTGATACCATGGTGCAAGGAGCATGGAGAGGGGCTGGCAGTCCAGTTGCGTGGGCTTCCTTATTGGAGCAGGTGTGCAACGCTACCGGCACTGGTTTAGCATGACGCTCTGCACCCATGCATGCACGTGCGCGTCTTTTTACTGCGTTTTAGTGTTTCAGAAGCGGGAGTCCCTTGTCTCCCACTAGCAGCAAGGGGCTGCTGGTAGGGTCAGAAGTGCTGCATTCACCTCTAGGCCCCCAACGGACGTGCTCGATGGTCAGCATGGATCCTGCTACTGACAGCCCCCCAACCCCATAGGCCTGCTCATTTCCCCACTGCTGCAGTATGTCTTTGTCCCAGGTTTGTCCCATCCCTGCCTCTGACCTCCTGTTGGTGGAGGAAGCCAGGCAGAAGTGACTGCCATCCCTCAGTATGCTGATGCTGGAGCATTGCCAGGCTCTGGGAGGGCTTTGGGTTGCAGCACATGAGATAAGTCAGTATGGCCACCATCAAGCACCCTGTCCTGCTGCTGTCTCCTTCACCGCTACCAGACTGCTCCCAGGCCTCTCCAGCCTCATGGGCTTCTCAGCTGGGCAAGCTACACCTCTCCCTTCCACCCTTCGTCCTTCCCATACCTTAAGCTTTGTGCTAAATGACAAAAGCTTAATACGGGCTGAAGGGTGGACAGAAAAAAAAAAGGCAAACGAACAAAAAAAAAGTGAGAAGTTAACATAGGCAAAAAAAAGTAAGGTTACTTGCCTTGGTCTCATAAATGGCTCAACCGTTTTGGCTGAGGAAGGAGTAAGGCAGATGCTGAGCACCAACAGCTCAAACGAGTGGTCTGGGTCTTGCCAAGGTACGAGCAACTAAACCAAAAGCTCTTGAAATGAGAATGGCTCAGTCACATTAAAACCAAGCAGCGCTACGACTTCTCCTTTATGGTTTGCCCCAACTGACTCGACATCACCCACATGACTGCTACACTCAACAGCAACACTCGCTATGTCCAAAATCCTGGCTTTGAAGAAGACTGCATCTAGTTCTTCTGCAGACCACGCAAGAACCCACCAGAGTGGACAGTACGGACTAACCCAGCCAGAGGAGCTTCTCTTCCCCCTTCCCGTGCTTTTTTGTGGGCGGCCGAGCCATTGCAAGAGGCCCCTGGTGAGCAAGGTATGAAAACGCAGCCCCCGTGTAACAGCCCAGAGTTCAGCGCAGCTTGGCTTTGACCTCTAAATGCCTGCTCTTGCAGCAGAGTTAACCGGGTGGGTTTCTCCCCTCCTTTCAAACATTTGATCTGTGTGACACTGCAGTTTCATTTATTTCTCCTCCCGGCACCCCCCAGCCATTCTTCTTTAAAGGGAAGGTGAACGCCCTGTGTTGCTTTCCCATCGGTTTTTTAAATGTGAATGAAATGAAGCAATCGGCTGGGAAGCAGAAACAGAAAAGTGAGCGACCATGAGTGGAAGCGATGCACACGCTGATTGCAACCAGGCTCTCCAGCCGAATGAAAAAATTACTCCCTCCCCCAAGGAGATATTTTAGAAGCTGAAAGCTAAGAACTTAAGTACAAAGGCTTTTGTGTTTTTATTGACATTGTAAGAAACATTTTTTTTTCTTTGTTACAAAAGAGCTAAGTGGTTCTGAAAGCAGAAGTACAGTTTATATGTACACAGTGCTACAGACCCTTCAGATCAACCTAAGGCTCGAGAAACATCAGATCATAACTGCAGGTTTATCAAATGAAGACCACTAAGGCCTGTTACAGCTGAACACTATTCCTACCGTACATAAATGTATTTACACATTTTCTTTTTTTTTTTTAAAAAAGGATTACAAGCTTTATTAAAAAAAAAACTAAAAAAAAAGTGAAAAAAGAATGAACACATTTTTATCTTACACATCTGCAGGACTGACAACAGTAACTGTTCCATAGGAGACATTCCACCAATCCAAGGACAATAACACATGAATACCAGAGGTTTACAAGACGTTTCGGACACTATTAACAGTGGTATGTGCTATTAGCTGAATGGCGAGTACAGCCTCATTGGGAAAATTTGGCAACACATCTTGGTCCCTCTCTTTTACAGGATCAACACAAAATAAGGCACATACATTGCGGGAATATAAACACTGCTGTTCAGAAGGACGAGCCATTGCGCAACAGGCGGAGGCGAGCCAACCGCCCGCTTCATCGAGGGGTGAGGGGGAAGCAATGACTGGAAGCGAGTGAGCGAGCCAGCATCTTAACGCACGTACCATTTGGGGCCACTCTCCAAGGGGACATCATCTGCCATGTGGATGTACGGGGCCGTGGCACTCACCAGCAAACCCCCTCCGGAAGCCCACTGACTGCTCTGCAAAAACACTTTTCCTCCACCCGGGTGTACCTGATGGATGAACTCTCCCTGGTGACTCCCACTACTTTGTGGAAAGTAAAGCCGCCTGCAGAAATACGCATGCTTCTCGCAGGCTGAGTGAGGCGGATGCGCCCAAGGCCGACAGTAATGGGTCTGGAAAACCCTCACAGAGCCATTAGAAGAAAAGGTGATTTAGACTCAGGCTGCAACGCTTTAAAAACAGGAAACTCACAATATTTTTTGCATTTTCTAGTACTTTGGGGTGAGCCGTGGGTTTCCAACTGCTACAATGGCAATGCCAGCTGATGTGCCAGATGATAGATACACAAAAGCAAGCTTTGGCTCTGTAACTGGAAGAGCAGGAGTAGAGGGGTGCCAGTAAACATGTGAGCCATGATGGCCAGACTTTCCCCAGACTGCCACACATTGAGAAGGCAGCTGACAAGTGAAAGCTGGTGTCCAGCCTAACACTGCCATGCTCAGAGCACTCAGTCTACCTTATCAAAACAAACCCCAAACCCAAGATAGCTGGGCTACGATGTATTGCTATCCCCACAGGTACCAAAACAGGCTCTTTAGCATAAACCAGAAAAACATGAGAAAATACTAAATGCTGGCAAATGACACATGAACATAAGTGGCACATACGCCTAATGGTGAAAATCATACACCATTTGCACAAACTCCCCAAGGACATGGTGGAGCCTCTGGTTCTTTGACATTGCCAAATCAAAACGGGATGCCTTTCTGGAGCATGTGGTTTCGACCAAGACACATTGTTGGCGCAAGACAGGGGTAAGTGAGTGACAAAGGTTTGTCAAATCCAGGAAGGCAAATTAGCTACTCAAATAGTCCCTTTTAGCCTTGAGCAATATGAATGGCTCCTTCTAAGCTCTGATGGATCACATCTGTTAATAGCTTCCCAGCTTCAATTGGACCAGCAAATACAATTATGAACTGGAAAATTGAGTTTAAAAAAATAGCTTGGGTTTTTTTTCTTTTTTTTTTTTAATGTATTGGCTCTATAACAATAAAAGGCTTCTCTCCCAAGCCACCTACTCCCAAGCTGGTCATAAGCGTCCCTGTTGAAATTGTTTATAAACATGTAATTGATGGCTTAATAAACAGCCCGCAATTGGTTACCGAGAACCATCTGAAACACGTCCAGCACAGCCTTTCCTCATGCATACGCTGCTGTTTCTGCGCAGGGGTATGAGCCATACCATAGCACTGCAATGTACAGCGCGGCATTCCCACCAAAGCATCCCTCCTTCCCCCGGTGACCTGCCCAGCCGGAGGCGTCCCTCCTCGCCCCGGCAGCAGTAGGGCAGGGGCAAGGGCCACGTACAGGGCTGCCTCTGGGCAATGAGCGTGCAACAGGGAGCAGCTTCGCCATGTTGCAACAGCAAACAAACCATTTGCCATGGTGAGCTATGCCCGATTCCCCACGCATCCCAGGGACCACTGCGGGAGGGCTGGTAGTTGGTGGTCATGGGCAGGGAGGTCGGGAGGAGAACGGGCAAGGAGCGGGATGGGGGAATGTGCGTGCATGAGACAGAGGAGGGAAGAAATGCTTGCTAAAGATACGGAGAAAGACAGGAGCTGGATGATGATAAAACCTGTTGGATATTTACATTTGTCTTGATTTCTGACATTCCAGCTAACGGTGCCAATCACTTGGTATGTGCTGTGATAAGCCTAAATATGGCCCCAGCACTGGATTCCTATGATGTTTTCCTACTGACTTACAGCATCTTCCTCTGATTCTAACAGCTGTTAATAGATCAATGTTATCCAACAACTTCACTGAGGTGGTATTCCTATAGATTCCTCAAATGCTAAGCCCTGAATCAGCTGGTATTTTTACAGTCAAAAAAATGAGTGTTACAGCCTTTTAGCCTACAGAAATCACTTTCTGGTGCTATTCCCAATTTTGACCAGGCTGAAGTTTATCTATGTTTCAAAACTGACCACACTCCTCCTTCTCATTGTACATCTACTCTAACACCAGCTCCTTACAGATATCAAATCCATGACTGTAAGTGCCTGCACCATTTACATCCCATAGGATGCACTATACGGATTTAACTGTGAAGTCTGCAAGGGCTGGACTTGCATGCAGCTTTAGGAGTGGCTGAACTCAAACCCTGGTCTTCTAACTGTTCTCCTGTTTACTCAGGAGCACCTGTGTGTTCAGGGGTGCAGTCATGGAGCCCAGCACAGCAGAAAACATGCCGGAAGAGGCAGCGCTTATGGAGCAAATGCCATTCACCTCTACCAGTGAGTAGCTTCATGACCACAGTGCATTAGTTCCAGTTTTTGCTGGTGTAACTGAGCCTGGGCATTGACTCACTGGTTCACTTTGAAATGAAATGCACATTAGTGTCACCAAGAGAAAGAGGCTGGGTTGGTCTTTTCGAGTTTTGATTAGTTACCAGACATACTTGCTGTTCTGCTTGTTTCTTTGCTATTTTTAATGGCTGTTTAAATGTCTTAATTTTGTAAAGCCAGGATACAGTGGAAAAACATTTAAGATTGTCAGATTGCTTGCAATCACTTTGATTTATTTGGCTAGTCTGAGAACTGAGCCATTCATTTTCTACTTGTTTTACATGCCATGACCATGATGCTTTTGAAGCCATAACTCTGTGTTATGTCAATGGGCATTTACTTATTTTAAAACACACGATCCATCCACGAAGCTGTATGTGCTAAAAGGGATGTACAAGACCGTTCTCCCGGCAGAGGAACTGTTACTGCGAATAAGAACCAGTGACTCAGCAAATTACATCTCAACAATTCGCATTAAAAAAAAAAAAGCCTCCAGTATGGAATACTGCAATTTTGTTATTTCATTGTATGAAATATTCTGTAAGACCCTGATCGTCTCGCCACAAATGTGGCATGCAATGAAGGGATTATAGACTACCCAAATCACCAAACATGCCCATAATTTCACTATCCAGTCATTTAAAAAAGAAGGCTGAAAAACAGAATACCAAATACTACAAAAGATGAGAATGGGACTAAGAATAGCTTTCTGGTCCCCTCCCTCCTCTGGAATGGATTAAACATGACACAATCTCAGTATCATTATGCAAGGCAGTGACAGCTATCTGTGTGTGTGTTTACAAGAACCTTAAACATTTGCTAGGGATCAAAGGGCTGATGGTTTTACATTTCTTATTTGCTTGAACCTCCTAATTTCTTGTGCTCCATGAGTCTGAAACTACAGCCTAGGGGTACCATGGCAGTGCATTTCTAAACTGGTTGTCCGCTTCAGTGCGATGTATCCAATGCATATAGAGAGGATTTCATCGCTGTATACTCCTTTCACATTGTGCCTGGTTATTTTGTGCCTATATGTTTAGGGGGAAAAGTTGCAATAATTCTACAAGGTCTAGTTTGAGTAACAGAAAATTGCAAAGTCATTTCATCAGACCTTTCTTTTAAAAAAAAAGAAACAACCAAAACAAAACAAAAACATGCACTTCACACGTTTACATTGGTTTACAATTAAAAAAAAAAGGAAGCATACAGACATTCAAAAAGGGGGAGAGAGAGAGAAAAGAGAGAGGCGGGGAGGAATGGGTGTAGCAATACTGATTCAAAACTGAAATGGAAGACAGTTTCTCCCTAGAACACTTTAGGGTTTTCAGAGTCCTTATTCCATAAAAGGAATATACTTGAAACACATCCCATTTAGGTGAGATGAGATTGCTAAAATACATACACAACTAAAAAATATGAGTCTTTTTTTTTTCATCTGTTATCTCCTAAGGGTTTTTTGTTGCCTTTTTTTTTTTTTTTGATGTCTATTGCATAACAGCAAGAAACTTGCTTTCTTCTGCAAGTGAGGTCAACAAAGAGCTCATGTCCCCAATAGCCATGTTGGTTGTGCTTACGGGCATAGCTGGGAATGTAAGAGACGCTCGGGGAGTGGTGAGGCGTGAGGAATTACGGGAGAGATTCTGAATGATACTCGGGCTCAGGGCTCCCGAAATTAAGCTGACATGGTCCCCATCATCTATGATAGCATCGAAATCAATCTGCACACCCTCTAGGCTGTTGCTGTCAATGCTGTCAACTGTGCTCGACACTTGGTTAGCCCCCGGGGAAAGAAGCTCCGATGAGTTTGCAGTCGCAGTCCCCTGCAGCAGGCAGTTAGTTTCCGAACCGAAGAAGGAACCTGTTTTCATAGCTTGGTGGCTAAATCCTGTGGTTTGGTCATATAACTGACCAGAGTAATTCTGCACGTTAGAGCAGAACTGCTGTGATTGACCTTGCATCTCCATCTTAATGGTGTTTACCCTGTACGTCTGGTTGCCATCACTTACGTGTCCTTGCTGTTGTGCCAGGTTGTTTCTCAACACATTTTGCCGTCTGTTGCCACTGTAATTAGAGCATGGCTGGTAACTTTTGGCCACCAATAAACCTGAAGGCTGGCTGCCAATGGTGTGAGACACCGGCGGACAACTCTGTGGCCCTTGATACAGACTGCTTTGTGAGGTAGGACTAACCTGCCCTAGCATCATTTGACCAGACTGATTGACTCCCTGGTAATGAATGCCATCTCCGACTGGCTGGTTTTGCAAATATTCCTGTTCCATCACATTCCTGTTCTGCATCCCATTTGCCATACTGGTGGCTTGATCACTGGATGCCATGGGATGGCTGAAATTTTGCTGGTTCCCACTTACTGGCATGTTGCTGCTTCTCAGCTTCTGCCCTTGAACTGCCACACCACAGGAATTGTCCATTGCCCCAGACATCATTGCTTGCCTGCTGATGCTTTCACTGTAAGGTTTATTGGGCTGCACATTGAAAGAATTACCAGCTCCGCTGCCAAGGACCGTGTTTTGCTGTAAACCATAAGAACTGTTGTTCTCCACCAAGTTCTGATAGCTGTTCTGCTGGGCCATGCTGCTTCTCTCCAGGTTCTGCTGCTGAACCATCATATTGTTATACAGTCCAAAGGCCCGAGTCTGCTGCACTGCTGAGCGCTGACCACATTTCAGTTTCGAAGGAGATAAGTCAGAACTTCCTGAGCTTACTTCATTCCACTGAATGGGCAAGTCACTCTTGTTTGCCTCGGAACCTGCCTGCTGATTGCTCGGTGGAGGGGCTTGGTCAAAGCTGCTGGGGTTGTTGTTTTCTAACACTGAGCTGTGATGCATTTTGTTGCTGTCTACGACACTGTTCAACAAGTGGTCGTACATGCCCTGGTTCTGGGAATTCAGATACTGAACCACATCATCTGGCAGGAGATCCTCATCATTCAGACTGCCACCTGCTTCCATCGTAGCAGCCTCCAGGGCAACATTCTCACTGATGCTTGGAGGACATGGGGAGCTGAAGCCGCGGAAGACGCCACCCTCAGAACGGGTATAGTTCTGAAGAACAAGGTTGCGCTTTTCCATGGATGGAGGCAAAGCGGGAGGGTTAACGCTATTAAGACTGTTGAAACGCTGGACTCTAGGGACAGAGAAGTTGTCAGAGGCCATTCTGACTGGATCACTGGCTCTCCTCGTCCCGTTTCCTAGAGCATCATGAGACAGAAAATGCCTCCTGCTGTAACCATTTGCCCCACCATCACTACATCTTCGAGGGGCATTCACTGGAGGCAGTGGAGATACTCCGGACTCCCTGCAGTCACCCAAGAGTGCCATCCTTGTTTTGAGACTCATCCTCTCCATGTTAGGCAGTGGAGTTGGTGGGGGTCCACCAGTAGCTGCTGCATATTTAGCTTTCAGCCTGTATTGCTGGGCCGGGGTGAGGCTGAGAAGACTTGGCAGGTCATCACACTGGCTCGCTTCACTGGAGCGCCGGGAGGCATCTGTCGAGATGGGGTCATAGGAGTCTGCAACACTCAGGTTCTGTGGTCTTCCCTCCGCCTGAGAGGCGTCGCTGGACCTCCGGCTGGAGAAGCAAGGTGAGATTCCAGAGGACCTGCGGCTGCTCAAGTAGGCTGAACTGATCGTGCTAGTATTGCTGTCCCTCCTGTTCAGCATGTTCAACACAGTGATGTCCGTACTTGAAAGTTCGTTCCTGTTTGGCAGAATAGTCATGGATCCTCCTACACTGCAGCTGCTGTTCGACTGGGTACCTGGAGGTAAAATTTGCAGTTAAACAAATGGGCATCACCCAAAAAACGGTACAGAAAACACCCAGTAAAGAAGAAAGGGAAAAATAGAGGAAGAGCCAGCATCATCACAGCAAATCACAGCAGGGCTCTTTTTTGAAAGAAGTAGGGATAAAAGCTGTGTTCTTAGGTTAAAAGCTAATTCACAGACTCAAGGGTAACACTTCAGTGAGAATCCCAGCACAAAAAATTATAGGCCATAGCCACAAACTGTCATCAGCTGGTGTAGTGCTCCAGCCTGCAGTGCAGCTATGCTGACTGATGTGCCAAAAGGACACATTCATACGGGAGCTTTTTATAGGCAAAATATAATTGAACAGGCATTTGCATGGAATGGCAAAATATACAAATTGGAGGCTATTCAAGGTCATTTCTAAGACATCTTGAAATATTCTTGAAACAACTCCTAACAACTGCAAAACATCTTTGCTGATTTCCTTGTTTTATTTTTAAGTAAACAGAATACATTTCTTATATTTACATAGTTTCTTTTGATGGAATGAGTTTTGGAAAACCTGGGCTGTCACTGCTGGGTGGAGTGCAGAAGCCTACCGGCACGTTGTAGGCAACATAGAGGCAGCAGGGACATACGTTTTGGCCACAAACGGCTCCTTGTACGAAAACAACTATTGATCTTCAGGGTTTAATCTTGCCTTGCTCCCACTCATGGATATCTGCCCTTTGTAGCAGTTGTATCTGTAGATATGATTACTCATACGTGTGGAAGCAGTTTATTTAAAGGGCAGCCTAACACATCTATGCAAAGGGTGCCTTGTTAAAGCCTCATCTGAAACACTTCCATACAATAAACTGGCAGGTATTTATTTCACCTGCCTTGCCTCAAAACAAGACAGGATTATGATGATTTTGGGTCCAAACCTTTAACTGCAGGGAATATTTCAAACGCGATGCGTGGTTCCCCTGCTGGCCCCCGTTCTGTAAAACACGGGACTATCTGGCTTCTCTCAGGGCGGATAGTAGGACTTGTAATGAGGGGATAAACAAAAAGTGATCAATTTACAAACTATTCTCACAGCTGCTGAGTTTCATAAGCTGCGCTACTGTTTTGCAAGGGTAGCAAGATTGTGCTAGCAAGCAACAAATTTAAAGACAAAAAGTGTTACCACTCCTGCTATGTGTATCTCACCATTTCCTATGAGAGGCGGCAAGGTCGGGGCTTTGGAAGGTGGAACGGGGTTCAGTCTTGGAAGCATTCCATTAACTTGTTTCAACCTTTCTAATTTCACTTGCTCCATCCATTTGGTCCCTGTCATATTCCTCCTGGCCTGTAAGCCAAGCGCTGTGGTGGCTGTGGAAATGGTAGAGTCCATGATTGGGGTTTCATCGATGACACTGAGGTCTCCTACACTACCACCACCAGTCAGAGTAAGCTCGATCCCATTGTTGGAATAGTTGCTGATGGGGGACTGTTCGCTGCTGCATGTAGACTGACCACCAGGGCTTGGCTGAGATGTCTGTTGAAGTGAAATAAGAAAGAAAAGAACGTGAGGGCTAAGCAAACAATGTTAACAAGAGCACTTACAGCAAATGTGGGTCTAAATGGAGCCAAAGAAAAACAAATGTAAAGAAAAGTTTAACATTAAATGATGAGAGTGATCATCAATTAAAAGGCTTTCTAGATATTGATTTTAACTGCAGTGAATGCCATTGCAAAACTTTGAGATTAAAATCCACTTTAGTATCTTGCTGATAGTATGCATTATATCTACATGAGACACTTCTTTCAGTTATTCCCATAATTGCTTTTATCACTTCATGTCATTTGTGAGCAGGGATGGATGGATACTGTACTTTGGGCATGCGCTGTTCCCAACTGAAGCTGCAGCTCAATAAGCCAAATGAGAATTCAGCCATGTTATGAGGTCTAATTTACATGGCTAGGCTTGCAGCAAGCAAACAAACAAACAAGACTCCAACAACACTGGAATTTGTTTTTTTTTTTAAATTAGACTCGTGGCTAAAGAATATAAGTATTTTCCAAGCCTAAGGCTCATTGTTAGGAGCAGCGGTTGGCCTGAAATGTTGGCATGTAATAAAAGAGGGACAAAGCATCAGTGCAAAAAATACTGTATCATATTATCAGCATCCTGTGACCCTAGCAGCATTTGGGTCTAATTTATACCTCCTCTTATACCTAACTTACATCACCTCTGCCCTGAATCAGGAAGGCGATGATCTACTGAATCAAATCCTTCATTTCATTAGAATTTATGATTTTATAAAAATTTAAGAATTTAAGTACACAATACAGGCCGCTAATCTAGGGGGATATAAACCCACCGCAATAGCTGCTTCTTTCTTAACAGTGTTCCCTGCTGCTCTAGTGGAATTCTTGCTGTGGGGAAACATGGGCTTAATTTACTTTTTATACTCATAAAGTTCTTGTAAAAGAATGGGAAAATTTCTCTGACAAACTGAAACACTCAGACAGATAGACCGACAGACAAAACAGACAGGACAAGACAGACAGAAGTCTCTGGAAGTAATATCTCACTGTAGGTCATATCAGTGTGATCACAAATCAGTGGGGCATGCAGTATCATTTTGCTCCCAAGAACAGTTTAATTATTTCACTTTTGGGGTTTCTCCTGTGTTTTTTTTAATATTTTTTTCTGCCAGCCTGTGATTTTTGTGCACATTTAACTGACAAATGCTAGCTAGAATTTCTGAGGTAGCAGTGACCGCTCTTGCTTTTAACATCAGTGAATGAAGACACAGATTCATGGCACTACTGTAGCTTCATATGCCCCTGAGGAGTCCCTTAAGATGCAATAACTATTTTATTATTTCTAACTTGAATGATGATACTTAGAATTATGAGGCCACACTGAGCAAGTTCATTTCCAGATCCTGGCGATGGCACATTTGGTGACAAGAATAGAAATAACAGTTATTATACAGAAGAGAGTTTGTGCTTCTGGACGATAGCTCCGTATGAAGAGTAATAATGGTCAGAAGCGTGTTCTTGTAGCTCACATGTCAAGATCACAGTGAGGTAGGTTACAGAAGTAAGAACTGTATTATGGAGAACATACATTTCTAGACGTGCAATAGAGAAAAAAATGGATGTCTCATCTAGAAGGGAAGGTACGAAGACATTTCTGAAAACATTTCACCAATATAAGTCAGATTTTTCACATGTCAAGTGTTGCAAAATGCTCACAGCACATTACATTTGGGAATGAGTTTGATGGATTGCACACTACTAAATAAAGGAATGATTGGACAACAGGCAGAAGGCTAAAATAAAGACATAAATAATGTTGCAATAAGAAAAACAGCAGAAAAGTTAAAATGCCCTCACCTTATTACCCACTGTCCTTAGGAAGTTAGAACAAGACATTTAAGAGCATTAGACAGAAAAGACATTGGATTAGTTGAAAAACAGAAAATATATCTTATAGTTCATACAAGCAACGAAAAGCAGAAATACAGAATTGTTTTTAGATGTATTTCAGTGAGAAATATTTAATACTACGTAAGCAATCAGCATTAATACCACTCTCCCGCAAATTTTATTCATGTTAAAACCATCTACACTCAACATACCTCAATAACACTACAGATTTACCTAGCTAAGCAAGAGGGGAATGGGGTTTGTTCCTTTCTAGTCTAAGGTAGTTATCACCAAAAACGGCAGAGGATCTCCTTTAGACTTCAGTGGGAGTGAACTCTGGGGCCTTGGAAGTTTCTGAATTCAGAACTAATACTCCACAGTTCGGGTATAAGCCTTAGGCACAATATAGCAGTAACTCGTATTTCAATGAGTAATCACTTTCAATTGCAGCATGATTAACAATATGAGCAGAATTTGGAGGGCTTGTATTTCTAGTCCCTAAGGGTTGGGTCCAGATGAATCGTAGACTCAGATGTGGAAGAGGATGGAGTGACTGCCTTTGCTAGTTTTAATCCTTGTGGAGAGGATGGACAGCACATGAAATGCAAGAAAATGAAAGAAAAACGTCTTTATTTAAGAGAGCATGTCAAAAAATGTAATAAGGTTCTTTCAACATTCAAGGCTATACTGGTTTAACACAATACATGAAGGTAAACCAGTGAAAAGACCTGCAGAGACTCTTAATTTAAGCTCAATTTAGTTAAATTCGAATTAGGTACACTTAGTAAAGTTAAATTAAGTATTAGATTAACATAAGAGGTCACTTTACAATAGAGAGCAAATGTTATCAAAAGATCTCCTCCTGCTGTTTAAGAAAGTCAGTTTATTTTGTTTCGGTTTGATCCATGACCTGACAACCTGAAGCCCCTTAAAATCTGATTGTTTCCCCAGGTTCTCCAAAAATTATCATCATTAATATCATCATTTTAGACTTTTGGACTTCTTTTTCTTTTGCATTCCAGTTTTGAGCCCGCAGGATTCACATAACTTTCTTCTGTAAACAGGAGAGCGGAAAAAAATGCCTTTTTAAAAATGTAAACTGTTATTTTGTCATAATATGCTGATTCCAAAAGATGGAGCTTTAAGAGAAACAATTATTGTGAGTGTTGCCAACACTGCACTTACTGCATATTGCACAGACCAGAGGTAATCTTTTTATTTGATATTTCTTAGGCTTTAAAAACATTTTACAATGTAAACAAAAAAGAAAACCTCACAAAACCTAACCTTTTGAGCTAGTTTCCGGGTCTGAGCATTTCATAAACGGATTATTAACTGTTTGCAAGAAGAAAAAGGACAAAGGGAGCGGCACGGTGTATTGCATACCATTGGTTTTTCTGACTTGACCGCTTTCACTTGGAGGCATTCTTCACGCTTTGAGGTAGTGTTGCTGAGGTCCTTCTGCTCACCAATTGCACCCTGAGTCTGATGGCCTGGTGACCGGGTCTGAGAGTGGCTGCCTGGGTCTCTTGGTGGCGGAGGCCTCGGGTGAATATCTCCCCGCTGTTTCTTGGTGACATGTGCCTCTGGGCCATGCACGGTCTTTACGTGTTTCCGGAGAGAACTGGGGTCTGTGTAGCGCTTTGTGCAGCCTGGTATCTTGCAAACATACGGTTTCTGCCAAGACAGGAAAAACAGTTAAATTAGATTTAATTCCACGTGGGACTTCTGAAGAGCTCCCTGGAGCACAGCTGATGTTGAGTTATATGCTTTCACGGTGAATTTGTTATCTAATTTATGGTCTCTACAGTGACTGTACCTAGTGAAACCTATTAATACCCCTTGGTTTTGAGGGTATCCATTAATGCTATATAGTTTAGAGAGGGTAGAGCCTCTCATGATATGAGCTGGCACTGCATTGACTTATCATAGCAGAATAGTCAACAGAGCTATGGCAATTTATGAAGATTGGCCTATTTTTCTATCCTGTCCATTGCCCTCAGCAGTTTGATATCCCATTTCTAGTATGCCCAGTACCTACTCCTTGACATTCAGAGGCACACCACCCCCTTCAAAACATGTTGGGACATTTGTTCAGGCAGGATTATCTGAGCAAGCATTTTACAGGATACAGTACCATAAGCATTTTCACATTGCAGCGATATATGCACTAGTACTATTAGTGCTACTAGTATAACTAATCATTCTTTTTTTTAAAAAAAATGCTTCCTTTGTCTGTGAATTTCTCTAGTTCACTAAGCAATACAGAATAAAGTAAATTTACTGTCTTATAATTTAAAAAAGACTTTGTTCTTGTATTATAAGAGGATTAGAAAGAAGAGTTCAGTCCTTCCTAAACACTTTAACTGCCTCAGGAAACAATGTAGCATTCACTCACTTTTATTACTGAATTGTTTCCAAGAAACTACTGTTTTACAGTCTTATTTATACTGGTCCTCAAGAAAAAAAAGAGACCCTCATGCAGAGTTCCTCAAAGGGGCTCTCTGTCTGCTTACACATGGCACTGTGGAGCTTTTGACAAATGTAGCTTCTTCATGGCTATCTAAGGCCTGAGCCTGCTTCCACTGACGTCAGCAGAAAAAAACTCCCATTCACTTGAATAGGAGCAAAAATGACAATCGTGCAATTTAAAGTTGATGCTGAGTTACTGAGGCAGGTTTTCTCAAGATGCTATGGAAGTACAAGTCAGTTATCTCTCTTCTTATGTGTAAGGCATATCTGCATCAAGATATATCAGCTGCTTTTAAATCTGTCTATAGGTTACCTACTTAAAACCAAAACGGCACTGCAAGGAAGTGCTGAATTTGGTCTGTGCTTTCCACAGTATTCATGGCACTCCATCAGTGTACATTGCCTAAGAATATCAACCTGCTTCACTGTGAAATAATGGTGAAGGAAATTTTTCATTTGCCCTTGCTGCTGCACCTACCAGAAATGATGTGCAGCAGAAAATTTTCTTGGTGACTTACTTTTAAGACATGAAATCCTGATCTTAAAACACAAGGAGTCATGTCTTTAAGTTTGAGAGAATCTTACCCATCAACTAGGCAATAAACAGATTGGTTCAGGTAATGAATGAAAAAAAACCTCAGTCAGCTATTGGCAAGACTTGGTAAACTTCCTTCTACCTTGGTGACAATTCACAAAATTGCTGCTGGGCTTCCGTACAGTTGTTAGTTGGGCTGCTGAGAGCACACACTGCTGGCACGGGGCGAACTCAGAGATGTGCAATGCTCTCTGCTTCCCTTGTAACTCAAGAGATGCTGCAGGGACCAGGGGACTGGAAGAAGATGAATGCTCCCAGGAGATTCTGCCAGCCCTAGTGATTGCCTGCGACAGACCTGACAGACAGCTAGAGGAGGATACAAGCCTTGTAGAAATGGATATAGCTGCTATGATTTCCACAGCAGACAGTCACCACGCTGGTATGTCCTGCCCTTTCAGTACATCCAGGTTTAGGCTAGGGGTATAGGGTACAGGTACAGGTCACGGTGGAGAGACTGGGCTCCAAGAAGCAAGATTGAGATGATGTGACTCCCTCTGTAGCCTGAAATGGGGCAATAAAACAGGGACAAGGCATGAAGATGGTGTGATTCCTGAAAGAGGGGGCAGCAGTAACAGAAAACACATATAACAAAGAGATGCGACAGTGAGAGTTTGGGGGACAGCTGTGACTGCCACAACTGGTTCGCTTGATAACGATCAAATTCCCTTCACTGCATCCCTACTCCATGAGGTCTGTTCAGGATGGAAAGACTGAAATAGCTTACAGAAGAAGGAAAAGGCAGAACTTACAGGGCAACCCAAATTTTCCAAACCTGGGAGACTTCTCCCTAGCCGCCCGCAGCAGCCATGCTGCAGGATGCTGCAGGAGCCGGGGCTCGGCTCGGCTGCCACCGGGTGTCACCACCCACCCAGGCAAGGAGACGCGCTCCAGGAGTTGGATGAGCCCCTCCAGCTCTTGAGGGAAAGATGGGAGTTTTTCAGGGAAACCAGGATCTGTCCTGGTTAACGCTTGTGTTTCCATTGCACCCCTCCTTCAAACCTCTCTTACACTTAACAAAAAGATCAGCAAGCTCTCTAGGTCTGTATGACATGGGAATTATTGTGCTGGTAAAAGCCATCTAGAACTACATTCCTTTCAGGTTGCTGAGGGTTTCTGTGCCTGTCCTCTGGCATAAATTGCTACGACAACACTGTAAGTCCGTTCAACACAGAATTTTATTACTTTGTGTGTTATTACTGTGCTTACTTACCTCATTGGAATGAGTCCTGTTTTGGTGCTTGGCCCTGTCGGATGCATTGGAGAAAGCTTTGTTGCAGCCTTCATGTTCACACACATATGGTTTCTCTCCGGTGTGAGATCTCAAGTGCGTTTTCAAGTTTTCTAGTCTGGAGTAGGCCTTTGTACAACCTTCAAACTGCAGACAAAAAGTAAGTCTGGATTAATTTTAATCTTTCCACTTGCAGGAAACAGTAAAAGCTGGCCTATAAAAGTTTAGAAACTTTCCAAGCCTTCATAATCTTGCCCATTATAATTTTCTGTTGATTTGTTGGATTTTAATTTTACCCAGGCAAACCCCATCACAGCTCAAGTGAAAATGCTTCCAGCATTATGTAAATCTTCTCTTACAGGACAGCAGAGTATTTGTGTACTTCATCGAAGACAGAAATCCATTGCAAAGTCATTAGGAAGCTGGTGGCCAGCAGTAACACCCAGCTCTGTTAAGAGAAAGTGCTTTTAAATAACTAAGCAAACGGAGCCCTGTTTAATAATGACTTTTGGGGTTTCTTTGCACTTTAAACTTGAGGAGGTGGGCCAAATTATCCCATGAATCTGTTCTCCTAAACCTCTTGTCATCTGGGCAAGCTGGATAACAAAGCAGACACGGTAGTCTCTTCTCCAACAAATGTCTGACAGACAACCCCCTTTACTCACAGTGCATTTGTGTGGCTTTTCCCCTGTATGTCTCCTCATGTGGACCACCAGCATATACTGGGCTTTGAATGGTTTCTGCTCCCGGGAACAGTCCAGCCATCGGCACACAAACTCTTTCTTCTCGCCGTGTATATGGTCATTGTTTATATGCTGTTTAGGTAGAAGAGAGATTACAGCTTAACAGAAACGTAACACCGTCATCAGCCTTCCCACAGCTTTGCACTGGAAGAGCACCAGAGGGCTCTGGTGTGAACCAGGACCCTGTGGTACTGAAAGAGTAAGAAGATTGTCTGCACTCCAACGGGGTTCAACTCATAGATCTCGTTGGAAGTCCACTGAGGCCTATGAATTTGTTTCTACTGACATCAACAGGCTTTGGATCAGGCCTCAGGGGTACAGGTTGTTAAATGGATCCTGGATAATTTCCTGCATGGCACCACTTGTGTGATTCACATTGAGTAATGCCTTCTTAGATCAGGGAAGCCTTACTTAAGTGCCACTCAACAAAAACAAGGTTAACAAAATCAGGCATTTAAAAAAACATCCTCCAACCTGAAAAATCAACAGAACTGCTAAACCAAGTTTTCACCAAAACTTTTAACAGTTCTCCCTGCTACCCATATTTTCTTTCAGTAAATGTATTGGGTTAGTGTACACATTGTGGTGGGGGAAAAAACCCTACATGCTGTAGCAACAAAAATCTCCGAGCTCCGAAGCACCCCATCAAGCCAGCTTTTGCCATTGCCAAGTACGGCTCCGCCTGGAAGTCGCTGGGAGCAACACTTGCCCCAGGCCTGTTGACATGCATGGACACATCTTGCTGTGGTCAGTGTCATCTGTGTGAGTGTATGCAGGGACAGGCCGGGGCTGTGTACCTTTTACTCTTCCAGAAAAGTAACTTGCTCTGTTCCCTTCACTAAGATCCAGTTCAGCAGAGCATTTAAATATGGATTTAATTCTCGCTGATTGTGTTTCTGAGCAGAAACGGGCAGGTGAATCAGGTCTGGCCTCAAGATAGGTCTGTTTTTTCAAAGTTTAACTGTTTGAATTTTTCTTGCACAGTTTCAGAAAACAACAAAAGCACCCTACCCCTGGACCTTCGAAGGCTTATGAAGGCTGGAATTTCAGCAGGAGCTACCTGACTCATCCTCCCCAACTCTCTTGGAGAAACCCTGCTTCAGAGACTTCCCCATTGCTGTGCTTTCTACCATAGCTTACTAGCTGTGCCACTAGATGGCCACATTTCTCAGCGAATGCGATTATTTCCATTAAGGTACTAGACAAAATCCTTCCAGAGTTTATATTTGATCACAGAACAAGAATGAAATCTGGATTTACTCCGTAAGTAGCTCACAGAAAAAGCCAGCCGTACAGAAACTCAGTAGTTCATACTGGAACACAAAGAAGATAATCCCGATCTTTTCTGAAGTCCTGAAAACAATCAGAAAACCAAATAAAATCACTTCTGTTCACAATTATGCGGCATTGCCATGGCAAACAGATGTGCATTGCCTATAAAAGATGACTGCTCTTTTTCTCCTTCTGAAACTTTATTGCCATTTCTTAAAAGTTGTGATGGCGCGCAGAGCGCATGAAGAGAGCAGATGTGCTGGACAACGTACAACATGTAATCTGCAGGAGTTTTATGTTTCAAGTGCAGATCTCTAGTCCATTCATACTAGACACGCCCGTAGCAAAAGCGTACAGATGCCCTGCACTGTGAAATGGCATCGGAAGAGTACAACGAGGTTAACGTGCACTCGTCTCTCCTGAAAAAGAAGAGAAGTAACGGGACAAAACTCAATGCATTAAAGTAATTCTTAGCCAAATCTTGCTGTAAACATTAGACTGTGAGTTATTTGGTTAAACTTAACACGGCGAAGAGGGAAATGAAAATTGAGTGTGTGACACAGGCTTTCCATTCGATACAAAAACTTCAAGGCTGGTTCAATCAGTTCACAACAGCACTTCCCTTTCCCTCCTGCTGTGTGGACACGCAGGCACCACGGACGGTCTTTCAGAGAGATTCTCCATAGGACACTTCTTCTCTTTGCCCATGCAAATGAGCTCGCTCCTTGCCCTCCAGACCTCCAGCCCTTCCCATGGGCATAAAATTCCTGTCCCCACTCCCTCCCCAGCCCAGGCTCCCTGCAGCAGCTGACAAAGGATGGTGACTCGACCATTCGCCTCTCTCCATCACTCCATTGACTCACCTGCCAAGTATCTTGCGATCACCCTCAGGTCACTGCACAACTGTGTCCCTCTGTACTCGTCTGCCCTGCTCTCTTATCCTGTCACTCCTTTCCTACTCCCTGTGCTTTTCCTACAATCAAACCCCTCTTCACGCTGTTTCCCCTCATTGCTTTGAGGCTCCAAGTGGCCTCTGAGAGCTCACCTGCAAAGCCATCTCATTCTCATTCAAACCCTCTGAGCATCTTCACCTTCAGGTAAAGCCTAGAAGAAAGAAGCCCATGACATCATCTGCTAATCTGCATAATTGCTTTAGCTCTCAAGTGAGCTGCTCAATTGCTTTTTGCAGAGGGGTGATATTTTAGCAGATCTATAAATGTGCCCAAATACTGGAAGGCCGGTCTGGAAGAAGACACTTGCTAGACATTAAATCGGCACAAGCAGGAGGCCAACAGCAGAAATCAACAGTGCTCTCAGGTAAGGAGATACACAGCATTTGTAATCTTGGCCACGTAGGGTCAGATTCAAATGCCCTCACTCGCTCGAGTTATCATTTGAAAACTGATCAGTCATCTGCTACGGGCACATAGGCAGAACTACACAAATACAAACCAGGCACTACACCTACACCAGGATTTTTCACCATTATCATTTGGCAGAGACAATGCTCAATATTTAAGTGTTTAAAGGAAGAGGGAGGTCTTGCTGTGTGAACAACAGCAATTAGAAAAGTTCAGAAGTTTGTGAACTCTGGCATTCAGGTTCTTTGACTTGGATAATTACCTTTGGATTTTGCACAGTGTTTTTGGCTCCCTGGTCTCTATTATGAGAGGGAATGAATAGTTTTGAGCTTGTAAAACAAAGAACAGTCAGGAATAAGAGTATTATGCAAAGCAGAAGCTTTGGTACAGTACAATAAGGATTTATAGGGTTTCAATTTATAATCTGTTTGTAACCTTATTACACCCATGAAATGTCACATTCCAGGGACTAGATCAGAAGGATTTTTTTTTTCCTGGTGAAATTGAATTTTGATGCAGTTTCAGGGTGTGAAAAGGCTTTTCTTTTAATTTTGTAGGCCCAAACCTGCAAGTTTTACTTACATTGGTAATCCTTATTACAGTAAATAGGCGCATGAAAGCCAATGATATTACTCCCTAGTGTCAGGTTTGCTAACATAAGGCTCTGAAGCACCGGCTCTGTATTATTAGGAATTTCTGACCTGAAAAAAAAAAAAGCCCCCATTAAGAGCTGGAATTCTAATAGCTATTTCCCATTGCACACAGCTCCAAAAAGCTGCTAACAGGGGTCATTTGCAGAATACCAGTCACTTTCATGCCACTTCAGTGTCATTACCAAATCTCAGTCTGTCCTGGTTTATTTTCTTTTCTTTAAAGAATGTTGTTGTTATCATTTGGCTCCAAAATACCCTAAAATGAACAGAGGGAGCTGACCTAAATACTGTTTTTTGTCTCAGAACACCCTGGCTTTGAAGGAGGAAGCTCTGAGATGGATTTCAATTCCAGAGCAAAAATGCCACCAAATTCACCGAAATCAAGGCTGAAGTTGGCCTGTCATCTCTCCTGGGGAAGCTCAAAAACCAGAGGTAACAGGAAGCACAACCTGCAGTGTCCTGGGAACATAAATGCTTACATGGTAAGAAATACTACTTGAAAAGGGAACACCTTAAAACATACATGTTCTCATATAATCAATGCATACCGTACGTGCAACTTCATCTTGTAGCAGACCATGTGTGGTGACACTGGAGGTATGACCTGCAATAATCTTACTGTTCTATTTATTTCCCTCCTCCATGTGTTTTTTAGAGTAAAAGGAGTATCTAAGCATATCCTAGCTGGCTGCTTGGTACCCATTAGCTATTCAATACATAAACAAAGATTAAATGTGCTCTCACTGTTAGTCAAACAGCAGGAGGAAAGCCCCTTCGTACCGGCAGAATGAGTTAGCAACAACAGAAAAGGAATGACTGTCACCCTGCAACTCACAATGCATGTAAAAGCAAAGTGTTATTTAGTGGATAAAGCAGAAAACACTGGGAAAATCTCCTGATTCTGCTTTTTAACCTAGACACAGTACCCTATGTATGCCAGGAGAAAACTGCAAAGAGACCATGCTTTATTAGTATAATGTGGTAAGTTAGTGGCAGAGTGGAAGGCATAACACCATTGCCAAAAACTAGTTCAATTTCAGTTATTCAATGACAATTCTAGACTCGTTACCTTTTCACAGTTATTTCCCTGTATTTTAAAAATTTAAAAAGGAGGTGCTAAATAACTCCTCACTAAGCCTCACCACCGACATCAAGCAGAAGCAGCATTTAAGCCACCTTGTAGCACAAATCTCCCCCTGGTCTGTACTGCCACAGAAAGTCCCTCAAGCCAGCAGAGCTTTTGCTGCGTAGGAGATGAAGAGTGAAGGGCGCAGAGGCATTGCAGTGGAACGGCTGCTAAACACAGCTCATCCCGCAGCGGCACAAGGGAGCCGCAGAGCCCACGGGCTGCGGAGGGAAAATGCGCAGAGATTGCATCCGGCAGTAGCAGACTGGGTAGCTCTGAGGCTGGTTTGGAAGGGGATTAGTTGTCCCTGACCTGTAAGTCCTGCAGGGAGCACTCGTATTTGTGTGTTTTGCACAGGGGATGTAGGTTTGTCCTTAAGCCCACATACAGTTAGAGACAAGAGGAGGGTTCCTGGACATCAGGCCCATCCCTCGCTGTGGCAAGCTCCGGCTACACATAATCCCGGTCACGAATGGAGCAAGCTTCATCTTCTAAGTACGTCGATGATCTGCTCCCTCTGCTCCCAGTGGAAGGCTCTTCTAGGAACTCACTCCTCCGCTGGTTAGCAACTAATTTCTAGCTTCAATTTATTCACAGCCAATTTATATTCATTTGTTCTTGTGCCAACACTATCCTTTAGCTTAAACAGCTCTGCTCCCCTGCACAATGTTTATTTCTCTCCCTCATCCCAACTAACAGAAAGCATTTTCCTCTCTGCCTTCATTTACTGGATTAAATAAGATGATTCCTTCTGGTCTTCTCTAGGATGACCAAGTCCTCATTCCTCCTCTTACCCTGCTTTGGCTTGAGGTGTGGAAGTCACTGTGTCCTGCCCGTCATTTTGTTCCCAGGTTCCTCATTGCCACTACCAGGACTGTGTTAGTCCATCCCTCCTCAGTGGTCCTCTCAGCCCTCCTCCTCAACTGCTCTAGTACGACTTCAACCTTCTCGACCGGAATAGTGTGAAGTACACCAGAGCTTGTCAGACTTGGTGTAACAGAATTCTCTGTCCTCGCTTAGCTGTAGGTACAGATCTCTCCTTCGCTTTGGACTTGAGACCATTACCAAAGCATCTCAGTACCTCATAGCTTGTGAATGCACCCCTCCTAATAACAAACCTTGGGGAATTGTATCTACTGCTACAGCCACAGTAGAGGCAGAGACTTAAGACCCAGGAAAGCTAAAGCCCACATGCATAGAAGTATTTAGGCTTCTGATTCCCACCAGAAGTGGTCACTTGTTCTTGAGTGGTGTGCATACTTTTGAGGTTTTTGACCCACACAGCTTCCTGATATCCGAGGGATTGTAAAAAGAGTATCAGCATTCAGAGAAGTGACAGGGCAGCACTTGAGCAAGTACCCATGCTTGCCTGCTCCCCAGGGATGCAATCCACAGCTCATCACTGCTCCTCGCTACCATTTTAGGTAGTCAGGCAACTAAGAGATGACATCAGGCAGGCCTCCCTACCATCTCATTAACATCTCGATAAAGATTAACTCCATGATCCACAGCAAGATGGACAGACAAAAGCTTTGTAAAGGAGTCAGGATATAAAGGAGGTCCTGGTGAGGCAGGAAATATCCCACAACAATAGAAATCCCATTGTGAGGAGGAAAAAAACCCGCATTGCTGTGGAGTGAAATGCCCAGCAGACTTTTCGGACACATTCCAATCACTGCAATCGAGTCACTCTCTAACCTCTGTGACTCTCTGCTAGAACAATGCATGCATTTTAATTTCCTCTTATCTGCTGGAAAATAGGTATGGAACCCGTCTGCCCTCTCCCTACTAAAGAACGTCTGCAGGCACAACCAGGCTAAACAACCACAAGAGACGAATGTCTCCTCCCTGTTGCACAAGTCAAGAGTACGCTTTTGACCTCATGGCCTTAGGGTGGCATAAGTACTTAAGCCATTTTTAGTTCCTGAGACGGAAGAAGCACGTAAGCTGCTTTAAACCTTTATGGTAGCACAAATGCTTAAGCTGCTTGCAGTTCCTAAAGCCAAGTGGAAGCTATAGCTATACATGAAGAACTCTGCATTTCTGCATAGGCACATACCTGTGGAGAAGCTCAGGTAACTATCTCCACTCCTGCTTCCTTTCCTTTGGATGCATTTATTGTTATTCTATTAGAGTTCTTGTGGCTGTCTTGCATACTTTATCGAAGATTTAAGAAATGCTGTTCTGACAGATCTCTGTTAATGCTGATTAGCAATACGACAATTTATACAATCTGCTGAGCTGGCCCAAAGCAGGTCATCGCCTCGACAGTCTTGACACCTTTGCTGAAATGGAATACCCACAGTTAAAATCAGCTGGATCTTAAAAGCACTGCATGGCAATTTCCTCTGTGTATAATGAATGCACTAAATACTCTGTCTGTGCGCTGCTCTCCTCACCTCGCAGTGTTTGATCTTGTCATTCAATCGCAATACTTAATTTTCAAAGTTTTCCACTATTAACAAATGAAGCCCCCTGCACTCCCTATATTTGGTCATGATTGTAAACCTAAATGAGTACTAGTGGCATATCACACTTCAATAATCAGATATTTTGGGGTTACACGTGAGAGAGAGGAGTGTGACTTTCATAACAGTATAAAAAAAAGAAAATGTACTGCAAATGTTTGTAAATCCAGTGTGACTAAAAAGGTTTTACTCATTTTACTCAGAAAAATCAAATCACTAAAAGAAAGTTTCAAAAAGATGGCTATTTCAAAAAGGAGTGAAGTACGTGGAAATGTGGAAAATAGGGAATATAACTTACACCACTTTACAGACTTAATATATGAACTCTGTGTCCATGACTGTTAATACCTAATTATAAGAAATTACACCTCAGTCAGCACTCCAGTTGAATTCATGCCTGAAGCTCATTTATTACTGTGCCGTTCTGGATTCCCATCTCTCTCCCTTGAGAACTGGCAATAGCAGTCAATGAAGAAAGGGAGGGATCAAAATTAGAAGCTCAAGTCAACTGAAAAATAATGATGATTTATAACTTGAGACAGCACACAGAAGTAGATGGATAGGGGTGACAGGAACAGAAGGGGAGCATGGAAACCAACGGCTGGAAGAGAGGATCAAAAGAGTAAGAAAGGAGGAAAGTGGCTGGGGGGGGTGTGATCACATCATGTTCTGGCCATGCCAAGACACTGCATGGTTCTGCCCCGTAACAGCTCATCGCCTTTTCTTAGCAAGATGTTGCTGTACTTCAATATGACTGCCTCAATAGCTCGTAAACTGCTTATTCACTGTGTTCATCTGGCTGTTTTGACTCCAGCGTCCGAGGGAGCATTCCCATGTGAAAGGCAGGCTGAGGGGAACCTCAGAGATGTTGCAACAAACAGTTGGGGTCAACAGCTGTCTTGGGCCAGCACAGCTGCCACTGGGAGAAGACCGGGTTTATAGTCATATTTAAAAATGTATTGAAGATCCGGGGTCAATGCAACACATGGAAAGAGGCTGTTCCTGTCTCATGGGGCATACAAGTTCGGAAGTGAGGAATGCACGAAGACCAAGAGCAGTCAAACTAATAATAATTAATGAACACTTGCGTTTTGTGGAGTTTACTGTAAGCCTGACCAGGAGTCATCTTTTTTGCCAAAATGCTGTTTAACCAAGCCACGGCGAATCAAATTATTTTTTATGTATGGGCTTGGAGAGGTCTTGTTCTCTGAATGTGAAATTGCATTACTAAAATGGGAATACGCTAATTCAAATGACACAACCCACCAGGACTGTTTTCTTCTCACCTCACTGTTTCAGCTGAAGATACAGGTCTGATTTTTTTTCATTTCCCTGCACTAACAGCAGCAATAAAAGTTCTCAATCCCCAAGTTAAAAAAAAGATGTTTTCTTTCTGCTTCTCCTTTTGTTCTTTTGCAATAAATTCTGTAGTTGTCTTCATTGTCTATCAATAGGTTAAACATATCCAACTTGTATGTTTAAATGCTAAAGACAGAGAAGTCCCCAAGGATACGTCAATCGTTGGCTCTTGTACAAGGAAAATACTGTATTTTGCTCAGAAGAGCTTTCCGTGGCAATTTAAACACAGTGAGACAGACACAATATCCTGGAGAGAGGCAAACCTGCCTTATTACATTCCTGACCCAAGAGAAGGGATCTGCCCTTAGGACATAAAGGGAATCAGTGGGGGGAAAAAAAAGAGAAAAGTTATCTAATCCTAAAAATAAAGACAGCAGTTCATAATACAGCATGACCTTCTTTTAATCTCTGATATAGTAGTTACACAGCGTGGATGTGATATAATACCAACAGGGCAAACACAGCTTCCTCATCAGGCTGGGATCTGACTCCCCCAGCCTGTATCTATGTTTCCAGGTTTTGCACAGCTTTTTTGGTAGGCTTTGGGATATTCTGTGAAGGCAATGGAACTTATGGGATATTGCAGGGATTCTTTCCCAATAAGATCACATCTTGTTCTTGTTTCATTTAATATACACATATTCCCATATACAATACCGTTAAATCTGTTAGCAGCAAAATGCAGCTGCATCAAGGGCAATGTTTTACAGCTCTCCCTTGATTCCCTGTGTAAGAGCATGGAGCTATAAAGCAATGGGCAGAAATTGCATCTTTACTTCCTAAACCTGGAAATTTTATAAATAAGATTCTGCCAGAACATCAACATAAATGTCGTGGACATTAATTGTTCTACGTCTACAGTGGTAGGAAAGATGCTTTGATGACTCTCAGCTTTGTTTCTTCTCTGATAATTTTAGACAGTTAGGGAAGAGAACAAGTGCCATCTCTTTCTTGAAGGTTGCTTCTTGTTTTACTAGCTGGGAGGTTAAGAGGTGAAGCTGGTGTGTTACAGGAATTCCAGCTTTCTTTACTCTTTTTTTTTTTTCCCCAAACATACAGAAATAATTTTTCAAAGCGCGCTGCTGTAATAACTGGGCTTTGCCACTTCCTCCAGCACTGACACTCTGTATTGCATTTGCCTTAGTTCAAGCAAGGGATCCCAACTTCCATATACTGTCATGTTACAACAACAAAAAAAGCTCCACCCCTCTCTTGAACCACCTGAATTGTGACTTGCCCAAGGACAGGGCTAACTGCATTTGTGTGAGGGAGCTGCAGCAGAGAAGTGAAGGAACTGAAAGTGGAAACCACAACCAGAGGCTCAGGTCAACTGTTCTCCAACAGGTATGTTTTGGTTATGTCTCTGCCCTCCAAAGGTATGTCCTGCTCTCCTGAGAACTGCTCAAGCAGGGAAAGATGCAACAGGGTGACCATGAGGATGACTAAGTTCTTGGGGCACTGGGATGAAGGAGCCTGTAGGGAAACCCCCCACCACTCCTGAAAAAGTACAAGGGGAAAACTGCAAGCTGGCATTTCTGAAATTTCTCCCAACCACTTTCTCCTACCTGTCTGCCACCAGCATTACTTCCCTGCCCTGGCTGCCTTCCCGGTTGCCTCCACCGCAGTGTGTTCCTGTGCACAACTCCTGCGGTTTGCATTACGTGCTCCACACCACTGCGTCGACGCTGGTAAACTCTCCTCCAGCTGCCACTCACTCCATCATGTTTCTTGGTGCAAACTGTGTGTGTTCGGATGCACAGTTTGAGAGCTGCACTGACCGTGTAACTTGCTACGCTAACAGCAAAGACAGCCTTTTGCTGGAGGGTAATCCATTTTGGAAAAGGCGAGCTGACAGGTAGAACCCCATTACAACTTTCACCTTCACCAAGACTTCAGCAATGCACAGAATCACCTTAAGAAAAATAATCTTACATATCCCTGTTTGGCTCACTTTTACTTTGTGTTTTTTATGCTCTGCACATTTAGGTCCCCAAATTACACCAACATTTTACCTGACTTCTGTATAAAGGTGCCTGCAGCATAAACCAAGAAACCCAAGACAGACTAGCAAGGAGAAAAGCAGAGGGAGAAAGAAGCCAGGCAAAGTGTGCACCAACTTGGCTCAAAAGACCAGGGCTGGAAGAAGAGACCGAGCAAAGGCTGCTTGCTGAAGGGCTTAAGACCCACTGCTGACTAGGTGATGAAACTGTGATGTCGGCCTCTACGATGCAATAGCTATTGAAGGTGGTCTTCTCCCAAATCCTAGCCCTGCGCTGATGATCTTTAGAGTGTTCTGCCTGCTCTCCTACCTTCTTTCTCCGTCACACATGCACGTGAGCTCTCTCCGCAGGCTTTCCGAGAGCTGGCTACAGGCAGGAGTGCTACAGCTTGAGGTGCAGGAAGGATTCCTGCCTTCAGGAAACAGCTCTAGGGCATGACTGCAAGGACGTGCAATGCCTGTTCCTGCTGTAAGATCTCAAGAGATCTCCTTATTGCAAGGAGCTCCACATTCCCTAAAAATCTGTTATACATTCCTCTCTCAACCTAGTCAAAGCAGTAATGCACAAACAAGGGCAGAGTTTTCCTACAGTTGGGTGGGGAAGAGGGTAGAAGACTGGCCTGCAACCAAACATGTGCCCTTCACTAAGTCTGAAGTTACCAGGGAATGTTGCCTAGAAAATGCACTGCCTGGTACCTTCTAGGAGTGACTGAATATGGAAGGAGAGAAAACCACCTGAGGCTCAACTTCAAAATTTTCTGCTTCATGATCTTTGCATTTAGGGATAAAAATTGATTTTACATGCAAGCGCTACAGAATTTCCAGGAAAACCAAGTTAAAACCCATTAAAACTCCCTCACAGGCAGTACCCAAAGACTTCCTTCTTTACAAATATGAACTCACAGAGCTGTGTACAATCTTTAACAAAAACACACATGAAAAACAGGCCTTACCAAAAAAAAACCCAACAAAACCTGAACAGCCTAGCACTTAGCACTGCTACAGATGTTAGTGCTTAAAAGCATATATTCTATTTCTGGATTTTTCTCACTGGCTAAAAAAGACCACAGAGAACTCCTGCGACCCCTTCTCACACTTGAGAAGGAAGTCATCATAAAGAGGCATTACAATATGGTATTTCATCTCACTTGCAAGTAGTATGAAGAATGAAAATACCATCCTGACTTTGCAAGAAGCGCACCAGCACACGTGAGGCAGAAGAACGAACTAAATACTTTGGATGTTTTCCCACATTGCTGCAGAAGACAAAAATCTATACGTCTCCTTCCTGCCACCATAATTCATCTGACTTCAATGGAAATCAGACCTGCTGTATATATTAAACCTGAAATCAACTATTCTCCCCCCATATTGTTTGGCTTTGATAAATTCCAGCCATTGCTCCTAGCCGAGATGCGCAGATCTTGATTCTGCGAGCTGCTCTGCTCGCACGGGCTCTTGGGGCAGCCCGGAGCCCACTAAATTCGATTGGGTCTAAACGCACTGAGCTCTCTGCAGGAGCGGGGCTTTAGCAGTTCTTACAGTTAGTTACTGAGCTGTGGGTTCAAACCACACTCAAAAGTAGTAATATTTTCCTTTAAAATAGGACATGTTCACAAGAAAATAAAACGGGAAGAGATTTCTAATCTTTACATTCCACAACACAGACCATACTGGTGGAGCTAAGAAAGAAATGCTCAACAGTGAAGATGCCTTGAGCAGGAAAAAATGGAAGTAAAAAAGTACACAGCGAAACATTCCACCAACTGTGGTACACCAAATGAATACATAAATCCAGAGCTGTTTTATAAAAATTGTATGGTTTTAATGACAAAAATCTGTTAAAATTTACAGTGCCTTTCAGTGTACGAGTTTGGAGATAGACTGCAAGCAGATTAGTACCAACAGGCTCTTTGAGTTAAAATGTAACCATACATTACAGCAGCTCTATATCATTTTAAATTAGCAGAGACAAACCGCTTAATCCCATGAGCCAACTTACAAATCTATGAAAGGCTGCAGCAAGGTAGAACAAGGAAAAGCTACAAAGTACTCTTCTAATAAGATTTTGAAGTCTTACAAACTCCCAGACTGGTACAATGGGTCATCTATCTACGCAGAGGGATTTGCAACGTACTCGATCCCTTACAAAAAGGTGAACCATCGCCTTCTTTTACTGAAAATCCTATGCTCCTAATGGGGCAAAATAGGCAAGGTAAATGTCAGACAATTAAACAGGATCTGTTCTTCCAAGTCTATTAAACATACAGATGGTAACACTATGCACATAGACAGGACTTGCTGAACAACACACACTTTGTTTAGTTCAACTTCGGACCGGATTTTGTGAAACCATGCACCTTCTTCTGCTTTTAGTACTTTTTAAATGATTACAGCACAGCTAACACTGATCCACTTGAAATGAAAGAAATTATATTCCTCAGCAGGATCTTACTGCGTAAATCAATCAGTTAATTTTCTTCTTAATTTTTTTAAAGAGAGTCCTACGCTTACCACATGGACACATCCAAATTGCCCGTAAGACAAAAATACCAATGCTTTGTCTGCAGACTGTTGAATAGCAGGATTTTTTTCAAAAAAATGCACTGAGTGTCTCCTTATACATAATCTATGAAAGCTGCAGTTCAGATCAGGAGACAATTCCTGATCCCCTTTTTGCAACGAAATGCACAAAACCCCCTAATAAAGTCAGGAATGTAGTGACTTAAAACCACACAACACTTTTCACAGAAACAACAAAGAAAAATGATGGCGGTGATAAGCATTACCTAAATCTTTACTAGACAATGTATGTTTTAAGGTTTATTTCATCACAGAGGAGATCCTGGAAGAATTAATACAACACTGGCGGATGACAGAAGTAGCGGTGTGTTAAAGCCATGACATCATGACTGAACTGGAGAAGATATTTCGGGCATTTCTTTCCTAACATCTCTAAGAAACATTTCTAACAAGTTTCAGCATGTGCAACAGTTTATTGCTCTTCTGAGACCCCACTCAGCTTTTTCCCACTGGACATGCATTTAGAATTTATCTTTCACATCTGCGCTAGGCTTGGTCATCCCAACCACATCCTAGCAAAGTCAGGGTTAGCAAAAGTCTGTCACGTGTTAAAAGTTAGTTACCCTTGATGCTCCAGGGAGCGGCGGCAGAGATACCTTCTTCCCTCTCTCGTCACAGGATAACATTTTCTACTGTCTCACATATACCATAGACAGTCTTGTGTTGTAGCTAGACTGCAGACGTATGTTTGAACTGTTGGAATGAAAACTGTACAGGATCCCTTAGTAGAACGTGAGGGTATCACCTAATGCACTTAGAAAATAGCCAAGGCCAATTTTGTTTCTGCCCTACATTCCACACACCAACTTTGACTTGCAGTGAACTTACAGGTGCTTCTGGTAACTAAAAATCAGTCCTAAATAGTCTGGTTTAACTCCAGGATTAATTTCTTCTCCTATATACCATTGTGGCACCGTCTGACGGGGTAGACTTGTGCTGGCAGTCAGCCCCAGAAGTCTGCAGGAATAAACCAAAGGGCAGTCCTGTTATCTCTGTAACTCTCCCTCATCCCAAAACTATCAGAGCTGGAGCCTGGCGCCTACAGAATGCGAAATAAAACACGCTGCTTTGTTTGGGCTTTTTCACTAACTGTAAGTGTCGGAATCCCCTTGGCAATTAATTTCCTGGCTTGTAATCCCTTGGCTCTGATCCACGCGGAGGAAGCGGCTGCGCTGGAGGGAGGTGTGCAAGGCACATGCTCTGGCTTTGCAAAATGAAGTAGTCTCTTGATTGAAATGACAGCGGCCAAGCCTGAAAACGTCCTGTTTGCCCTGCATAATGAGGTAAGCTAAGCTCACTGTTAAAACACCCTTTAAGCTGAGTGTAATGTGGCAAATAGTCAAATACTGCAGGTGGGTTTTCTTGATCATCTGTGATAACATTGGAAACAGTTTAGGCACAAGAAAGATCTGCAAAAACTACCCCAACGGCAGTGAGATACGGAAATATACATTGCATGATAATTAGCACTGATAACAGTTTAAAGGATAAAGCCTTAACTTTACTAACTTAAAGAAAAATTACACTAACAAACAAGAAATCACATACCCACAGTGTATTAAGCTTCTATATTCTCATCTCTCAGAGAGAGGTATAAAACTCTCTTAGTAATCCTGCCTAGCGCTGGTAACTGGCAAAACAACCTACAATGCACAGCCCAGAGCTACACGAATGCCTCTCCCTAGCAGCCAGTCCAGGTGGGCTTGATCGGTTTTGACATATATATTGTTTAAGTTTTCTAAGACAAAGGGACAGAGAAGCTGTGTGGGCATAATTCCTGTAAGTGGCCAAACTCTGGAAAACATGTTGACTAAGTTTCCTTTAGTTTTGGACAAAGACTCTCACAGAAGGAAGAAAGTTGGCACTGTGCTTGCCAGGTGCTGTGACGAGAACAGTGAGATACTACCTTTTTAATTAACCCCGCCTGAAGTGATGCAGTCTTAACTGAAGCACTCCAATCCTGGATTCCTCAAATTAGGAAGCATCAGAGAGAAATGAATACAGGAAACCCACTTGTCTTTCGCACTCCAGAATGCTAAAAATACCCCCCCCCAAACATATTGGACATCCCTGGATGCACCCCCTTTCCACACCATCCTGACATGGAGGGCCTAACCACGGGCATACCTTAAACAACAATCACAAATAAAACCAGAGCCAAGGGAATAATGGAAGGAAAAAAGGACTAGTAATTTTAGGTACGAATACTTGTGGAGCAAGCTCTTGTCCTCACTGAAAACACTCTGAAAAAGGTCCCTGAATTCAAGAGGTGTTGCTTTCATCTGACAGAATTCACTGCTGGGGTAAGCTGCTAACTAGAAGGAAAGCTACGTTGTGCTTCTCTCTGAAAATTTAGTGAGTTCCTACCTGCTGCTGTGCTGCTGCTGTTCTTTCTTTTAGTGCTTTCTTGACACATGCAGGAGAGGATAAAAGCCTAATGGGTGCGAGTGTCAGCACAATATAAATTACTGCAAGGAAAAACTTGATGCATGGCTTGGGATCTGAAAGAGGAATGTCCACCATTGTTTGTGATTATGGATCACATCACAATCTAATAGCAATTTTTATTTAATCAATAATTTCCATGCTGAACAGACAGCCCTGTTACAGAGAATCGACAAGCAGGTACTGATAGCGACAAGGCTTGTTATTAATCTTTACCCTGCCAAGTTATCAACCAAACTACTGTAAAAAAGCACCACCAAGATGGATTTAGAAGTAGGTCTTTCCTTCTCTTTCCTTTTTCTCTCTCTTTTTTTCGTTCTCTTTCTTTTTCTCTCTCTTTTTCTTTCTCCCTTTGCCTTTCTTTTCTTTTTTTATCTACACACTCCCATTACCCTTTTCCCTTTCCAGGTATGTAATGTGTCATACACTTTATATTCTAAGTCTATTTGAAAAACCTGGGGCTTGAATTACACAAAAAGGCAATTCATATTAAGCAATTTCACAAATCAGTGGGACCTAGCCCACCGCTCAGTGTTAGCCATTATAGGCTAATAAATCATACTTTCTCTTTGAGATGTCAATCGCCAAAGTGCTTTGTAAAAATGTTGGCATCTGTAATTCAGCAAAGCCTTTTCATCTTGAAATAAGATGCTCCAGACTGATAACAAGAATAATCCTCTCTTGATCAAAAAAAAAAATCTGCATTTTACCAATTAAAGCTGCTGCCAGAAGCCAAACGGAGCAGCACTGAGACTCCACTGTAGTTTATCTCTGCTAAACACAAGGAGGGATACAGTTAGAGCTTTGTTTCATTTTCAGCTCGACTACTTTATCTCACAGAGAACTGCAGCATCTCAGCCCTGCGATACACATATGAATAGTATATGCAGACCTCATACCTACAGTGCAAGCCACCAGAGGACCCACTCCTGACAAAACCGCCACCCATTCATTTTATAGATTAGGCACCCGACACCCTGAAGAAAAGTCACGTTCACACAAAAGTTTAAGCACTGGAAAACACAAAATTTGTTTCAGCATGATAAAAGGCTCACCTGCTTCTTTTTTTCTTTCTATTAAGAGGTTACACAAACAAAAGAGACCACAAAAATGAATCTGTGCAGCCCAGCCCTCTCAAAACCAAATGCAGAAGCTGCACTCATGCCTGTATTTAGCTTGCCTGTCCCCGCCTCTGTTCATGCACGCCGATCTGCCATTTCTGTCTGAGAAAAAGCACTTCCACATGCAATAGCTGGGCCAGCACTCACACATCTCTCTTCTTGCCAGCATCGGGTTCCTATGGGCAAACCTTCTGGGTAGCACATGGGCGGCTCTGAGGGAGAACATGGCACTCGTGAGAAAGGTACAAGGATGGGCTCTCCTATGGGTAAAATCCTATTTATCAGGAGGCGACAAAAGCAGAGACACGCCACACTGATCAGGGGACCCCAGACGGTGCGAGGTAGATCTTCCACCGGTTCACAGTAGTAACACAGGCTACGTAACAGCAAACCACTTGGTCAGCGGTAGCAAGGCAGGAAAGAGCTGCACAGAAACAGCGGTTCTGTCCATGGCCGTGGGTCAGAAGCCCAACCTTCCTCGCAGCTCGGAGGCAGCAAAAGCAGCAGGCAGGGACCTCCCTTTTCTCTCTTCTCCATGATGTACCTGCAAGAGTCACGAGCCAAAGAGCCAACTCACACTGCAGCTTTACTCTTGCCTACGTGTTTCTCGTTCAGTCTGCACTGGCTCCCCTGGGACCCGGCTGGCAGCTTCTTATCCCACACCTCTCCCCCAAACTGGAAGTCGCGGGTGAAACATCACTAACCTGGCAGAGTTCACTAGCTGAACCCTCAGGCAAAATAAACATTTCAAATAAGTACGTATATCCACAAACCACCTAAATAGTGCTTTGTGATTAAAAGCACGGCCAGAGGCCAAACCCTGCTCCCTGCCGGGAGCAGCCCTTTCCACTGAAGCGCCCACTTGTTCCGATTTCCATCTAAATGGCTAGACTTAACTTCTCGGGGCATAGGAGGAGCACTGTTCATCCCTACCCTCAACAGTGAAAAAGAAGTGCTATTTAAACGACATGTCATAGTTTAGCAACCTCTTTCAGGGACACCAATTCAAAGACAGTGACTTTGGCAACTCATACGAACAGTAGCCATAGCAGCATCAGCCTAACAACAAGTTTTCCTAATGCTGTGAAAGAAATGTTAATTACAGAGGAATTAAAATTAAAAAATGATTACATTTCTCTCTCTAAATCCCCTCTTAATACTTCACAGATTAGGGTGGATTTATTTTTTTGTAAACCTTTCTCTATCAAAAAAAGAAATCCCCACTCTATCTTTTTTTTTTCCCCCTCCCTTCTCCTCTGTCGTTCATCAAAAGCCAGACTCTAGGTAGGGGAACTGCCGATGTGCTTGTGTAGTGGAGTGCTTAAGAGGACGCGAGCCAAAGCACAGCTGGCCTTTGGGTCAAGCCCGGAGCGGATGAGATCTCTCCACAAGGCAGCAGCGCTGACTCTTCACGCTGCTGCAAGGCAGAGGGCATCGCGGCGGCTGGCGCGGAGCAAGGATGCGCTGGGAAGGCAAACGGGCTGTGCCAGACCCCGAGGGCTACTGAGGCTACAGAAGAGCAGTGAGGTCTGTCTGTGGTTACTTAACCTTAAAACCCAACAGCACTTACAACGGTTACCTTTGATGGGGGGTTAAAGACATGCTTCATTTAAACAAGTCTGTGTGAGGTACTGCTATGGAAACAAAGAGAAAATGAACACGCACTTAGGGGCACAGATCTCCTTACCAGCTTTCCTGTAACATATAATGGATTGCTGGCCTATAAACCATGCTACCATTCTGGCACAGTTAAAACTATAGGCTCAGCAGCCTACAATCCAGCACAATAAGGTGGTGCCATAATTATAACTCAGCCTTTAAACAGGCAGTGAGGAGGAGATTTCAAAATCTAAAAAAGTTCTGGACAGGTGATTTTCATCATGATTTGCTATAAGTTCTCCTCTCCCTTGTACTGTCCCAGCTACGAAGATCAAGTATACTGAAGGAATGCAGAAATTGGGGAGAAAAAAGCTTTCCATGGCACTTGCTTGCCTCTAAAACAACTCCCTGTCTTCTCCATGTTGTCCCAAGCCCTGGGCTTGTCTCACTCCAAGAATGATTTGTCTGCAGCGTTGCTTCTCCAAATATGGATTAGGGTCCAGACACAGCTGAGTAAAAAATAAAATAAGATGAAATAGAATAAAACCACCAACAAAATCCCCTTTGCTGTTGTACGTAAAACATTCTCCTTTTGTCAGGAAAAAGAAATTATTACTATAATGGATTTCATGTTCTTATCTATTCCTTACTCTTTTCAATTTAAAGGAAACATTTCTGAACCTTTCGGGGCAGTGGCTGTCACCACCATGCACAATGAGCCTGTGAACGGGCTGAAGCTTCTCTCTGTTACTGCGCTAGAGCCAAATAAAACTATAATGAAAATGCACTGAAAACCGCCTCTGCAAAGAAGAATTAAAAATTAAGTAAAACCCTGCACATATCTGGAGATGCATGCAAACTGGGACGCGTAATTACACCCCTCTGGGATTGGGAAGGGACGTGCTTCACGTAGCCGAGGCTTCACCCGTGTCACGACCAGTTGCAAGGAGAGCTCCAGCGCCCGGAGAAGAGAAATGGCCAATGCACAGCGATCACCTGCCTTTTGAGGCAGCTGTGTGTAATTGCCTTCTTTCAGGCACAGGTGCCCACCCACACAGCTGCGAGTAGCACCCTGCCAGCCCCGGCTCTGCCACTGCAGCTCTTACTCAAGGAAACTGCGCTGATCTGGTTTATTCCCCAATTGCAGTCGGATCTTTTTTTACAGAGAGGTGAAGCTCTCTCCAGTCTTTACCTGCCGCTCTCCTACAGGAGAGGAGGAAGCCACATGCCAAAGGCACCATGGTAACAGAGGGAGCGAGACTTGCGAGTCTATTGACTTTGACTGTTCTTATTTCTGGACACCCAAAATGACCCGCCCCGAAGAGGTCTAGTCCTTCAGAGAGTAGTGTGCTCCTCACCTCCCGATCAGACACGTTCTTCAGTGTTTCGAGGTGCACATCATTGATTAAAGCACCTCATATCTCAATAAATGCTCCAAAACCTGAGCTGGGGCAGGCTGTTGGCGCAGCCCGGGTTTTATGTTCGTCTCCATGGATCGCTGGCCTTTTCTGCAGGAGCAGAGTGCAAAAATACTAAGAAACTCAAGCCAGGGAACTTCACGTAACGGTTCTTCTGGGTATCCCCGGTGCGCTGCGATTACCTTGGGAACACGTGGGTACCTGAGAAACACAAGAAACTTTCCTCTGGAGCGATAAGGGAGCCTGGTGGAGCGTTACAGCAGCTGCCTCGGGATTGCTGGGGGAGCGCTCCAGTCACCAGGGCTTTGCAAATAGGCAGGAAGACCTCAGCAAACGAAATCCTGAACGTAAGCCATTGCTGTCAGTGTAGGCCTTTTTGATCCCATCTAATCAAATGTAACAACAATGACAGAATTTTATTGCTGTACAATTAAGGAGAAAACGCTAACAAAAAATAGCTCTACAGTTCTTCAAGCATGTTTTTGAGTAAAAAATAATTATCATCAAGGCTACACAGCAAGGGGGATGAGAAATAGGCAGCACTGCGTTTTTCTGATTGCCATTGTATTAATATTTAACAATAACTTCAGTCATTTCCTTGAAGGAGAATTTTCTTAAACAAACTTTTATCTTTCGTGTCTAACCCTTTTGCAATATTTTATTCTTAAACTTATTTCTGGGGGGAAAAAAAAAGACAAACTGCAACAAAAAGCAGATTTATAAAAATATACAATATCTTATTAGCTTCTGGGTGCTCATGTGCATTTATCACATATTTAAAACAAACTTGAGCTCAGCTAAGCCCAATTATAATATCTCGCTGGGCAGAGAAATTAATTAAACAGCTGAATGATAAAGACCCCAGCAGCAAACTGAGGCTTTAAAATAAACAAGATCCTTCTTTTTTTTTTCTTTTTCTTTTTTTTTTTTTTTTTAAGAAGAAGAAGGGAAAGAAAGAAACCTATAATCCACATGTTCAAACAGTAATGTAAGTGATCTTTTCAGGAGCGCAACGCACTGTAAATAAGACTACCTGGCAGGCAAACGCAGTGGCGGCTCCATCGCGGCTCTCCAACTTTGTGATTTGCTAACGTGCAACGCACGCACCCCTTTTGCACCAACTTCAAATAACCCTGGGATCCCAGCAGTGCAGCTCAGCGACTGAACCAGAACAAGGGCAGAACTTGTCAGGATTTAAGAGCTTTCAGCAAAACCCTTCAGTTGCAGCCGGTACCCTATTCCATAGGAGGATATCAATTATAGATAGTGACTTGCTTTAGCAGGGCAGTCGGTACTGTCAGATGCTAGATAGACAACCATGAAGAATCATGAATCTTTCTATTAACTGTAAGGGGCGGGGGGGGGAAGAATGGATAGGTGCTATAAATAAGGCAGAGCTTCTGAATGGTTTAACACCTTGCTTTTTGGTGTATGTATCATGAAAATTTAACTATGCTGAATTCTAAGTGGCACATATCGCTTGAAAATAAGAGCTCCCACACCAAAATCATTGCCGTGTCAAACCGTTCTGGGTGGGTCAATAACGATTCTTTTCTGTGGCTTTTCAGTTATTTATTCATAGCAGCCCAGGTTCTGTTCATAAATTCAGTCAGAAAACATTGTCCTTTGGGGCCTAAGCACACCTTCACTAGCGCCCACGTTTTACACTGGTAACAGCAGGACTTTGCTACAAAAGTAATGCAGAAAAATGCCATCAAACGTGGACTATTGTGCCCAAGATTGCAATTTCTGCTCTAAAGCTACACCTCATATTCAGACACAGATTATGTTTGTATTTACCATTTCATACATGCTATATTACACATCACATCGGAATGCAGATATTGCTCAAATCTGATGCACCTACAGTTGATGTCAAAGTAAATCGGGTCCCATCATTCCCTCAAAGATAATACAGCTATACTCATGTGACAGAAAGGCCAGAATATAGACAAATTCCTATCAACCTCTTTCAAAACACATGCATATGTGCTTGTGTATACAGCCTATACATGATGGCATTAATGACATCTATAACGTGAACTGTGTGCATTGTGTATCGTGGAAAAGCTCTCCTGAGCTCTGCTCAACCTGGCGTGACTAGAATTCATGCCGAGGTACCTAAGCCTTTAGGAAACAAAACAAACAGCAGGAAACGTACTTCCGTCCTTTCCCTAAACGCTGCAGTTCCTCTAAAATTCCAATGCTTTGGGCTGCAAGGCTTGGATAACAGCCTGCTCTGGGCCATTGGACATTTTGGGTCTGATACCTTACTATTATGTACGGCTACAAAGAGCAGCTTTATTCCCCTGAAAAAAAACCCCACATTCATTAAAAGGCTTACTGCTAGCCTGAGTAGATCCTGAAAATTTAGCCTTATCAGGATGTACAAGAATGTTTTTTAGGTCTTTTTTTCTGAAACTCTGCATTTTACAAATTTCCTCTTCCAAGCTGAACTTCCAAAGCCCAAGGAACCGGTTTAGAGAGCTTTACAGGTGAAAGAACACTCTAAATACTTCCAAGTCAAATATACAAACGCATTTTCATTTCTACTGAATATATGCTACACACCACATACTCAATGAAGTGGGTGACAGGGAAGGGGTTTCTTGCAATCCTTTGTGAAAGTCTACATAGCTCACTCTTATTTCGCTGTACAGTTCACTTGACTACCCATGGTATGGGCAAGTAGGTGTGTGTACACAATGTGATGTAGTATCACATCTGTAGTGCTGTATCACACCCACCCAAATTCTGAACACGTGGCTATAGCTCTCTGCTCATGCTAATCAACCTTTCTGAGTGTCAGGGAATATAGGGAAGCTGACAAATATTATCTGGATGAGTCTTGCTAGGGCAATTTAAGCCTTTATTGTCTTTATCTATGTCAGTTGCCCCCGCCTTGATGATCACTACCCCCACAGCAGAGTCAACAAAAGAGGATGGTTATCTACACTTTCGATGTCCCACATGGCAGCCCAGCATCTGACTTCAGACCCCCCTTCAAACTCGGCTGGAGCAACTGAGGCTCTGCTGAGTCTGCCAGTGGGTCGGGAATCGCCCGCAGGGCAGCAGCGCGTGCAGCCAGCGGAGGCAACATGGCAGAGCTCTGTTGCGAGATTTGAAGGTTAATATCCATCATCCTGCAAAGCCCTGACCTCGCTGGGAAGCATAGCGTGATCCTAGCTACATGCCTACAGCCCGCAAAGCTAGCTCAGGTACCTCCAGACAGCACTGGAGAGCCCGATCTAGGCAGCTCTGGAGTCACAGGGTGAAGACCCCATGCCCGTGTCGGGGCCATTCCTCCTCTTGCGTTTGGGCAGCGTCTAGCAGCACGGGACTCTGGGCTTGACAAGGCCTCCAGCTGCTACGGCAGCGTAAGTATTAGCGAGCAAAGGAGGTACTCACGCCACTGAGACACATAATCTCTCTGTGCCCCGTTCAGGTGCCCACTTGCACGTGCCAAGTCAGGAACCCACCCAGTGCAAAGACACTGAGGTAAGCGCAAATTACAGCTATCTGTACCTACTCGGGTTTAACCAGGAGTATTTGCGCAGGAGGCACACACGAGCCACGCGAGTGGGGAGATTTTCAAGGGCTGACCTGCTACTCAGGGACTTAACACTTTCTGCCGGAGTCAGAGACCTGAGCAAAAGCAGGACTGCCCTCCCGTGAAGACCTCCCGAGACCCGGACTTCATTTCCCTGGTTGCTGCAGGTGCACATCAGCGGGCTCTGGCAATCAAGGGCAGACAAAACGTGGGAGAGACAGACCGGGGTGAAGGGCCAGACTTTCAGACAGAGTGAGATGTCTAACGTCCTTTGCAATTCTGGACAGAAATAACTTGCTCAAGTCCCCACAGCAGGGCTCTGTCAGAGCAGCAAAAGAAATCACAAACCAGGGCCCCATCACTGAGTCACGCTGATTCTTACAGAGTGATTTGTGCTACTTGAATGTGATGGTTGTGATGATGATGACGACAATTTTATTGTTTTCAGCGTATCGAGTCAGGACTTGCACCTCATCATCTTAAATGCCATCATAACATACCTGAATCCTAAGCCCTGCCAAAAAGAACTCCCTCTATCATAGAGACATTTTTATCTGCATTTTATGTCTAGAGAAACCCACTTCAGATGTTGCCATCATACAGAAACATAAGAAATACATTTTTTTTCAGAGGAGTCTTGCTGTTGACCTGTATAATATAGTCAGATTCACTATAAAAATCACACCAGAAACAACAAATGTATTCAAAAAACCCAAACAACCGAACTATCACATTGTCAATTTAATTTACCTGAAACTATGAAACATTAGCTATTAGCTAACAGGCACTGTGGAATTCAATTAATTTTTATGTCTGAAACTTAAAAAAATCCTCTTCCTTTTTTTTTCTTTTGCTATCAAGGGCACCTTTATTCTGAATTTCTCTTGTATTTCATATATTTTGGTGTAAATTAATCATCATCATCACTGGGATAATTTCTGAATATTGAGAAAGGCTTGCCAGGCATCATAAAGCCCCAGCCTTACAATTATGAGCAGACACAAATACTGTGCCCGTGCAGAGGCCAGGATGATGCCAATTGGTCTGTTTGCACAGAATCAATTGCAAGACTGACACTTGATCTTTTAAATATGTCCAACCCTTTGCAGCAGCGGTTCATATGACATTTCTTCCCAAAAAGGTATTATGACACTAAAAGAGTCACTCCTCACATTTCATTTTGGCCTGTTAAAATGTTAGGGGATTTTTTGTGCAGAAAATGTCCAAAGAATTCTTTAAAAATGTCACATTTTTGCCATTACTTCAGTTTGTGATAGTCTTTCATTTATTATTATTATTATTATTACTGTTACTACTACTACCACCTCATAATAACAAAAATTAACAATAACAAGAAACTGAAAATACATCTTGATGAATAACTGCAATACCATAAGACTCTCACACTCCAGCAAGTGAAAGCTGGCATTGCTTTACTAAGTTGGCTTTGCAGCATGACTTTACCATTTTGCATAGTGTTTGGAAATACATGGTAGGGTTTTTTTATTTATTTTGGGGAGAAAAATACGTTTTTCAGCAAGCTATTTCAGTAGTATTGGCCACATTATGCAACAGATTTTGCATAATCTCCAGGAAAGTATTAAACCATTTTCTACAATAAATATGATTCTGATACACTGATCATTTGCTGAAGATGTTCCTCCCTAATTTGTAAAAGAGGAATTCCTCTTTTTTTCAGAGTATTTAGGTATGTTCTATGATACTGGTAATTTAAGAGACGTACTGCTAGCTAATGAAGTTGAAAATGGGGGGGATTGTACTTGCCAGGTTATATTCTAGTTTTTGATCATCCATTTTTCTAGCTTACAATACTATGAAATACTAAAAATCATTTATTTTGGAGAAGTGGTAGAGAGGAATAAGAAACAAGGCAGATACAACTGATATTTGGTGTAGTGTAAATAAGACCATACAGTTCGGTTTTGCTAAAAAGACTGAAATAACTGAGTCTCCATGTATTTAGCCAAATAATCCACTTCAGTTTACACACAACAATAAATGGATACCAAAAACCCCCTTAGGGAAGAGGAAGAGTTCCCCTTGCCTATTTCTACTGTTACAGTCCCTTTTGGGAGAAAAAAAAATCAAACTTGGCTAAAGGTTAATAATAATTCATGTCCAGCTTACTATTACTCAATAACTATCAAAGTCTCTAACTCAAAATAGCATTTGCTGGCTTACAGGATCAGAGCCATTACAATCTCTATTGAAGACTTTATTGAATTTTACACTAAGCTTTAGCTGACTGAACAGGTCAAGCACTGTGGCTCCGAGTTTTCTTTATTCTCAGAAACTCATAAACCCCTCTCCGGTTTGCAGCGCTGTTAGCTAAGAAACTTGACTCAGCACAGGGTCAGAGACCCCGACCCCCATGAAAAAGGTCACGTAGTTTTAAAACCCAGTTCCTGAATACCATTAACTTACATGCACTAGCTGTTCCTGTGTGTCAAACTCCCGGGAACAGCCTTCCCAGTGGCAGTTTGTCTCGTAGACCACTTCAGGCTCCTGTTTGCTTTCATCTTTGTCCCCTTCCTCTTTTACCAGGGTCATTCCTTCTGGCTGTTCCTGGAGCAAGGCAAAAGACAGAGGTGAGGAGAAGAGAGAGGAAATTCTGAAACTGAGGAGGAAAAAAAAGTGAATCATTTCAGCATTAAAAGAGAGATGGGAGTGGGTGTGTAGATTACTCTACTTTCAGTTCACTCTGTTACTCAGTTCTACAAAATACAGAAGCCCAAAACAGGCTTGGTAAGCAGACTATATGCGTAAAACAATTTTTTCCTCCCCAGAAGTATTCATTGCAGCAAATGTCTAAAAAAAAAAAAAAATCCCTTTAAATTTAAATCCAAAGCTAATTGTAAAGGCTTGGCTTCCCTCTACTCATATTTAAGGAGATCTTTATTTGCACACTCACCCCTTATTATTCAGTGGCATCACTAGTGAAAAGGCACTATTCAATATAGTTGAATCAATTGGAATTTGACTTTAGTACTACGGTTAGACACAAAGTGGATCACCAGTAATCCGAAGTGTTTTCATTGTTAATCCAATGACAATTTTGCACACAAAAACCTTTCCAAAAACAACTTTGGTACTTTTCAGGCTACCTGTTAGCCTCTTTTTGCCTGTAATGTGCGCATGAAAGGGGTGAGCAGGAGAAGAGTATTTAATTTTGGGGTTTGACTTTCCACCTTCAGTTACTCAAGGTGCCTCATTCTCCCCAGCTTGGTGTATGCTCAGGGTAAGGGTCAGATGTTAGCATAAACATTTGGTTCAAATTATGCGCTCACGCTCTTTCCATTTCAAACCTGCTGAAGGGTTTAGAGGGATCTCTGCTCTGTTTTCATGGATGCACTCACAAGATTGAGGCTCGGATTCTCATCTCCCCCAGCCACTGTAAATCAGGAGTCACCCTACTAAAACCAGCAGCATTAACTGGTATAGAAAGTGTAGCAAATGAGATTGGTGCCCGACACCGAGGCCTCAATGCAGTACAGCGCTAAGACCTGGTAAAAGTCAGCGCGGCGTGAATATTCTTGCTGAGCAGAAAACACGTTCTTAATAAAGACCTGAATGTCTCTTGCTCGCTTTTCCACGGCGAACAGAGGGTCGAGCGCTGACTGACCAGAGGCGCCTCTCCATCAGCCTCCCTCCTCTGCGCTGATTCTGCCACACAGCCCCGCACCCCAGCAGCCCCTCGCTGCCCACATTTAGCCCCGCAACCGGTCCCTTGCCGCTGTGAGCTGAGCCCACCCGTGCCTGCACCAGGACGAAGGGCCGTACGAGGGCAGGAAGCCTGAAAACACACGGCACCAGGCACGGCGCGTTTCCCCTCCTGCAGCGAGAATGAAAGGCTCGAGACTGTAACCTGAGCGCCGTACCTGCACGCTTCCCGCGCCTGGGCTGGGGAGGTCCTCGTCGGGCTTTATCTTGGAGCGCTTGTTGTGCATTAGATCTCCAGTGCTGCTCACTGCAGATTCGCTTGTGGGTTTATTCTGCTGCAGGCAGGGTTCCCGCCCCCCCCCCCAAAAAAAGACAAAATTAGACTGTGATAAATATGTAGCTCCATACAGAAATATGCAGCATCTGCTCAGCAACTTTATTTGGAGAAGCTACACTGTTAATTATATTGGATATGCAATTACATTGTGCTTCAATTACATAGCATTAACTTGTGGAAGAGCTGCATCACTCAACCTTGAAACGGAGCAGGGTGGGAACAGGAAGGAGGGCATTCGATGTAATTCCTTGCTACAAACCAATGCTGGTTTTGTCAGCCCAGGGAGGGGTAGAAAGAACTCCATTTTCCATATAATGATGACTTCAGAAAGGCAATTTTGAAAAACAAAATCACTAGGTACTAGTTTGAATCAACACAAGAGAAAGATGTATTTTTTCACACTTTGAGGAAAGGTTTGGCACTTTGCACACAAGAACTCAGCTCTTTTACCACATTTCCCATTACAGTGGTGGATAGAAGAAAAACTGAACACTAGTGTGAGACTCTCAGCAGAAAAATCCTAGATGAAGTCCTAGATTCTCCCAAGTCAATAGCAAAACTACTGCTGACATAAACAGGCCGGAATCTTGTTTTTCTCTTGCTGTGCTAGACTGAACACCATTATCTACACCTGCAAATGGATCTTGTAGGAATCCTGAGATCTTTTAGAGATATCTGAACTTGCATGGACCCCACAAAAAAAATCAATATCCTTCCTAGAGCAGCATGTTCTGCTTCTACATTTGTAAAAGCAAGCCAGGAGATAAACAGCTCCCAGACTGATAAATAACCTATCCTAGGTCATGTGGAAACAAACAGAACTAGTTAATAACAGGCAAACCGCAAACCATGATAAACTCCACATTATGGGCCTGATTCACTGCTGCACATCCCCAGCTTATTCAAACTCAGTAAGTCAAATTTTGCACAATTCAAAGAAAAAAAAAAAAACTTCAAACCTCTGCACTATCTTTGCATTCCTCTGTTGCTCACAGACTGAGTTACTCACACCTGTGTCAGGAGGGCAGAATACAACCCTGTGTATGTTACAGTCAGCATGATTTGGAGGTGAAGCTGCTAATCCTTAAATGTTAATGTTTTGATGTGTTTATCCCCTTTTACTTACTCCCCACCTCTGCTAAGTTCCTGTGTAAGATCCAGGAGAGACAGTCTGGACCAAGAAGCTGCTGCAGCACAGTGAAATATTTATGAGGACTAAAAAGCAGGCTACCAACCAGGAACCGTGCATACACTCCTGTGATTTATAAAGGGACTGCAAATGCTATAGCTGCAAGAAAACTGTTATCAAAGGGTCTCGGTGACAGTGGTGATTAATTGCCATTGAGACAATGTAATTTATTTAATTTATTTAATTTTTAAATTAATGGGGTGCAAAGGTTTCTTTTGTTGTCTCTCACCTGTGTGGACTCAGAAGGTCCAGAGCTGACCTGGACAGGGTTCAGGACACTGGGGATGCCAGGGATAGGTCTCTGGGTAGGAAAAGTTGGAGCAGGATGGATGAGTGGAGGACTGTGTCCAAAGGCTGAACCTAGCGTTTGCTGACGACTTATAATTTGCTGATGCATTTGTTGAAGGGATACTGGTGTAGGAGGGTATGTGAAACTCAGAGCAGGGCTGAATTTCAGAGAAAAAGGAGGGAAGAGGGAGGAAAAAGATGAGGGTCATTACAGTATGGAACCATACAGATTAAACCTTTAAAATACATTTTATATATTTACATTAACTGAAGTCGGGTCCCTCCCTTCCCCCCCCTCCCCCCCCTTCTTTCTTCATGTCCAAAAGGATGATAAAATCCTGGATGTACTAGTAGAGTGCAAAAACAATACAATAACAAAACATACATTTTTTCCTAACATTTATCAGGAAACCACAGAAATCTGACCGAAATAAAATTCAGAAAAACTGAAATAAAAGGCAAGCAGTTCAATAACAGCTATTTATTGCAATAACAAACTTTATATAAAGAAAAAGAATAGGTGCCTACACGCTTTATTGTACTTTTATTGATAATGCAGTTCCCCTATGTTCGCGTGTATGAAGCAGTTCCTTTAATCTTGGCTCATGCTACGCTCTTTCATATGTCTCTAGATCTTATTACAAGAGGAGAGAAAATCAATTGGTTAAATGTGTTCTGAACACCATGCTTGTCATATCACTCATTTGTTTGCAAAGATGGAAAGCTCAGTTCATCCAGAGTGTCACCTAAAGAATTTCTATCAGTGCTGTTTGGTTACAGAAACTGATGGATTAACCTTTCCCCTCTGAAATTGGTGATCAATGAGTTTCAATGTAGAAATATTCCGATGGGAATGCACTTCTCCTTCTTCCAGTTAAACAACATTAAATGTCTATTAAAGCCCATTATGCATGTTAATACCTGTCATCACTTCATTACTTCACCATATTTCCCAGACTACAGTGACTTTGGAGGAAATTACACTGCCATCTAAGGACCTATTTTCTGGGTAGTGCCAAAGCATTCCTTCTGTCACACTTGAGAAATAAATGGTGTGGAACTAAATCTTCACACGCAGGAATATGAGATTCTCCCACAAACATTTGCCAATAACTTACAATCATAAAAAAACAAAAATAAAGACAAAAAAGTGCATTGATTTTTTTTTCTTTTTCTTAAAAAAACACCAAACAACCACAGTTCGAAAGAGGCATACAAATTTACAACTTTAGGTCTTAAAAGAGAGGGGTGCAAGCATAATACCTTTCAAGAATCAAGGCTTCTTCTAATGTCAAAAGGGTGGATTTAATCCAAATTTATGGTCTGGAGTCTTAATTACTGTTACTGTTAAGTGCATTCACTGAAAATACCTTGATATAGAAAGAACTAAAATAATTTCAACCATTTTAAGTAATAAATCTACAGAAACTCTGTGTTCATTAATCTGACTATACATTTTGTCTGTTTGACTACAATCCATAAAGAGACAGCTTCAATGTGATTACATTACTGTTATTCCTGGTGAGAACTCTGCATTACAATAGTTTGCCCATTTAGGACAGAATATCATTAAGAATACCCTGGCAGAATTTTACCGGTCTTTGAGGAACTCTCTTTTCATTTTGCATTGTATTCTTTTTCATAAAGGGAGGCAGAAACGTCATGAAAACAGTAATTGTTCACAGCAAGAGTTCGGCAGAAATCAGTAATAATATTCAGTTATTGCAGCTCTATAGTCCCTGCTAGTGTTCCTGTAAGCAACCATGAATGATTACAGCGCGACTGAGCTAAGGTAGCCACTACGGATGATTGATAGGACATTAATCAAAAGATGCATATCAGGGTCAGAATTTGTTCACAAGCTTTCATCTAATAGCTGATTTCATGTTCACTGAGCTCCGTGCCAGTTTGTTCAATTTATTCTTCAGTGTACAAGCCATTCATCAAAGAACACAATGATTTAACATCCCTTTTCCTTTTTAGTGAACAAACATTACTAAGTGTAACTACTCTGGTCTGTTCATTAAAAACCATACAATTACAATGTCATACATGAGGATGAAACAATGCCTCCTTACTATACCCCGGCACTTTTTGCTTCCATACGTACACTGTGAGTTCACCTCATACACTTCAAACGCTAGACGGCACCGTCCTGAAGATGCTATCAAATTCACCAAGATCAACGAATGCAACATAAAATACTTCATCCAAATTTTTTCTATTTCTCTCGGCGAGGTTAATGCCTAGGACATCGTCACTCTTCAGCGGACTCAGTTTAAAAGAAAAAAAATAAACAGACTGGTTTCATTGAGAGCTCCAAGCACAGAGCACCCTTGGAAACACAGGTTGGTGTTTTTTTCCTTTCTAAGTGTTTAAGCATGCACAACAATACCTGGTTTTGCAAGTCCAGGTTCAAAACTTTGGTAACACTCTTCAGATCCTACACAGTAAAAAGACAAACTTACAATTCAGACACAAGACATGACCGACTTAAGACCTTGACTCAGAGGTGCAGATCCTGCCCATCAGTGCTCTGGGACTACAGTTACATGAGCACCCGCACCTAACATTCATTTTTTTAACCCATCCAAAGCAAGAGCACAGGAGATCCCTCCCGAACAGTTCAGGAGGGGCAGGGAGGAACTGCTGTGCCCTGAATATATTTTTATCTCAGCAGGAGGCTGTTAAGGTGCCACTGACTAGAGACTGAGGAACTTGGATGCTGAAGAGGAACCTTTGGTCCCAAGTAGGAAGCACTGTAGGAGCCCCAAGATGTATGTGTACAACTTGCACTTAATGCAGCTCACTTACATTTACTGGAGTTTGGCAATATTCTCCACTCAGTCCCCCCAAAGATGGGAAAAGACTGCTGTGTTAATAGGGTATTTTTAGTCAAGTATCCCTCTTTCACATTCTCTACCCCACATAGAGCAACACAAAAAGTAACGACGCCTCCCCAGTGGCAAAAATGCCTTTCTAACTAAAAGACAAAAGCAGCTCTGCTTTAACAAATACAGAAGCTAGTTTCACTGGCCTGCAGTGACGCACCTTACACCAGCACGGCACAAGTGCTTAAATGTTAAGTAAGTATATTTGCTATTACCCTCCCTATATACATAAAAATGGCTTCCATCAAAAGCAGAGATTTTACCTCATAGAGATCACAGAATCAAAGAACTGTTTGGGTTGGAAGATGTCCTCTTTATCTACATCTGCTTTAACACCATACGAGCCTCCAGAAGGAGACTGCTAAGCCTGGCATTGCCAACTTCTGCCCAACCTGCAAGCAAGCAAACTTGCAGGGTACAGCAGAGGAGACTGACATCATCCTAGCTAGTGGCTCTTAATATACAGCAATGACACCACCAGCAGATGCATTGACACACAGCTGGACAGATGTGCTAAGGAAAGGAGGAATCCTTATTTCTTTAGTATCTTTCTTTTGCCCCATGCTCAGCAGCAAGGGTTGAGTCTGAGGTACTAGGATTTTCCTATGGAGGCTGGCAATCTCCACTTCATTCCCTCTACCTCCAAACTTCAAACATCTCGGACTGAAATGGAGATCATGAAGGAGCAGAGGAATAGGCAGCACAGCTAAGGGGAGTACTCAGAAATGGTGACAACGGTTCAGCCACCAGGGTGATTTCTTAAATAGATCAGATAGCTGTCTTCAAATAATTCTCTCCAGCTGTTTCTGGAGAGCTCTTCATAAGGCAAGATGACCTGGCTGAGTTTAACATCACTCACATGCGAGATGCTGTCATAGGGCAGCCTGGCCAATTTTTCTGATCTGAAAAGATCAGAAGGATCTGAAGAGAACAGAAGGTGGCAGGTCTTTCTCTGCCTTTCAGAAACCATTCAGGCTGCTCGACAATAAAGTTGATGTTGTGGGCCAAAAAGAAGAAAAAGAAATCAAAGCTTGCAACATTGCTGGCATGGAGCACTCTGCTGGGAAGGGGAGACCTGGATTCCTGCCCTCCTTCCCAAAGTTTTTAACGCACTTTGTTCAATAACTCTTGATACATACATACATGTACGTATATGCACATACATATGTACATATGTATGTATGCATGTATGTATATGCACATATATATCCTTCACATACAGGATATGTGAAGAATCCCCATAGCCCAGAGTGCCCTCAGACTCCATGGGATCCCTCTGCCTTGACTGGCAGCTGTATGCCATCTTGCTGGCCCCACTAAGCTCACGTTGCTTTCTAGCCAGGAGGCCAGCATCAGCAGGAAGGGTGGACAGTGGCACCACCTGGCCTTGTCCAGCCGATCCAGCCATGTCTGCTTGGACATGTGCACCAAGATGGCACCGGTGTTGCTCAGTAACTGACCTGAAAGTAATAATTTTGAGAGTCCAGAACTACTAAAACGAACAACCAGGTTTTTCAAAAGCAGTGAGTGGTTTCAGAGGCTTCGATTTGCGTCATGTTTCTTTCAAGATATCTTAAAGGGGCTGCATTTCAGACCAGGGGTGCTCAACACTTCCAAAATCAGGATGCCAGAAGAATGCAAGATGCCTGCCCCAATTGTTCATATTCTTCAAAACATCAGTCACTTCCAAAAAATCTTGAATTCACAGAAGTGCAAGTGAATTATGAATCTTTTTGTTCCATCTACCTACTGAGAAATGAAAACATACACCGCTAGAGGGAATCTGATTTGTATTTCTGTTGCAGACTTTTTTTAAACAAAGTAGAAAAGGGAAAAAAGGAAAAAGATGAATACATATAAGACCACTAATAAACTACATGCAGGTTATCTTTTTAGTTGTTGAGTTTTATGGGGGATAAGGGTTAGAAAAAAAGTTTAATACTTCTGCTTAAGCATTCAATAACTCATATACACTGACAGAAAAGTCCATCAGTGATATCATTTATTTTTCCATACTGTGGGCTTCTGTGTCTGTCAGTCAGTTTGTCTCTTTCTCTTCTTTCCCTCTGCAAAGTCTCAAACTCCCTTCACCGGAGGTAAAGCAGGGCAGTGAACTACATTGCAATTACATGAGCACATCAAATTTTAAGGAACAGACTTCAAGAAGAAGAAAAACAGACATTATAATCAAAACCAAACTTTGTGGCTACTTTGTGGCTGTCCTACTAACAAGGTCATCCAGTTTCTGGTCACAGCTGCAGAATTTACCGCAAAACAGCTGTGAATTAAAGTCAGGAAAAATTCCTTCTTTCCTATACATTGCATAGGTGTGCCTAAAGAGACAGGCTGACACAAAAATGTTGAAGAGATCCCAATTTTGTGAATACTGTGAGGATAGTTTCTTTGTTTCATGATCCGTTTTCTTTTCTTCACAAGAACTGTGAAGACACCATCCTTGTATCACAAAACACACAGTTCTGCCAGATCTGATGCATATAAGTCTTCCAAAAGTAACTGAGTGCTTTTCCCTTTCTGGTTCTGCTTTGCAAGGTTTTAGAACTTTTCAAGTGTGTGAACTAGGGGGCAATGAAAGCCATAGGTGAACAACTTAAAAGAGATTATAAAAAGCATGGCTGGACTTCTGGAACAGCTGCCCCAGGAGGCAGACATAGCCAGCGGGTTCATCTGGGACTAGACAAGTCCAAAGGCAACAGGTCCTTAAAAAAATACTAAAAGGAACAAGCAAGAGCGTATGCTTTGGGATCACTAATCTAATGATTATTGGTGTTGGGAGAACACAGAACAAAAGTCAGAAAACAGATGGGTTCATATGCTTCTTAAATTGCATCCACTGTTTGCACCGTCAGAGACAGACTGTGTGACTAAGTATCTAACGCCTCTAGTTTGTTCCAGTGGGACATTTCTTATGCTTTGAAACCTTTTTCTTTTTTTTAAATTTTAAAAGGATAGATTTGTTTCTTTGGAACTTCTTTATTTATTCATACAGAATCATGTTATGTTTACCATATTAAAGTTTTCTTTCCTATCCTCCATCCTAAACCTTTCCTGCAGCAATTCAAGATCAGCACTTTGTTATTCTACCCAGCGCTCATCACACACCTTCCCCTTCACAGTCTCTTCCTTTCTTTTCTCTTTTGCACATTTGAAATTATTGCTATATCCTCTTCCTGTCCAGTCTTCCCATCTTTAATCTGGACAAAACAGGTCAAGTCTACTTTAACTCATCGGTATCATTCTTCAGACCTCTGATCATTTTCCCTGCTCTTCCTTGTAGTCCCCCCAACTGTCTAATATCTTTCTTTGAAATAAAACATATAGAACTGGTCACAGTACAGGAACATATGTCACAGTGTGACACACTAGTTCCATCTACACCACCAGCAGGAGAAGGCTTCAGGCCCTTTGGCCTGAAGGGTCTTTGATATCCCGGTGGTACACTCACAGCCCAAGCACTCGCTCCATGAGGGAGGGTGCACCCTGAAATTGCAAGGCTGCACATGGGCCCTTCCCGACTTCTGGAAAAGCCTTGGCACTCCCAGATCACTCTGTAGCCTCTATCATTTGTTCTTGGCATCAGCAACTGACACTAGGCAAACCAAATGATCCAAGTCCCTCCAAAAAAGACCCCTTTTCACTGGGGGGAAGAGGTAATTTGTAGGCAGACTGGCTTCATGTCCAATAAAGCTGATCATCAGGTATTAGGATAACAGCATGGCTTCTTCTAGCTCATGCTCAAGTAGGTACAGATGTCACTACTTTGTCTTGCTCTCCCTTAAGAGTTGCAAGAAGCCTATGGACAAGCCAAACTGAGAAACTAGGGTGCAGAAACCCACTGAAAACAGTCAGAAGAATACCTATACTCACTGAATTCAATGGAGCTTTTATCCTTTCCTTACACCAGGCCAGGATTTCACCTTTACATTTTTACTTGGATTTTCAAAGTCCTGATTTATTGTTTAGGAATGTTAAGGGGAAAACAAGGACCCTTCCCATTTTACAAATGTACCCAGCTACTCTTCAGGAAAGCACCTCTAATAACTCTTAAATACTTCTGAAGAGAGACTGACTTCAGAAAGTCCTGAAGTGCTGTCCTAAAACCTGGGCCCTACAGACACTGCAATCTTATCTGAATTAAGTCATAATACAAGCCGTTAACTAAGTTAACTGTGATCAAATACTGCTTTTCACATGCTCAGGTGCTCTTTTTTCATAAGGAATAACATAGGAAACAGCTTCATTTATTCCACAGCAAACTGACATGTAGGAGCCACTGTCCAAAATGTGGGATGTATGTAAGGGTGGCTGGGAGCTGAGCCATGGGTGCTGAGGGGGTGTGCATAAGCTGACTTCATACACAGAAGTTTATGTATATATTTTGATGGAACTATGTGTATGTGTAATATGCAACCAGGAACACAGCACAGTCAGATGTGAAAAGCTGTGGACAGTCAGCAGGCCAGACTCATAGTCTGACACCAACAGAGATGTAGAAGAGAGAACGCCAATGAGTTCTGCTTGGACCAGACCTGCAAGAGAAGCAGCAGCCAGGAACATCACATTAAGAAAACTGCCTCCTGTCCTTTGAGCTGGCGGAAACGGGAATTCGTGTACATTCTCTGTTTACAAACAGGAGACAATAAAAAGAAGTTTCCAACTCTGTCACCTACTTCTCCTCATGGAAATAACCTGCAAGAGTGACTGTTAACAAATTGCTTAGGTCACAGGAGCAACAATGCACTCAGCAGCCTCGCACCCTTGAACAGGTTTGTGAAATTCTTACTGCTTTAAGTATCTCAGGCGCAAAACGAAAACCAAGGGACATTACAGGAAGGGACTTTAAAAATGCACTTCTGTTTGGAGCACCTTTATCCACAATATAATGTAACATTTTTAGTAACACCAAAAAAGAGTTTTGCTTTTAATCTTGTTCTTTCCCCCCTACTTTCTAGCTGACAACGCTGAGCTTTGAGTAGACAATGCAGACAAGTCATCAGTTGCTTTTATGGCTTGTCACTTAAGTACGGGGTGAGGGGAAATATCAAACTGTAACTATGAAACCAGACATGTGGCGCGAGCGTAAAGGCAGGTAAGAGACCTGAAATCCTTTGAAATTATTTTTTCAAAACTGACTAGGTTTCACGAACACCCCTCTGCCTTAGTAATGTTGACATGTTTCATTAAAAATCACTAACTTAGAGATGAGTGTGGCGGGTTGACCCTGGCTGGATGCTAGCTGCCCACCAAAGCTGCTCTATCACTCCGCCCCTCAGCTGGACAGGGGCGAGAAAATATAACGAAAGGCTCGTGGGTCGAGACAAGGGCAGGGAGAGATCACTCACCAATTACTGTCATGGGCAAAACAGACTCAACTTGGGGACAATTAATTTAATTTATTACCCATCAAATCAGAGTAGGGTAATGAGAAATAAAACCAAATAAAACCAAATCTTAAAACACACCTTCCCCCCACCCCTCCCTTCTTCCCAGGCTCAACTTCACTCCTGATTTTCTCTACTTCCCGCCTCCAAGCGGTGCAGCGGGACTGGGAATGGGGGTTGTGGTCAGTTCATCACACATTGTCTCTGCCGCTCCTTCCCCCTCGGAGGGAGGACTCCTCACACTCTGCCCCTGCTCCAGCGTGGGGTCCTTCCCACAAGTGACAGTCCCCCATGAACTTCTCCAACCTGAGTCCTTCCCACAGGCTGCAGTTCATCACAAACTGCTCCAGTCTGGGTCCCTGCCATGGGGTGCCTTCAGGAACAGACTGCTCCAGCCTGGGTCCCTGCCATGGGGTGCCTTCAGGAACAGACTGCTCCAGCTGGGGTCCCCCATGGGGTCACAAGTCCTGCCAGCAAACCTGCTCCAGCCTGGGCTCCTGTCTCCACGGGTCCACAGGTCCTGCCAGGAGCTTGCAACAGTGGGGGCCTCCCACAGGGTCAAAGCCTCCTTCAGCCATCCACCTGCTCCACCGTGGAGCTCCATGGGCTGCAGAGGGACAGCCTGGCTCAGGGGAATCTCTGCTCCAGCAACTGAAGCACTTCCTCCCCCTCCTTCTTCACTGACCTGAGTGTCTGCAGAGCTGTTGCTCTCACATATTCTCACTCCTCTCTTCTGCAGCAGTTCTGATGTTCCCCCCCTTCTTATATCTTATATCAGAGGCACCACCACCATTGCTGATGGGCTTGACCTTGGCCAGTGGTGGGTCCATCCCGGAGCTGGCTGGCACTGGCTCTGTCGGTCACAGGGGAAGCCTCTGGCAGCTTCTCGCAGAAGCCACCCCTGCATCCCCATCACTAGCAAAACCTTGCCACACAAACCTAATACAAGTAATCTGACTGAACTGCTAAAGAGACGTGGCTGCATCTAATAAAGTATAGCATAAATTATACTATTTTTTTCCGTTTTCATCAGATAATAGTCATCATTTTACAATTGTATTTAACTCACATGCATCGTTGCCTCTTTTTTCACTTTTCCATTACCAGTTTAAAATTAACAGAGTCTGTGGTTTGTACTTTCTCTTCAGCTTACTGTATTATCTATTCTGTTTTATCTGCTAGGCTAGGTGAAATTTTTTCTTCATGAATACATTGCCATATGCCGGAGTAAAATGGAATAGTTTCACTGAGAGCAACAGAGCCACACTGATTAACCTTATGTGCCCAGACAGCATTGACAGCTTTGTCCTTCTCACTGGGATATTCCTGTTCAGGAATACTTAGCATCCTAACTGTACTTTGTATTAACAGTACTGTGCGTAATTCATCTATGCTCCCTCCATGCAAGCTCATGACACTTCTGGCAAACATAATTTTGAATTAAATTCCAGGGTGAGCATTTTTGGCTTTCTAAAACTGGTATCATTAATTACATGGAAACTGCTAATTAATACTTGCTTTTAGGGTCTGAAGATGAGGTAGTTAAGTGTCAAACTCCAGCACATTTCTCTTTGCTCCAGAACTTTCCTGGAATTAATAATGCGCTCAGTCCAATGACTTTAAACTCTTTGATTAACACTGAACCAGTCTGGAGCAAGTTGCTTCAAACTGACTTTTAATTACAAGATCTGTGGCATATATATTTACAGACACACATAATCACATTTGTATATAGGTGTATCTGTACATGCAACATGCACCTGCATAGTCTATATTCTTTATGTTGCTTGACTTCTAACATTATACACTTTCTGAAGGCAAAAATCTTGCCATCCATGTGTATTTGTGGTGCAAAATATCCATCACTTTATAATGCAAGATGCAGGTCATCTCCAAAACAGTCACCCTGAATGCCACCATCCTATTACCTGTATGAGCTTACTGTAAGAGGCTAGCTGCAGAATTACATTTCAACAGAGCCTAAATTAGATGCAACTTTTTGTAATACTGACGAATTTCATTTTTATTCACTTTGTAGCCCTTCTCTGCCATTCACACTACTTGAAAGGGAGCATAAAATGAAGCTATTATGGCATGATAGAGCATTATATTCCCTTCCTTAGATTAACTATACACAGTACAAGACCACTGAGAAGAAAGCCCTGTGCTGCACATATGTCACGTGGCTAGTTATAATAGGACCCATTTCAGTGGGGTTACAGCTGGGCTGAATTTGACTCAGTCTGAACTGCAACTAAGCCTTCATTTACAACATATTATACATATACACATATATCTACAGCGTGCAATTAACTAGAGAACTTTTAATGCAAGAAAAGCTTTCACTCAAAGTCAGCTTTGCATCTCACTTACGCAGATCCCAGTAAGAGCGATAATGAAACAGCGAAACACCTGTAATGCTCACATAATTAACACACTTTTTATCCTGTACATGCTATCATAAGCAGCTTCTTGCAAAACATTGCTGAATATATATTTTGTTCTACCTGTTGTACTCCAAATATGTCCTTTTTAAGATTCATCCCATTAAGCAGCATTTGATTGTGTCCTCTTACACAGACTTAATTACATAAATATACAAGCTTAAAACTTACAGTCTAAAACAGAAATCAAAGGTAAGAATTAAGCAGATGGTTTTTAGTAAAAGTCAGATGCAAATTCTCAGATGGGGTCTTCTGGCTTTTTGTGCAATTGTCATCAATCTGGGCATGGAGCTGAGCAGTGAAAAAATTAAATCTGCATATATGACAAAATTATTTTGAGCAGCATGGTGAAGAGCTAAGAGGTTGTCTTTAGAGCCAAGTATGCTAGATGAATGAGCAATACTGATAGTAAGATGGGTATCAATGCTGAAGGGGAGTCTGAACTACTCGTACGCTGGTTCTAAATTAGCTGAGCCAACTCATGAGAAGCACTTGCTTGTCTCAATGCAGAATTCAATGGAGGAATGAAAATTTGATAAACATGAAGCTATGTCAAAAACATGTTAAGACAAATGGAATGGGAAACAGACCACAGAAGATCACGGTGCATTTGAATTGCTGGTCCTCTTCGGGAACATTACTGCATGTAGTAGGAGGCTGCTTCAGACAGTATCGGCAGAAATGGCAATGCCAGAACTCTATAAAGAGCAGACTGAAAACAACCATTTGCCTCAGAAAGAAGATGAGTAAGAGGAGACATAATAAGAATATATAAAATACTGAATAAAGAAGGAAGACTGAGAACATGAGGGCTCCCTGTCTTATAACTATGAGACATTCTGTTGAATTCAAAAACTGGATAATTTCAACCTGATAAAAGGATACTCTTTGCTTTTTTTATACAGTGTATAATTAGACTGTTTGGGGCTCTGCTGGAGATACTTTCACTTTTCTCTGTGATAACCTTATACTTTCATTTGTATATCTTAACTGCTTTTAGTTTTCTCTTTGCTTTTCTCACTGCGTTTCCTAAGGGAAACTGAAGAAATTACTATACGGTCACTTGTCTCTAGATATAAAGTGGTTCAGAGAGGAGGGCACTGACTAATTATACAACAAACACTCTATTCAAGGAACTTATATGGAATGAGGAAATAACTGAAAATCCAATACCTGCTTGCAGAAACAGAGTCTTGTCTTCCTTGCTGATATGAATCCACTGCTGCCTAAGCTCACCCTACAAACCTGGCTATCTTTTTCTAGTGCTCTTTGTGAAAGTATCCTCACCACCATTCCCTGATGCTCAGATCAGACCAGAGCAAACTGCTGTGAGCCAGAACAACCAGGATCTCCCTGTAATTAATTGTTAATTGTTCCTTCCTGTTCTGACAACATCAGAGAAGCAGGGGCAAAGCTGGGGTAAAAAAAAGTGCTGCTGTGCTTTCTCAGTTTCTTTCAAACCTTGGAGGAGATCCCAAAGGGCTCCCGTGCTCCCATGAAACTGAATTTTAACAAGTTATGAGATGTCTAAGGTGTATTCGCAGTTACATCTGCCTAGATGCAAAGAAAGTCTCAACAGCTCCTAATTTAAACACCTGGTAGCTGACAGGGAATTCAGCTCATCTTCTGAAAACTGACTTTGTAAAGTTGGTATTGCAGGGCTGCTAAAGGACTAGAAAAATACAGAGATTCTGAATTTCAGATCACATAGGACATGAAGTCCCAACCTCCTGTGTTTATTAAAGACCAGTTAATCTTTTGTAAAGGTTTTGAATCAGTACTCTTAATATCATGGGAAGTGATTACCCCCTCTATACTCACTCTAGGCCATGCGCTGCCTCTCAAAAAGAAGTGCTAGTGAAGTGCAAAGCCTAATAATTGTCACAGGTAGCAGATATAACATTAAGTACATCCTGACAAAAGATTAATAGCAGGGGTGCTGCACAGCAGGACTGAGGCAGGTAACCAAATGAGTAAATGTCAAATGAAGGATTATCCTCATTTGATGCTATTCATACACCTCCTTTCTGCATAATCTCTCCCAGCTGAGACCTAAACCAGGTGTTTTCAAAAGCACAAAGTAGAAGCTCTACCTGGTGTGCTAAAGGAGATCCACTATTAGCTGTCAGCAGGAGCAACATCTTCTTTTCAAGTACTCAGCCAGTAGTCAGGAAACAGCATTACGCTGCTAGCTGACAATGACAAAGTGCCCGCCAAGTCAAGCCCTATCTGGATTGTGCTAAACTATTATTATTTATTATTCAAACTGCAGTAGTACCCATGTCAAGGACCAGAGCACTTCCGTGCTCAGCTCTGTAAAAACATAGCCCAAAAGGTGGCTCTGTTCATTTGATTGCATCCTCAACGTCCCACAGCACTCATATAGAGGGCCCTATGCTGAAAAGCTATGTGAAGCATGGGATGTAATCTTTTAGCCTTTAATCTTTTAGAGGATGCAGTTTTTTTAGCCAATGCAAAGACCAGCCAGGTCCTAGAGACACTTTCTTAACACAAGTAGCACCTCTGCAAAAAAAGGTTAAGAGAGCAGTGAGCCTGCAAAATCAAACATACCAGAACTAAACCTGCCCATACACTCGTGTGCTCACTCATCAGCCTTTAATTGTATGACCACACACCACTTTTTCCCCCTGCAGGATTCGTACCTCAGCCAGTGCACAAGATGCACAATAGTCTTCAGTGAGAGACTCCCCGGTATTTTTCTTTTCCTTGCCCAGAGTATTGCCCATGGGCCTTCCTTCCATTGTATTTAAACCTTTGGCAAATATATAATTACTGATACCTTCCTGAACTTCTCTACTGTGCTCATCACTGTTCAAAGTGCTTCACAAAACATTAATGCTTTCAACCTAACTCCGGTTTTGCACAGGCACGTGAATCAAAGACTAAGGTAGAAAGTGCCACTCACTGTGGTTGCTCAATTTCAGACATGGAGCCCTGATCTCTCACATTAATTAACATGACACACCACATGAAATGTTCAAAACAGCCGTCTGTTAACTTCAAGTCATGGCTGTGAGCAATTCGTCTTCTCTGCAGAATTAAGAACATTAGGCTGGGCCTGCAGAAGAGAAACAGCATGACCCTGGTGGTCACTTCTCACTAGTTCACTTTGCCCAGCATCAGGCTGGGATTGTGCTGCAAGAGCAGGGTTCGCCCTCCAGGCAGCAACAACCAGGTAAGAGGCTCCTTCCTCTTTCACAGCTGCCTGGGAGGGATGAGGTAGGGTTCTATGGCTCTGACCGATCAAGGGGATGTTCAGCCCATGCCCTGAAGCAGGTAGGGGCCCTGCAAAAAAACACTGTGCAACCCTGAAATTAAAGATGGTATCAAAGCACAATCACAAGGGGGCAGTACCTTCATTCTCCTTAATGACCAACATCCGCATCCTTTATTTTGCAACTTTTTCTCTCTTCCAGAAAAATCCTATAGAATCATAGGATCATTTATGTTGGAAAAGACCTTTAAGATCATCAAATCCAACTATTAATCTAGCCCTGCCAAGTCCTCCACTAAACCATCCCTAAGCACCACATCTACACATCTTTCAAATACCTCCAGGGATGGTGACTCAACCACTTCCCTGGGCAGTCTGTTCCAATGCTTGACAACCCTTTTGGTGAAGAAATTTTTCCCGATATCCAATCTAAACCTCTCCTGGCGCAACTTGAGGTCATTTCCTCTTGTCCTATCGCTTGTTACTTGGCAGAAGAGACCAACACCCACCTTGCTACAACCTCCTTTCAAGTAATTGTAGAGAGCCATAAGGTCTCTCCTGAGCAGCCTTTACTCCAGGGTAAACAACCCCAATTCTCTCAGCTGCTCCTCATAAGACTTGTGCTCCAGACCCTTCACCAACTGTGTTGTGTTATATAAAAGCATTTTGTCCCAGCTTGCTTAACCTGGACAGATCCTGGTCTGACTCCTGTCTCTTCTGAAGAACACCTTCTTTTTTGCATTCAGGGAAGCTGTTGTGGCTGGGCAGACAGTTTAGCCTCCACAAGCTTCTTAAGGAGGTACCAGATTAACCAGAGATGCAGCTGCAGGGAAAGATCTGCCGCCTTCCCTGTGGGCCCAGGATTCAAACATGCTGAATGTTTAGTCTGTTTAACACATGCTAATAGAAACCTCTTAAAGGCTTTTCAATTGGCTGAATGGGACAATTTCTCAAGAACAGCAAAGATCCTATCTATAGCATCTAGGCAACATCCCTGGCAGATTTTAGCTTCTCAGTGAAAAGGTAGCAAGAGGTCTTTTAGTTTGTACAGGAAAGTCTTCTCTTCCCTAACTTCATTCTGATAGATTAATAACTTTGCTGATGCTTTTTGGAAATACTCAGCATTTGATAGGTATCTGCCATGAAAAATGCTGCCAAACATAAACTATTTGGGCTAAGTTAAAAGTGACTGGAAACAAGACATCAAAGTAGAAGGGCTGTGTAATCTTAAGTATGGTTAATGCTACTGATGTTGCCTAAAATACAAATCCTTCCTGTCTCACAATTCCGTCTAGTGGCCTGATGAACTGCACCATTTTCTTGCGGTAACCCCTATGAGGTTTACCTGCATGTTTCCAGAAGCTGGGATTTTACACTAGGGAAAGTTTTTTTCTACACTTTGATCACTGTTGCAGTCAGGATATTCATAGAATCGTAGAATAGTTTGGGTTGGAAGGGATCTTTAAAGGTCATCTAGTCCAACACCCCTGCAATGAGCAGGGTCATCTTAACTAGATCAGGTCACTCAGAGCCTCATCCAACCTGACCTTCAATGTTTCCAGGGATCAGGCATCTGCCACCTCTCTGGGTAACCTGTGCCAGTGTTTCACCACCCTCATCATAAAAAAGTTCTTCCTTATATCTAGTCTAAATCTACCCTCTTTTAGTTTAAAACTATTACCTGTGGCAACAGGCCCTGCTAAAAAGTCTGTCCCCATCTTTCTTACAAGGCCCTTTTAAGTACTGGAAGGCTGCAATAATGTCTCCCCAGAGCCTTCTCTTCTCCAGGCTAAACAACCCCAACTCTCTCAGCCTTTCTTCATAGGAGAGGTGCTCCATCCCTCTGATCATTTTGTGGCCCCCCTCTGGATCCGTTCCAATGGGATGAACCTACCGTTTGATTCAGCACAGTAGTTCTTGTGCTGAATGCATCATTTACAAGACAGTGAGTTGCAATAAATTAAGTTTTACAGATAGTCTTGTTGATATTTAGTCTTTGAATTTATTAAAGCAATGATGAGTGGCTTGGGTTTAATACCTTATGTCACTGTTTATTTTGGTGTAACTCTTTTATTGACATGTGCACACTGGAGAAGCTAAAAGGCATCAACAGAGGTGAGTTGCAAATCTGGAAAAAGAGATAGCTCTCTTCCTTTCCCACCTTTCCACCGGGAAGAATGGAGACATATGTTTCCAACTTTTCATGGTGAACAGGTATGTTCTTATAAAAAAGAAAAAATTAATAATTCAAAATGGCGTGGCATTTCTGATTATGCACTCCTGGAAAGTGTGACCAGGAAGTGCTGAAAGCTTTGGTCAGCCATAGGCTCAGTCACACAAGCCTTGCTTTCTTCAGTGACACCAGTTCACAGGATTCACTGTTCTACTCCTTAGCATCCTTACTCAGTCTCTGCCCATAACTCACTCCGGTTCAACAACTGTCTTCAACAAAATTATTCATCTGACTCCAGCTTTGCAGGGTTGCCCCTTAGGTTTGGGATTCTGTGTGTCAAAAACATATACCAACTGTTTCCAGCTGTAGAGGAAGAGTAAAAGAAGGGAAGACTTACTCCACTGTAGAGACTATGCCAACTTTCATGCACTATTTGCTTTACTAAAGTTAAAAGCAATGGAAAAGGAGATTAGAAATTGAAGTACCATCCCATCTTAATGACAGTGGGGACAATACACCTCCACATAGTACATATATTTAACAGATGTAGTCCAAAACTGCTGCCAGCATTGACATAAATCATATTCCACATAACGGAGCTTCATAATTGGGACCATGGTTACACAGATTGCAGAGTTGTATTGCAGAGCTATGATATCATACCTGTGAAATACTATACAGCTATTCAAGTACATCAGAGCTATGAAGCAGGACTATTTAAAAGAAGTGCTTTCAGCAGCACTTATACTAATACCAAATATTTACATTGCTGTCACTTTCAAAGTTCAGCAGGCTCATGGTTTCTAACACACCAGTTGCATGCCCCATTATCTCCAAAAGTGCAAATCCCCACAGCCAGTTTTTGAAGTTCTAAGTGTGGCATTTTTGCCGGAGAAGCACATTTGAGCCTTGCCAAAAACGGGTCTTTTAGATCTCAAGAAATTGCTGTGGAGATTTGCTCCTTTGCCTCATTGCAAATTGAAGGTGGAGGCTGCTTTTAAGCCAGGGACCAGCAGCACTCTTTGTTTGAGGGCCATAAATGCAAGCCCAATATTTTCTGAGACTTTGGAGAGGTGGGGGATTTTTTTTTTTTTTTAATACCAAAGGAACTTTTCTCAGTTAACATATAGCAATGTCACAAATACAAGACTGCTCTGCAGTTGCATCTCCATTTTTTCTGCTGCTTTTCTTCATTTTCTTCTATTCCCTTTTTTGACATGCTTGTTTTTGTTCCCTCTCCCTGTGCCCTGTTTGCTCCTCGTTCCTGCACAATTTCTGCCCACTTCTTCCCTTCCTACTTTGCTCTTCTACCTCTAGAACAGCCGTTTTTGGCTGTTTTCTTGCACCCACAAGTGAAGCGGGCAAGTGAAAATCACAGCATTTCTTAGGATACTGGATAATAACAGTACTACCTTGGTACAAAAAAAAGATAATTTAACCACAGATAGCCTAATCTTTCAATATACAAACTGAAATATGAAAAAAAAACCTTGGAGACGAATGCCAAGAAGTTCTAGCCAAACATTTTAATTGAACAGTACCACGCATCTGTGCTTTACTCTCTGAAGACTGCAATGTAGGAACATACATCCATGGCCAGAAGAACCCAAGTGACTTAAGTCACAAACCTATCCTAGAGCTTCTTCTCTGAAAACAGATTCCTGAGCACATATACACACACTGTTACTGCTGGTCAGATGGAGTACTGCCTGCGCTGGACAGTAATATGCCAAAAAGTACCTTGTGGTTACGTTTCTGAGCTAGGAGAAAAAGTATTTTCTACTGTAAATTAAGCTCCAGTGAGCACACATTATAGAAACTGCAAAATACAGACATTCACAAAACAAAAGTTACTTAAAGATGTGACTATACATTCATATTTGTGTGTGTGTATATATGATACATAAATGAGAATATACAATATAGGTAGAAAATGCTTTTCTTACCTTATTGCACTTGCAGATAAGTGGCCATAAGAACCACTGGCTGAGGAACTGCTACGAGAATTATTGAGAATTGTGACCAAGGAATTTGGAGATGTCCGTATCATGGTCTGAAGGTCAAAGCTGTGATCAGATAGGGGGGATATGGACAACGTACGCTTTCGGCTTGGTCTAGCTGACAATCTCGGACTCGGAAACCTGGCGCCTGTTATGTAAACACAAATAATTATCCACCAGGGTACTTAATCGCATTTATTTGTTATCAGTGATGGGTAGAGGGAGTAGCAAGACACTAACATGCTGTGACGAGCCCATTCTCTCCACTTGTGATCTACTGGCTACAATTGAGGAAAATTAGGAAGAAAAATCTATCTTCCTGTGGCTTACCTCAGGGGAGCTCTGTTTATTAATGTGCAAGCAAAATGATAAATTGCTAAACAAAAGGAAAAGACTTTTATGAGTTATCCCTCTCATTTCTGGTGATTTATGAATCTGATGGCTTCTTACACATTCACATCATTAATTCAACCATGAGCAATGAGACAGTGGTTCAGATCTGGGCTACCAGCAAATGCAAAGCCACATCACTTTAATACGTACAGCCAAACCTAAACTTGTAAAATACAGCGTAGAAATGAAGAGGCAGCTTTTCCATTGTTGACTGTAATTCTGCCAGGTCAATAATTGATGCAAAACTAAAAATCAGGGTGGAAAAACCCACTATAAAGGGCAGCTCGATCAGTTTAAGTCAGATTGACATTCACAGTATTAGACTGAGAACAGTAGGCTTTATTTGAACTTGTCCAGGATCCCATAATATTCTTGTGCTGGGGTATACAGGGGCCTACAATTGCCAAATTTCTTTAAAAGTAGAGATTAAGCTAGTCAAAGCAGCAAAAAGAAGGCAACCATACAGATGCCATCTAAATAAATACATATTCCACTTCTAAATTTGCTGTGCTGCTCTGAAAATTTCTACCTCTTCTGGTCCATTTTAACATGTCATCCCAACTCTCTGCAGTCCTGATGGAAGATATATCATCTTAAATTTCTTCTCTTTATTTAATTATTTTCGAACCTGGTTGAGACTGAGAAGGGGAGAATTAGCTTCCCCGCTGCGTACTGAACTATTTCCTTTAACAGTACTGCTGCTTCTACCTTTTTAATCCCTTTAACCTGTAGTAAAGGACTGAGTCCTAATGATCCTGACAGCCAGGGTCATGTAGGTCTTAGGTTTGATGCCTACTTTACAGCTACTTCTCCCAGAGTGCCTGACATTCTCTGTAACTCGCTAATAATTCACAGTTGGCCACAGGCCTCCATTATAGGTCTGCCTTTCCTAATTCTTGCTCATGTCTCAGTGCCCAGGACCATTTTTCAGCGGGGTATTTAAGCTTATGTGCCTAACATTAACCAGCAGAAGAGTCCAACTGACTCCAATTAGACTCACCTCGAGGACAGGATTAGAATCTGCCGTTACATTTTCCTTACACACCTGAGTGGGTTGCCCTTCTTTCTGAGCGTGCTATCCAAGATTTGCGTCTGATATTAAAGGCTGCCATTTTATTGCTGCTGTTGACTGTGTGATCAGATCTCCATCTATAGTCCGTCTCCCAATCTGTGCTCAGATTTACCTCAACTAGCCAACATGGGTGTCAATTCTCTTTGGCATCTGGCTAATAACAAAGGTTTTTTTCCTTCGTGCTTTGCCTCCACAATAGGCCTTAGCCCATACTGCTTTAGTCTTTCAACAAATATTCATACTCTTGATTAATCACTTAAAACTTAGGCATAGCCATTTATTTCTTCCTAAAAAGCTACTACACTAAGTAAAATGTTTTATCTCCTTTTTACGAACTTGCTATTGTACTTTGTCTCCTTGATATTTTATTAGTGTTGTGCTTCGTGTCTTTCAAAGGCGGAGATCTTTTATTTGTGCTAAAACAAAAAACAATAATGATGAGCAGCTACAAGAAGCTGCAACATATTTAATAAGGAAATACAATATATATGTCATGGTAGAACAAAAATAGTAATACTTTGCGTTCATATCTTTCATCCACAACTCTGCTCTGCTGACTGTTCAGCCAGCATGAATGAGAACAACGCCTCTGCAGCCAATTTGCCTCAGCTGAGAATACAATTCAAGTACTTTATAGGTGAATAAACTCTGTTATCGTGGTTTTAGAAGGTGATAGCTAAGTACAAGTGTTCCTGGTTAAACAGCAAGTGAAGGGCACAAGGAAGACCTGCTAGACATTGGCTGACCAGCAAACTGAGCTGTTACTCAAGCACTGCTACCACAGTATCATGTGTTACTACCAGCCATCCTAATGGTGTGCTACACATGACAGCAACAGTTTGCAGTCATGAGAACATAATCCTGAACCCTCTGTTTTCCTCAAACTGATAGGCACAGACTTCATCGTGCCAGCAAGAGGGCAGCATAGGTGCTCAGAGGGGACAAGCACAGCTCCCGCTCTTTTAATAAGCAAGATCTAGTTAAATTTCCGTGTTTACAGCTGAGAGTCACCGTGTGCTACTGATGGCCATGCATGAACAGTTTCAAATGTGATTTCCAGGAGAAACACTTCTGAAAAATTACTTCTTATGGATCTGAAGTCCGGTTTTGAATCTGTACAACTACAAAGGGATTGCCACTTATTTAAGAAATTCCTTACAAGCCTGCCAAACATGGACTGATGGCTACTGATGCTAACTAGAGACGGGGTGCACAGGTTTGATCAAAAAAGTGGAGCAGTTGTTAAGAATACTAGCACCTGCACATCTCTCCTTTGAAGGTAGACTGGGCAACAAAAGCAGGAGACAACAGTTGTGTTTCATTGCTTCTGCAATCAGACACCATTTATTTTCTGTGCCACAACCGCACAAGCAGACTTGTCCATACTCCAGCCCACATCTCAGAGAGGACTGAACAGACCGCTATTCAAAGCTCTTACGATTTTGGAGAGAAGCACTGTCACCCCCAAGAGATCACAGAGGAGGGCAATAACTGCAACGACTTCCCTCCTCCTCCTCCCCTTTCTGGACGGAGCCCATCTCCTTTACCCCTTGTCTAAGTCACCCTATGGCTCTTGTAAGAGGACCCTCTCTGCCCATCGCTCATTAAATGTCCCCCTTGCCTGCCAGGGCACCCCCGTCCCCGCTCTGCGCGGGGTGCACCGGATCTGTGGCCAGTGTCGGAGGAGCCAGACACTCCTTCCAGCTGCGAGAGGCAAACCCCGGGCTTCACCCACACCACGCAGCAGTCTCGGGCTTCCTCTGCTCCTCCAGGCAGCACCTGTTTCAGGTCACATCTAGATCTGGGAATTTGGCAGTCCCCTCCATCTACCTGGGACAGGAACAACTGCCGAAGAGTGAAGGGCCAACGGCCTCCTGCAAAAAGAGAGTATTTCTGCTTCACAGCGGGAGCCAAAGGCCGAGGCCGGGCAAGAGCTCTACAGAGTCTGACTACAGGAGAGGGGGGATTCGCTTCAAGGGAGGCCACAACTTTCAAAACTGAAAATACAATTAAATGGAATTACTGTTTTTTTCAGATCTTCATGGTTTAATTAGGTTTCGCATGACTAAAAAGTCTTAAACATGAGCTGACCAGTCGTTACGCTGCAGGATGTTTGTTAAACCATTCATTTAGCGTAACATCAGTCTTAGTATGTTACTATAAAAAGGAAAAGGTCACAGTTTGTCAGTGCCTCTGAATACTAAACCAAACTTTTCAGCCTTGACCAGGCATTTATTTTAAAAACAAACACTTCCATATTTATTTAGCAATACGATATGTTCATCTGCTCACAGTATTCTCCCACCGAAGCATTACATTCCTCGCTCAATAATGCTTTAGAACCAAAAAATGCAGGAGCACCAATTCACTAAAAATCCATTTACCTCTGCGCAAGTGCTGAAAAAAACCCATCAGCTTTGGCAAAGCATGAAAATGGAAGCTGACAGTGAAGATTTGTTTAGGAATGCCATTTTTTTGGAGTAGATGTTATGGTAATAAAAAGTCAGTAGTTGAAAGACTTGAGTATGCCGACAAAAAATCCAGTAGGTGTCAGAAGAAAAGATCTTATTCCTGGGGTGGAGATCAATTCTAAAATAACAGATATCTATCTCCATCATAAATTTCAAAAATGGAATATGCCATCCAGTAAATTTGCCCATGAATTTGATTTCTGAGTTGAAGTTTTTAGCATTGCTTAATCATTTATAAGGCAATCTTCAGACATGTATCATTTATTCCACCCCTTTAAATCAAACTTCATCAAACCTTTTATATTCCATCCCTTTAAGTCAAACTTCTTTGAACCTGTCTCAGGCACTAGTTTTTGTTGAAGGCTGTGAACATGGGAAGTTTGATTTTTTTTTTTTTTTTTTTTTTACATTAAAGCTTGGTTTTTCTTTCTTTTCCTTCTGGTTTCTGCTCACAGATGTGTAAACTTTGTTTTCACTTCATGAAAGTTCGTCATAAATTTTCTCTTAGTTTTCAAAATAGTAAATCTGTCATCAGTATGAGAGGAAAAAGAATGGCTTTGCTACTCCACCCTCATTCTCTAACCATGCCTGAAAATCAGAAATCAAACCCAGTCCAAAGCTTCTCACATTGGTTTAAGTCTTCAGGCTGGCTGAATTTTTTTACATCAATTCGGTTGCTATCAGTGTCTCTAATGCCAAAAGGGGTAGGTCAACACTGAATACTTTCGAAAAAGAAAAATCTCCCACTCTGAGTGAGCATAGTCAAAAGTTAATCAGAGTGAGGATATTAATGCTCTCAGGGTGAATCTAGAAACTTCACAGAACATGCTTGCCTTCCACTGAACACCACTTAAAAGCAGAGTAAAACACATTCCCCAAGTGAAAAATGCAGGTATCAAACCCAAAAGACCGTGATTTTTTGAATTATTTAAGTGTTTAAAAGACAAGTTTTGGCATACAGTATCTTTACAGCCACAACAAGGAATTTCAGTTGTTACTACTGTGGTGCTGTCAGTACCCTCCCCATCTATTCCCCTCCTAGTTACTTTGATGTTACACTTAAAGGTAGCACAGCTGAGCCTTTTAGATTAAGCAAGAAGACTAGAAGACTTGGTCAGGGATTCTGGCCACCAAAACTGTAGAAAAGCTTTATAGGAACAAAGAAAATCCTTGTCCACTTTTCATGCCACACGGGCCAGGATGAAGAAAAATGTCAATCAAGCATACACAATCTTGGCCTTATTCTTCCACGACATATTAGACATGGACAGTGAAGTTCAGAGCTTCAAGAAGTCTACTGCTCTTTAGGCAAGATTTAGTTTTCTGATTAATGCTTCTCCCACTCATATCATCCCCATTTTGAAATCAGTTTTCCAGCACCACAGAGCAGGACAAAAGGCCCAAAACTGCACAAACTGTATGTAACATGCTTTTATGCCCAGTGCACGCTGGTGTTGGAATTATTATTTGTACTACAGGAGAGGGTAGAGATGCCAAATTACTGTACTAGATGCTGTACAAACACACAATTAGGAGACAGACGCTTCACAAAAGAAGAACGATGTCTTGCTTGTATCTATTTGGTTGTTGTGTGGAATAAATGAGCAGCAGCCTTTGAGTGAGTTGAGTCAACTTGCTCAGAATTTGACAGCAGATAATGAGGGAAACTACCAATCTCTCTTCTGTTTCCTTTGACAGGACTGGGCAAAGGCGAAAGAGTACTTTTAAGTTCACCATACAAACACTTGAGAAGAAAGATCCAAACAAATGGCATTGCTTTGCATTGATCACTGTACTTCGTTATTAAATGCAAACATGGGCATTCTTATTGTTTCTTTTAAAAATGTCTTAATATCTTCCTGCTAATTGTTTTGTTCTATTTCTAATCTAAATTGTGACAAAGAAGAAAGGGGTTTTCTTTAGCATGATGAATGATAGGACATTCAGATTCCTACTTAATGACAATTAATTTACTGTATACCCATGCAAGTTAAGATAGTTTTAATTAGTTTTTACACAATAAAAGGGTAACTTCATACTCTATTTAGATAAAAGCAGCTATTGCCTGACTAAACACATTCTCATCAAATACAGAAGGTGAGCTGAGTGACCTTACTAGGATTCACTCTTATTTTAATTCTCTATTTACTGTTTAAAAATAACCCATTTGCATAACAGTGCTACACATTTTTTAACTCTGAAATAAACCCTAATTGAAAAGTTGCTGCTATAATGAATCTCAGATGTGTGATCTTAATTTTTAAAAACAAACACAAAACAAATTAAAGAATGCATTGCAAATATATCGTAGCTAAAGCTGGTGACAACAAGTATCCTTATTAGAGACAGCATTTAGGTACCTTCTATAAATGGGCTGAAGTTACAGGCAAAGGTCAAAACATTTTCCCTTAAAAGTAAGAAGTGATAGCATTCTTGAGATGCAAAAGCTCTCCTTTTATGTAGATAACAGCCTAGACAATCTCTAGTAACACATGAAGGTGCTTTGTGCAAATGCCATTATTTGTATGAGTACTGAAATGCTGAAATGTCTTCTATTTTTCTTAAGTTTTCTGGCATGCATTCGGGTATCTATCTTCCTATTCAATCAATGCATCCAAATATGTGCTTTGGTATTGGTACCTACATGCATTCGGAACCTCTCTCCCAATAGGAACCAAAAACATTGAAAGTATATATGAAATATATATGAAATATATATGAAAGATATCCCTGCTTACTGGAGGGGAGGAAGTGTTGGACTAGATTTCGTTTAAAAATCTCTTCCAATCCAAACTATTCTATGATTCTATGATCCCTTTACGTCAATGAAGTCATGTCCACTCATACAAGCTGGGGATTTGTCCTTGCAACTGGAACATAGCAGCAGATTTACATTACCTGAATCATGCATAACAGAGTTTCTATTCTGCAAGATATTATTAATATTCATCAAATGCATTAGCAGCACACCTCGCCTCTCCCTATTCCTCTCAAAATCTGAATCAGGAAGTATCATGTTCTTAAGCTTTCAAGCACTGAATCCTGCACATTAATTTCTGGTTTAAGTCCAGACTACTTGTGTGGGTTTATTATGTTTCTGAAGTGAGTTCAAGGTATGTTACATTACTGTAAAATCACTATGCATGCTACCAGTGCAGTGAGACTGATAACAGAAACTGAATTAAAGAACCCTTCACTATCAAGGTAATGGAATGAAAATAGTTTTCCTGTCCAGTTCCACAACTGTCTTGCCTGATTCTTGTAAAAACTGTTGGTCAGTCAACTACTTCACGCCCCCAACCACGTGTTCTGCAGGGGTAGCTATCTATACTCCCATGCGTTCCAGAAGAGAACCTCCCAAATGCCACACTCCTTGAGATCAGCAGCTGTGGTATGCAGCCAACAGCAGGGAAGAAGAAACTGCATGCTAACAAGGATTTTAAAAAGCTGTGGGACAACAAGGTGGTCTAATGCTATTGTATTGCTCTGTACCACCAAGCAAGAGTCAACAGTCACCACCTTTTCTTGTCACCGCTTTTTATTTCCCATGTTGGAAGAAACCAAGAACATCCCAAAAAGCATGTACGCATCTTATGACTAGAGGGGAGTGCTCTGCATAATCCCTTCTGGTTGATCAAAAGCAGCAGTAGTGAGGAGTTTGGCATGGAGTGCTCTCTTTTCCTCCTTCACCAGAGAAAGGGGAAACAGATTAGAGGTCTGAAAGTCGCTGAAGTAGGTAAAGGCGGCCGTTAATATTAGGGAAAAAACTAAGTTAGGATCCTTGACAATTCAGCAAACTGCTTCACCTTAGAAGTGGTCTCAAAGTCTATTGGTCTGTCATACACAACTTGCAAGCATGGCTACCACTCTCTAAAAAGGAGGAGAGCACGCTCTCCTAATGGAAAAATAGATGTAAACCTTTCGTTGACAGGGAGCTCATCAGGGAAATACTCACCCTAATGACAAAACTGAGTTACTGATTGTGAATAGAAAAGGACATTTTCAAAAGCACTCAAGCCCTGCTGGAAATAAAATTTATAACCTGTTTTCAGGAGCAGTCCTGTTCCTCTCCCTGCTTACTTTCAAAGCTTACTTTCAGACCCGACGTAACCCTTGTACATTTGGCAATCAATATTTTGGCCCTCCAGCCTCATGAGGATTACGTTGACTCCCACTTCTCTATCTGTGTGGAGGCCTTTTGGGTCAGACCAGGTGTGACCCACATGGTTCCCTTTGTAGGACTACCTATATTTCTAGAAAACATCACTTACTATCCATGGCATGAAGATATTCCATATGAAGAGCACCGGCTCCTGCAGTGGCAGCTGAAGGAATGATGTCTGCGTATGGGCTGCGCTGGCCTGCCAACAGAGCCATCTGATGATAATATTCAGCTGGACTGACGCCAGCATGTGGAGCTAAAAACACAACATAAAAATCACTGTTAATGACGAAAGATAAATGAGAAGGAAAGTTTTATCACATTGCTGGTTTCTCTGGCTATTAAAACAGCTTGTTTATTTTTTAATGTAATGCAACGTCTGCAGTATGCCACCACCAATCAATATATTTCAACCAATGATACTGCAAAGACACCATTCAAAAAACAGCAAGGCATAAAATATTAATGAGCTCGGTGATCTCATATTTTTATATTTATTATTAAGTGACTCAAAAAGTGACAGGCTGACAGCAATGGAAACTAGTATGATTTATTTAGTGACATAAAAAAAGCAGGAAAACCTTCCTAGAGCTTTATTCCCCTTTACCTCATCCCTGGCCCAAAGGACTCCGTCTCTAAGGTAACAACGCAGCTAAACGTCCATAAGCATTCAAGTTTCCAGAGTCTCTGCTTAGAGGATCTGAAGATTTTTACTCATAGTGGCAGTTTGTGTATAAGCTTAGGAGTAAACAAGGACAAGCACGTTTTCAGGACAAGTACTAGTTGTCCATGAACAACATAGGGGCATTTTTTTGTGAGGACAGGCTGAAGTCAATGAATGCAGCCTTCCCATCCTTCAAAGCTCCTAAGTGTACTTGACACACGAGCATATTTGCAGAGTCAAAACCAGAGACCGGATAGGCTCTACAACCCATCGGTAAGATTATCAGCAATGCAGTCCTCTGATAAGGACTTGCATTAGCCTTTCTCTCCTCTAGAAATAATATGTGAGCTTTCTGTTCTGCTGCAGTTTTCAAGCATGCCATCAACTAACAGGCAACTCTGGACAAACACGAAAATCCACATAATTTTAATGTCATCTCACCTCAGCAGGCTTCAGATGGTACAATAAGTAGAGGATCATTTCATGGGCTTGTGCGAGAAGTACTCATAAAATAAGGTGGGCTCCATCCCCCTGACCCTGACTTGCTATGTGACCTGAGGTGAGCAGCCTTCCTCTCTGCTCTCTACTTGTCCCATTTGCAAAACACTTAAAATTTCCTTACAATCACCAGAACATGGTACGTAAGTTTGCTGAAAACATTTCATTTTTCTTAGGTTAATGGGCTACATCCCAACAGATTATTTTTATATATTTCATAATATTTAATGAGATTTTTCTTTTGATTCCAGCAACTGAATCTTGAATGGAAACAAAACTCTAAGCTGAAATTCTATGAATTACCAACTTAACTTGAATACTGTTACTCACACAGTATTACTAAAAAGGATAATTTATGTTTGCATCAGAAAATTGGATCCTAAATGCAAACCTTAGAAGGAAAGAATCAACATTTACACTAAAAGGAGGTATATTGGGTTAGTGTGGCAGGGTTTTGGTAGCGGAGGGACTACAGGGGTGGCTTCTGTGAGAAGCTGCTAGAAGCTTCCCTTCTGTCCGACAGAGCCAGTGCCAGCAAGCTCCAAGATGGACCTGCCGCTGGCCAAAGGCCAAGCCCATCAGCAATGGTGGCAGTGCCTCTGGGAGAACATATTTAAAAAGGAGGAAAAAAGGGCACACAGCAACTGAGAATACGTGAGAGCAACAGCTCTGCAGACACCAAGGTCAGTGAAGAAGGGGGAGGAGGTGCTGGAGCAAGCTCCTGGCAGGACCTGTGGACCCCTGGAGAGAGGAGCCCAGGTTTGCTGGCAGGACTTGTGACCCCACGGGGGACCCACGCTGGAGCAGTCTGATCCTGAAGGATGGTACCCCGTGGCAGGGACCCAGGCTGGGCAGTCTGTGAAGAACTGCAGCCCATGTGAGGGACCCCACGCTGGAGCAGAGGAAGAGTGTGAAGAGTCCTCCCCATGAGGAGGGAGGAAGTAGCAGCAGAGACGTGACGAACTGACCACAAGCCCCATTCCCCGTCCCCCTGCGCTGCTCAGAGGGCAGGAGGTGGAGAAAATCGGGAGTGAAGTTGAGCCCAGAAAGAAGGGAGGGGTGGGGGGAAGGTGTGTTTTAAGATTTGATTTTATTTCTCATTACCCTACTCTGATTTGATCAGCAATAAATTAAATTAATTGTCCCGAAGTCAAGTCTGCTTTGCCCATGACAGTAATTGGTGAGTGATCTCTCCCTGCCCTTGTCTCGACCCACGAGCCTTTTGTTAATATTTTCTCTCCCCTGTCCAGCTGAGGAGGTGATAGAGCGGCTTTGGTGGGCACCTGGTGTCCAGCCAGGGTCAACCCACCACAGGAGGTAAAACATGGCATGGAGTTTGGAGAAAAGTTTATTCAGCACCAGATTTCTGAAATTTAAAACCTGCCTTTATTTTTACCAAAGAAAATGGAAGAATGTGCTTTTCATGTTATAATGTTAAATATAACCAACTTCAGGGAAGGTTCAGAAAAATAAAAGCACATCAAACAGGAACAGGAATGGCATAAAAAATGAGCCGAGATAAATTAAAGGTTGTTGGTATTTTTTCCAAATTACAAATTGATTTCTCAATTAAATATAATCTACTTCAGCCACCACCACTTTCTGTGAAATGGTAAGAAAAATATTCGGACCAAATTTTAAAAGAGGAGTAACTCACACTGAATCACCGATGTTAAAAGTTTTACAGTAGTAGGCAACCATCATATCTTTCCAGACACACTTAAAATACTTCCTGAGCTTTCTGACATAAGTGTCTGGGTTAACTAACAATAACATTGGCTGCAAACTTTAACTGCTACAGAAAACATAGTGAGCACATAATTGCATTACTAAATGTTCCATATGCTGAGAAATGCTCTGGCGCTCTTTAAAGATCATTCCTTACTACCTTCTTCAAAGATAAAAAATTAGCCTACTAAATGATGTATTGCATGAAGGGTAAATGAAGGGTAAACGGGAAGGCCTGCAGCCCTGAATTTTCTCCTGTTTATTCCTGGGTAGCTTCGGCTTTGCCCCTGCTTTTTTTACAAAGGGAGGCATTTCCTTCTGCATTGTGGGCACTGTTGAGCTTCGTTTGAGCACCCTGCTCTACACACACCAACAACTCAATCCTTACCCCTGCCCCAAACCCTCTGTGTTACTCAAAGGAGTCCTTGGCCGCCCCTGGCCCACCTGTTCTGCTGGGTAAGGCAAAGAAGACAGAAGACACTCTACCATTACTGTTGCTGTGGCAGTCATTAATTACAGCTGGCAAGACTTACAGTGAACATGAAACTGCTCTTCGTTATGTTCCAGATTGTTTTGGCTCCCAGCCATTCCCAAATCCATGAGTCAAGAGACTGAGCCCAATAGTACACTGACCTAATTATCTAACTGGCCTAAAGCAATTAAGGAAGCAAGAGAAATCTCACTATGACTTTCAGAAGAACAGTAACAACTTCCAAGTTTTCATAGTTCAAATGCTATACGACTTAAGCCATGGTGTCCATTATGTTATTACTAAATTATGTGCATGCACCCCTTTAAATCACTGTTTTTTTAATTTGCATTCTAGTAGTGCCCATGCCGTGACTTGGGCTATCAGATCCCAGGAGCCTACACCTGAAAAAAGCATTTCATTGTAGACCTGACTGATCACACAACAAACTATGGATTCCAGAGAACAAATTTAACAGCTCTTCAGTAAGCGTGTTGTTTTACTGAAATATTTCCAATGCCTCGATGCAGTTACTGCATTTTCAAGAGGTGCTGCACAACACCTGGGCTATGGTAACTGATAAAAGATGAGCCATGAGCCTAGAGGAAATGTGAAGTAACACATAGTTGTTCAAGAAAGGAGTTAATAGGTTTCGCTTGTACTTATGAAAGGCTAAAGTTGTGATTAGAGCAAGCAATCAAAGCTCAGGGGATGAGCGTTAAGACAGAGTGTACTCAACTGCATTGTCCACACCTGAGTGTCTCGTGCCATCTGAAAGCCGGTGGGTATCCAAGGCACTTAATGAGGCTGGCATGTGAGAGACAGGCCTTAGAGGAGAAAACTGTCTTACTGGGGTGGCAGCTGGAGTTCAGGCAAGGGACTTCACAGACCTGAACTGACACCAAACACTTGCGTTGTAGACAGATGAATCTTAGCACCATTGTAGTTATGACAGAGCTCCAGACCCAAATGGTAACATGTAAATGTCTGTATTTGGGTGCACTGAATAGTTCTCTAAACCTCCGCTGACTGCACTACCTAGAACTCACTGGACGATAATGGCAAAATGGCACAGCAAGATCACAGATTTCTATACTGCAGAGACCTAAATTCAGGTGCAGGAATCTGGAACCAAATTCTACCCTGAGACATCCTAGAGTTTGAGAGAGACTACCACTGGCCTGGTGAACACGGTAAAGCACCTGTAGGAGATCTCTGCCCTTCTGGAGTGTCAGCTGGGTGCTGGGTCAGATACCCCAATGTATCTAAGATAGCACTATATGCCTACATCTATGCAAGTGAATTCAGCGTTGTGTACCTGAGACCAAGACTGTACACAGGTTAATGTCATATGGTTGTGTGATAGGTGGTTTCCTTCCCTCCTTTCTTCCTACATGCAACTGGAGCACACCTTAAACATAAATGAAATTCTGCAGGAATGTGATCTGAAGATTACTGAAGGAAAGATAGTGAAGTGTTCTTGCACATTAGCTTTTGTGAAAAGCCCAAATATGCATTGCAAGAATTTTTCCAGTTTATGCCATTACACTATAGCTCTATCATGTTTATCATGTATCAAAAGCTCCAAAGCTCCCCGAGTCAAAACATGTATTTCTGAGCATTCATATTGTTCCTTCAAAAAAAGAATTTTTTTTAATACTTTGGCTAAAATAAAGAGGGTAGAATTAGCAAGGATTCATACAACATCCAAAGTGCTGCTAGGAAAGCCCTATGTGCATGCCATATACCTTGACTGACAATAGGTCATTAAAATTTATTCTCATAAGACTATGTGCCCATAACTAATGGATTAACTGTAAAAGGTATATGTTCTTATAAGCGAGGATTAATTAGTTATCCATTTGGATAAGGTGCACCACTCATTTTTCAAATTCAGCTAAAGGCAGTTTAAGTCTGTTAAGTTTCTGCATACACAGGGAAGATCTTTCCCATAGTTAAAATAATAATTTTATTACCTTCACTACATATTTGTTTCCAAGTATGTTATATTTTAGTTCTTTTCAGCAAATGCTACAATTTTGAAATGTCAAACTGCTTATTTTATTATTGAAAAACCTAGAGTAATGACAAGAGTGATTGCAGGAGTTCACTTCAACTCAAATAACCTGGAAAGTAATAGCCATAGTCACACCAAGACTTAAAGCATCTGATATTTCAAGTAAACTAAAGGGGCCAGTCCTGATCATCAGCCACTTCTACATCAGCATCATTTCATTTGGCCATATCATTGGCTAGGATAAACGAAAATAATTCTACATAACTTTTAACAGAACTATTGACTAAATACAAGAAGTCAGTGCACGCTTCACATGATTCAAAAATATTCTTTTAATTAACAAACCTTTCACACCTGAAGAACGCCATGGTTATACACTGATGTACACTCCCAAAGAATCTGGCTCAATTCAGCGCAGATACAGCGGATTTCTTGGGTGATCAGAATCACACCCCGGGTCAGCTCCACAAACAAAAGATATCACAAGACATACACCACCCTTCAGCCTAAATTTTGAATGAGGCAGAGCTTTTTTTTTTTTTAATTCCTTCTCCCTGAAGTTTCAACATTTGTGAGATGTACAAATGAGCCGTGATCGGCTGATGAAGTATTGAAACATTTATGACATAATGAATATGTCTGACAAACCTGCTGAAGCTGCTTTGAACAAGGGGGAAAAAATGTTGACAAGATTAATATAACTTAGGTTGCTACAATGACAGAAAACAGGAAGCCTGTCTTAACCCACCGTCTGTTGGGCTGAGTCCGCGGGCTGCTGAGATCATGGAGAGGGATGGGCTGCTGTGCAGGGACCTGATGTAGTCCATGTAGGGGTTAATGTAGGGGTGAGGGGTGCTGAAGGGAGACTCCGATGTTGCAGCAGGATTTCGGTGTGGGGAAATTCTAAGGAATGGAAGCTCTGAATATGTCGGGCTACTAGATAAGGCAGAAGGCCTGGAAGAGAAAAGAAAGAAAAACGAAAACCAGCCAAGTTATCTATATGATAAAGAAAAATACTGTAAAGGTAACACATTCATTTTTTGAAGAGTAACAACTGGGTTGCACATGTAGTAAGTTCCGCTAAAGTCAACTGCTTGGAAAGAAAAAGGATAGGAAATGAATTCTTCCCTGCACCTAGTATTAGCAACATTTCTCTGACCAATTTTAACATGACTTTGTATTTGGTTTAATTTTTACATCGCTCAATACCCCTTCCCCATGGAAAAGTATTTCACACTTTAATTAGTGTGAAATATGCACCCTGTGTACCACATATTAATTCTTGCTGCAATATGGAAGACATACTGAGATGCTAAGTCATTTACATCTTCAAAACCACGTGGCTATTGGAAAAAGAATTTTGAGAGCTACACTGTGCCCACTCCCTTCATTTGTCAGCTTACTCTTGCTGAAAGATTGCACATTTATACACAAGTCATTTCAGAAGACCCAAACTTTGGAAGCCATTAAGACAGCCGAGTCCTTTGGAGCATTTTTTTGTTGATGTTCCTTCCTATGAAAGATGCAGAAAACTTGGTGGCAAAGGAAGAAAGATTGCTGCCTATGTTTGGTTTTAGCATGGCACCAGAGACTGATGCCTTTAACAAGACTACATTAATTAACTACCTCATTCTTGCAAAAGGAGAGCTGTGGTGCCTTCTCAGGCTATACGCATGAAGCTGCGATGGACCAAGGCTGAAAGCTGAGTTTACAGCTGACAAAAGATAAATAACCTGCCATAACCCTCCTCATCATCCCCCCCCGTCGATATAACAGCGCCTGGGCTCTGCATGGACACCCTTCTCTCACAGCATCCTGCCTGCAAAGGCACTGGAAAAAGTCCAAATTTCATCAGAAGGGGTTGGAGTGCCTGCCCTTGCCAACCTGCTCTTTGGCAAAAGACAATGATTAAGCCTGTCATGCATTTGCTGTAGTCCAACTGGTTGACCCGCACTAAATGCCTTTTTGTCCTGGTTTTTCCAATTAATTTAGCATATATACAGCACAGACACAGGCAGCAGCTGCGAGAGCAGTGAGGGCAGTCTGTTCCTTTGATGCTGCTGGCTTACAAAGAATAATAAAACAAGAAATGTATTTTTTTTCTTTAACATACACATGCCGTGATCAATGGAGATAGTTGTCGCCACCTAAAAGTCCAACAGAACGTAATCTTACATAGGAGCCAATTCTGCCCTGCCACCAGCTCGGAAATGCTAGCATATGAGTGGGACAAAGATCAAAGCTATGCATTCTTAACATGACACTGGCCTCCCTGCCACAAAATCCATGAGGGCTCATAAAATCTGGAGAATAAATATTTTTCCTGTTGTGCTTTTCTCCTTCTTTTCCCTTCCCTTCCTTATTTGGCTTTTGTGTGTTTCTTGCCCTCCTGCAGCTTTCTGCAAGGTAAGCCTGTTTAGCCTTCCCATATGAAATTACCTCCTAGCTCCAAAGTTTGTTAGAGAGCCTGCATCCATTGTGTGCTAGCAGCAGGTACCGGCAGTGCAATCACTCCTTTGACACCCAAGCAAGTGACCCACACAAAGCCCAGCCACTCACTGGTATGCCTTCCCTGTATTTAAAATGCACCAAGAACTTGAAACCAGAAGCTGTTTTCCATCACTGTGCAAAACACATCTCCTTTACCCAGAGCACTTTTTCTCTGCATGGTTTTGAAGCACCTTTGTTTTACAGGAAACACAGCTTTACTCTAGTCGGCACTGTGAAACCCGACGAGCCATGACACATTTGCTGTCTCGCAGCTCCCTGTCAGGCTGAGTGTGGAAGGCAGAAGCCTTAAAACTCACAATGATGTAGGAGGCAAAAATACCATAGCTGGATATCACATTACAGAGTGCATTTCCCATCCTGGCAGTGAGGAAAATACAGTAGTATAGCAGATTTAATACAGGAGTAACAAAGAAACCAAGTTTGGATGTCATTTTACAAGTCTTTTTTTCTAAGGTGATCTCAACTCAGAAACAGTTAGAAACCTGAAGACCATGCAGGCAAGCAGAAGCCCTGGCCTTATCTGGTGCATATCGAACAGAAAACTGTTTAAAAGCTTTTGCAAGCAGGCCGAAAGTCTGTATCGGCCTCAGCGATTCACTCTCCAGCTGGCCAACAGCCAAATGCTGCCTGAGGAGCAAGATCAAGAGCCAGGCTGCCCGCTTCTCCCTCCTGATCCAATGGAGCCATTCAAGGGCACTGGGACTCAACCGCTTCTCCTCCTCCTCCTCCTCTCTCTGCTCCTCTGAGCTCCTCAGTTTCACAAGGATACCAGGGAAAGGACACCGATCTGGGCAACATCCATCGACAGCAGGTATATAAGCTGTATTATTAGAGGCAGAAATAAGGAGTCATCAGATTCCACATAAGACTCCCAGTTCTGCACTCTAATCTCTACTAATCTCTCTCCAACATCTGATTTTAACACGCCACTAACTTCTCTGCTCACTTCCAGCCTGTACTTTTCTCACTCTGTTTCCAGATCCTCCTCTCCCTACAGTCCCATTTTCCCCCCTGCCTCCATCTGCTCTCAGCTTCCACTGTTTGAGCCCTCCTGATTTATTCCAATAAATGTCACATATTCTTCCTTTCCTTTCCCTCCATGATTAAACTTTGCTATGAACATCGTTCAGTAGTATTGTTTAACTCCTTCCTTCAAACTGCGACTTTTAGAAAGGGTGCAGCCAGACACGCTTCCTATTAGCTGCTGCTTTGCAACCTCTTTGCCTACCGATAAAGAATAACTTTTGTCCTGTAAACAGCAAACAGCCCAGCCCAGGAGTGGCTCTGCAGACACTCATCCAGTGACAAGCAAATCAAATCTCCAGATGTGGGTGGCAGTCCACCCCCATCATTTTTATTTCATATGTACTTTGTCCCCAGCCTTGGCAAATGGTGCTCTGCCTTGGGCCTGAGGCTACTTCATGGGATACAATGAGGCTCCAGCATGAGAAAAGGCAGGGACATTTTCAGTGATACTGCACGAAACTTTATGCTTCACCTATAAACCATGGGAAGGCAGAACTTGCTCTGCATCCTCTCCTACACAGCACTTTTCCTGTTCAATGACATACTAGGAGCACTAAAGCTTCCTTCAGAGAGCTGGAGCGAAGCAGATGCATGCTCTTTTCTGAATCAGGACCTCTGTGTCTACCCCCAGAGATCCTGCAAACTCAACTTAAATTTAATGCAAAGCCTATCATACTTTCAATACTTATTTGAAGTTGGAGGTCTCCAGGTTTGGGAGTAAGAGAGATTCAGCTGTGTTTTATCAGTGCAATTTTTATCCTGCCACATTAGGCTGATTTTATTATTTTCTCGATAACCTCGATTGTATCTACACCCCTGACGTAAAAGAAAAGCAGCAGAGAACAGGGCTGGCTGTGAAGGCATCTCCTTTCTGTCCAGACTGCCCTCCTGCTCACTGCTTAGGTGCCGAAATACCGCGACTGCCGCACAGCTTCCGTATCTGACACGGGTCTTCCCACTCCCCATCTCAACTACTCAGCAGGAGAATGACGCACACATGCCGAGGCAGTGAGATCAGTGTAAGGGCAAACAGGTATACTTTTTTCCTATTAGTCACAACGCTTTTTCTGACCAATGTTGCAGAGGTGTCTGCACAGTTTTAAAACTTACGTGGTCACACCAGTGCAGCAACTGCGAGCAGCATCAGATGTATGGCAAATTACAAAATGCATGAAGCCACCTTTTTTTTTTAATGCTTTTTCTGACCAGTGCTGAACCACAGATGAGCTGTAAGATTTCAGTTATTACTCATGAAAACGGTGTGTCATTTTGTTTTGTTGCTTACAGCTGCAACAGATGAACTCTGCACAAGAAGACTGACCAGCAGCAGGTTTGGGTTTCAGCTGCCACAAAAACTGATCAGAGTCCAATTCCCTTTTCAGCCCATGCAGTCCTTTTATTAAGTGGGGAAGGAAGATCATGGGAATCTGAGAGTTGATGCAGCAAGCATGAGCTAATTATACATATGTCAAAATGATCCGCATGTACAGATTCCTAGTATTATCTTGAAAGGATCACACATTTTTTCCATCAGGAGGGGGGAGGGGTCATACCACATACTTCTTGTTGTTTTTTGTACCTAAGCATTAGCCAGTTTTACAACGAAGAAGATGCTCCAGATTCAAATGGAAATCCTACCCCTTTCTTTGGCAGTGACAGAGTGGCTAACTCGTGCAGGTGAAATACTGCCTGACTATGACGAGTGGTAAAACCCCCCCGGTAAGTAAGCAAGCAATGAGGTTGTTGACTACGTGGCCCTTCAGCCATGCTCTCTTCTCAGTGCCATGCTGACAGGATTCAGGACCACAATCTCCAGTCTCTGCCTGTGTCCCTGGTGTGGTAGGGTGAGGTGTGACAGGTGCCGGATTAGCTCTGGGTATTAGGCTACAGAAGGCAGAGTATTCCCTACCTTACCTCATTTTTCCCTTTTAACTTGCACCTTTTCTCCCACCTATGTTCCTGAACTGCTTCTGTGGCACGAGGCAGAGGGGAAACCACAGGTGGGAATATGTAACTTCCTTGAATTCTGTATATTCAAAAAACTGAAATACGTGGTGATTTTCAGCCTCTAAAAAAAAATGGAAACTGACAAAAATATTAATGGGTTTTCATTTTCCAAGCTAATAGACCTGTAACTGTTCAGAAATTTCATAACAAAACAAGAACACTAAACTCCAATTTCTCATTCCCCTTTTTTCATCCCCTTCCCAACTAAGTCACACAGTTTTATCATTCACGTAGACCTAGCGAAGAGCCAGGCAGAAGATGAGCCCAAAGTACGTACCATGAAACCATCTTACCTGGATTTACTCTTATAACTGAGTAAGGGTGATCAGCCCAGGAATTGAAGGAGGGGAGGGGATGGGAAGAAAAGAGACCCAGTTCAGGATGCTGGGGAGCAGCAAGGGCTAACCGCTCACTAAGAGAAGGCAAGCCAGGAGCCAAGGTTAACCCCAGCACAGGCAATGCACTGCATGCCACCAGATGTGAGCTGAGTGACCAGAGGCCAGTGCTGGTAACAGTGTCCATCAGCCCATCTGAGACAAGGCAAAGTGACAAACCAGGTCCGGGGTGGGTCAGTCAAGTGCAGAAGGAGATATGGCCAAAGACAGGACAGGAGACAAGCTACACCGTGGCTCTGAGGGCTCCATCCAGGAGCACAGTTACCTACAGTGCAGGTCCCAGGCTCAGCCAGGAACAGGACCAGAGATGGGCACTACATACAACATAGCTCAGGAAGGGACTAAAGGCCCCAGGCTGAGCTTAAAAGGAGCTCCTGGGTGCATGGGCTTTGGGTAGAGGTCCCAGGTGAGGCTGTCCAAGGCAATTCTGACCTATTAGTGGTGTCAGGGTCCTCACACTGGGTTTCTTTGCTTTGGATTCCTTGAACTGCCCTAAGATATGCCAGGATATCAATTCAGCACATGTTGTCCCTGTTCTTGCATCTCTTGCAACTCTGAAAAGTACAGCAGGCCCTGGGGCCTACTGCGACCCCCACACTTGTCAGAGTGCTCTTGAATAGCAGCATTTCCTCTGGAAGCAGACGTAAAGCCACCCAGGACAGCCAGAAAGCTCCATCTCACACGAACATCTGGATGAAAATTCTGAAGTTAGTTTAGCGTTAGAGAAGTGATCTGTCATAAATGGTTTCCAAATAGCTGTAAGCTGTGCTTGGGCAAAAGCCTCTTCTAAGCACAACGTATCTTAAAAAAAAAAAAAAAACACCAAAAAAACCCATGGCAATTTAAGCATTTCCTGATTTTAAAGGAAACTATAACTCCAGGACTGGAAATTTTAATGCCAGGTTTTGCCCTGATAAATTTTTAAATGGCTCTTTTATGAATCTGTTGAAAAATACATTTATATTGAAAACAGCAAGTGATCCTTAACTATAACATTGTAAATATGACACTGAGCTGAGGTTACAGATGGAGCAATAATCTATCTCACAGAACAAAGCTTGTCAACGAAGTGGGATGAAATATTGTAACATAACCTAATTTATTATTGCCTTTTCATCCATCTTGTTATATTATGAAAGTGTCAAAGTTCAAACCTCGATATTTAATCATTTAACAGGACGTTATTCAATGCTGGAGCAAGCATTGATGGCATAACTCTCATACCAATGATATCCACAATGTTTCTCTGATACCTGTTCAATTCAGCCCTGCCTGGAGAATTGAAAAATGTTAAACTCGCTAAATTGCCTACGATCCTTTTCTTCTTTCTTTTTTTCCCTTGCAATTATCTTCTGATGGCTGCCCCCAAAACTGTAATACTTTTTTATTTCTAGTAGATCCTGGAAGATGAACAAGCAATACGGACTTTCTTGTTATGTGGTGACTCCTACTTTAAAGCACATGGCTCAATTCCTTTCATAACAGCTCCTACATTAAAAGAGTATCATTTGTTTAATGCCATAGTTGCTTGTACAGACTGACTCCTTGGCACCAACAATCAACAACTGGCTAATAAAAGATTTTTATATTAAGAAAGATGAACTCTAAGAAAGTAAGGCTTGATCTTGAAAATACAAGTGAGAACAATTCTAATAGTTGTGATTAGCCCAAATGATTAAGTTACTCCTCACTGTTAGAAGCACACACGTGGTTGTAGGTGCTCGCTAAATCAGGCTCAAGTAGCTAACTATACACTTAAATGATACAGAAAAATTAAGAGTCAAATAATCATCTGCTTCTCAAAATCTTTAGTTGCTGTTGTAGGGTTCAACCCTATATAAACTGCAATCCATGGGAAACTGTCCACTGATTTAATTGAGAAAATCCTTAGTGATCATGGACTAGATCTTCATAAGCACAAAGTGCTGACCCAATTCTGCTTCCCCACCAGCCACCAGTAAATCTTCCACTGACTTCAACGCAAGGAGAGCAAGGCCAGGACTGAGTATTTTTACAATGCAATTCCATGGTCCCTTTTTTCTTTGTGCTTCTAATTGAATTTGTAAACATCAAACCCATAAATATCTAGTATGGGAAATCAATAATATAATCTTTTCATAATTTTTTTTTCAGAAATTTGTCTTAAAATATGCAGTCCATTCACCTAAAACCACTCGCTGCCTCAAAGCTGCTGTATTGCATTCTTGGCCTTAGGAAAACTAAGCAAATTATTTTGAACATTTAAAGAATCAGAGCTAATTGAATACACAGAAATGTCAGAACACACTTAATGTAAAACAGCTCAAGTGCTACAAAAAGGTAAGCAGTTAACTGTATTTTCTTAGCAGTGCAATGGAAAACAAGAACATGCTTAAGTTCTAATATGAGAAAGAATCTTGATTTCCCACACTCTTTTCCATGTTCCAACACCTAGTCAATATTTTGCTCACTTTTCCTCCAAAATTCACACTGGAACTGTAGTCAGGATGGGGAAGTAAGTCACAGAAATTAGATTTGTTAGCAACCTTACATTCAGTAGATATATGTAAAAATAAATCATGAATGGGTCAGTGCCTATGTAGTTAATGCATAAGAGAAGCTAAATCAGGGTTTAAGGTACACAGGCTCTGGTTTGGTTTCCATCCCTTATCCGATATGCCACCTTGGACAAGTTTGCTGACTTCCTCATCCGCTCTTTCCCCATCTGTAAAACTGTAGTAAAGCATTCAGAAAGTGTTCGGTATCTACAGTGGAAAGGTCAGGCCAAGAGGTGCTATGTTATTAATATTCTCTCATTGCAGCAAGGACAATGCCTTACAAAATGTGTGCAGTTCTGGAATGTAAATTCCTAAAATACATAAATAACCTCATTTTGAGTTAGAACAAAATGTTTCTCCCTCATAAAGTTAGAAGGTACCATTGCAGGAAAAAAAAAAAAAGAGACACAAATAACTGCACAAGAGATGTTCATGGTGCTGGAAATCATGCACAACAACTAGCCGATGACCCACAGCAGAAGAATATTAGCATGGCTCCCCTTTCCTTCTTTGGGAAGTGTTAACATTATGTAGTTACAGTTAAAAATTGACTACATTAATCAAAGGACTAAATCCTTAGTCAGTGACTGTATTCCTATTTTTCAGTTGACGGACTGCCTGAACACAGATCCAGCTTTTTCATATACACCCTCTGCTACTGGTAGTACTTCATAAATAATCCAACCATCAGCTTGTGGATTCCCTCAAGAAGAGTTCATGCTGTAAAAAGCAATGAATATTCATGCTGTTATTTAACATTTTGTTTACATAAGGTCAGCTGTAACACTAGTGACTTTCAGCCCACACCTGTATTGACTACAGTGAGCAACTGCTGCTTCAGATGCCATTCAGTCAAGTCATTACACAAGTCGTGACTTGGAGCCTTCATATGTTTTCCTTAAATGTGTATGCAGATACAGTCTTGACCGATTTATTTTTTTCTTCTTTATGCAAAATGCAAACAAAACCCTGTACTGTCTTCCCAGTATTTCTCCAAGTCACAGGCTTCTTGTTCTCCTCCTCATACAATGGTAATCTCCCCCCAACAACCCACCTCTCCTTTTCTTCTTCTTTCCATCCTGCCACCAACTGCTCTCGCTGCCTCCCTGACACTCCTCTGAAACACTGTCCACTTGTCCTTTGCATACAGAGCATCCCAGCTTGCCTCTCCATCCTCCAAATCCTTCTCAGGACTGCTGCAAAGAAATTGGTGACTAGGGGATTACATGGATTTGCTTGGCAATTTCTTTGCTTGTACAAACAAAGCGTGCAAACACACAGAAACGTGACCAACTATGACTACTCCCTCCAAATGCCACTTGCCTTTTAGGCTTCTAGCGGACGTCCTCCTGCAAATTTTGCAGCAGCCGTGTAGCTTTTACTGCCCGCAAGCACCCAGCTGATGCCCCCTCCCAGCACAGGCAGCACATCTCTGCCTCTAACCCCTTCAGTACCCAGTTTCAGCGAGCCAGAGCAAAGTTGCCAGACTGTAAATGGAGCAAAGGCACAGCGTCTGACCCTGCCGAGGGACAAGGAATCATCCTCAGGGCGAGGAAAACAGCTGGGGCTGGTAACCCCTGATGCCGTCAGCACCGACTCACCCGAGTTCATTTGCCAGCGCGGGCCGACCGTGAGCTCTTCCTGGCACGGCTCCTTGTGTTTGCACAACACTCGGAGCTCCCACCCTGCACCGAGCTGTTGGATGTTGCAGCAATGTAAACAGTAAATGAAAGTAATGCTAACAAGATATGCTGTGCTTTCCAGTGCTTGCTTCTGGTAGAGCCTGACCAAGGCACTGCCTTACTTGCTCCGTTCACACTGACTCCTACGAACCGTAAGGAGGGTAAGACCCTATGCCTGCACGGCACCCCCAATCTCAGTGCTGGTAAGCTTTTCCTCCCCTGTCTTTAGCTGGTCTGAAGTCTATTGACTTGTGGTCATTAATATATCAGGGATAATGTATTAATGCTGCATTTGATGCAGAACTCATGGTCACAAATATAAAACAGATGCACACGACAAGCAAATGTTATTCGAATAAGCCTTGGAAAAGAGCTGCTACATGTTGGAGGAGAGACTGCCATGGACCTCCACATACCATTCCCTCCTCAAACTATGTTGTAGCACGAAGTGCAGCAGGGAAATCTAAAACGTCCACGGAATAATCATTATCTGTTGTTATTAATAACAGATGGGATAGTGAAATTACCCACTACACTCCTACAGCAAACTTCCTCGCTCTGCAATTCTCTTTTGATGCTCTAGAGGTGGTCTCATTTGCATTTTAGCCGCCTCTCGGTTACAGGCAGGGCCTGCCATCTCTTGAAGTGTTTAACCACAGCAGCACCATCGTATGACTATGTGGGCATATATAAATCCTGACGGCGCTCACGTACCCCTTTCTTCCTTCCCTTTCCCCTTCCTCTCCTCCCGCAAAAGAGCGGGTCAAAGGAGTGCCAGAAGCTTTCTCACACTTAATGCTGTTAACTCAGCTAATTGAATAAACATTTGTTTAACATTTGCTCCTATTTCACTAAATGCACTGTGAGAATGAGAAGAATTTTATTCCCCTTCTCCCCCACCCCCTCCCTTCCTCAGGAGTGCCACTAGCTGTTATCGCAGTGACTAATGTGCTGTATGTGGCCATTATAGTCTTCAACTCTGAAATTACACCCAGGATGAACGATAGGCTCTGCCTGTATGCTGATTGGAGTTGGATGATGATTGATTAGAAGAAAGTCAGACTACATAGCCATGCAAAAAGAACTGCACTAAGCCACAAGCTTAAACACTAAAGAGCATTTCACCAGTGGCTTCAGAGCTATTAGATGTTTTCATATGAACAACATTTCTCACATCCAGGTTTGAGCATTTTATCTTTATTCTTTCAAATCCTGAAATTGCTTGGATAAGAGGGTTTTATATATATATTTATACACATTTCTAAGAGTAGCCTGAACTTTTAGGGGAAATTGAAGAGGCTTTGTGTCAAGTACAGCTAAATCCAGCCTTTCTATATCAAACCTCTGCTAGAAAATTACTGTGCAGATGATAAGGCTGAAAGATATAATAAAAAGTGACTCTACTCAATTTACACTGCAATATTGGTATGACTGAATATTTTTCATTCAGGTGACTGATAAAATCACTAAACTGTATTGCAGATAAATAAAGGAGGCTTCTGTCAAGGATAAACACCATTAATCATGAAGTCTCGCCCTCTGAGTGGCTGTGCTATGCAACTGCACAAATGCAACCATCAGAAGTGGCATGTGACCCAGTGCCTCCTTTCTTCCCCTAGCTCCCTGGTGACGCTGTCTTCTTAGGAAACTTATTTTTTTTACTGCCTTTGGAAGTCCTGTAATATCTTTTCCATTCGAGTTTACACGCAATTGCAACTGAAATCTAAATTTCAATGGTGATACGTTCAGCTAAAAATTGATCCCATGAGACAAAGTGAACCAATGCAGACTGGCTGTATTGCTGTATATTCAGTGTTACAGTGAGAAGTCTGTATTTAAACTGGTGAAGATGAGATCTTTGTAATTCTAAAGCTGAAACAAGTAGGAAAATTTTATCAGCTCCCCCAAGTCCTCTTTCCCTTTTCCCCCAAAGCCACATTTTCTTACCCATTTCATTACGTAGATTTGCTGTTTCAAAATAGGCGCAGAGTTTCTTTTTTAACATACAAATATGAAATTTCTCAGCATCACAAATCTATCTAAGCAGAATAGATGGGTCTCCCTTCAAAAAGCAATTTACATGCTAAAACTGGACATGTGCTGAAAGAAACTGTTATCCAGCAAAAGCACAGTCATACAAAAAGAAAACCAGACAACTTAGGTAACCTTTTCGTAACCTGTTTTAGAGCAAGTGATGATTCAATAGTGGCCATGTTATTAAGCCGGAATGAAGCAGTGCCCTACACACTAATGAGGTTAAAAAACGTAGTTAGGTCTTCATGTTAAAGGCACTTAGCAAGCAGTTTGCTTGGCAAAGACCAACTGTGTGTTGGAGCAGAGGACTAATCACACAGGCAGGAATCAAATCGACTGGAAGAATTAGGAGACTTGCGGCCTGGAGGAATGTAATTCATGCAGAAAAGCAGTTGTCAGAGCGAGGCCAGGGAACTGTGTGGGAAGAAAGCAAAATAAACAGCTCAACAAAGAAAACAAAGACGCTCAAATAGTGGCCTTTCTAATGCTTAAGTACACTGAAACTTCAGTGGGTGCATATGACAAAAACCTCATCAAAGACGACTTCTATACAAGCAACACACCGGTGAACGGTGCACTGGTTCAAAAACACTCAGAAAATGCCTGAAGGTCTTTAAAAAATATCCTTGAAGTCATTATGCACAACAGAGAAAGTGCACATACGTACATGTTGTATGCATGAGTAGGAGAAGAAAAACACTCAAATGATACAAAGCTAAGAAGAGAGTTGAAATGCTTTCTACAATTACTCCTGATTTCTCTCTCCACCATTCACAGATCAGAAGAGGATGCAGCCTGCGTGCAAAGAGCACTCCTGCCTATGCGCAGGTGGAAACTCTGAGTGGAAAAAACAGCATTGCTAATTGGGATCCACTCCCGTGGTGTGAGGACCAGATTACTGCATCCACCAGGGGGATTACCTGACCAGAAAGAAGAGCTTGAGGCTGGTCCTACATCGCAACAAAACTCTGGTGGTATTTCACAGAAAGTTTTTCTTGTGATGGGTATGACTCATGACAGTAAAATCAAACTCTGAAATAAATTGATATATGAATTTCACAAATACTCTGTTCTCTCAAAAAAACCCAGTATTTTCAACTGATGAGTTTTTACTCCCATGATGTTTTTACATTTTTAGAGAATGAAGCTTTTAGCACTGTTAGTGCTTAAATACCTCTCTCCTCATTTCATTCACTCACTGATGATTTTTCTAAGCCTTCCCTACCACACACACGAGAATGCCACGTTCACTATTGTTTCAGCAAATTTCAACTTCTCTTCTTCCCTTAAGTCCTTCCTTCCACTAAGGCAGGCATTCCTCCTCCCGGCAAAGCACCCGAAAAGCCTCTCACATTACCTCAAATGAACAACTCTCCTCAATGTTTGTTCTGTGATGCCATAAAACATTCTTTTTCCAAATTCAAAACCAAAGCAAAACAAACCTCTCAGCTTTCATTTCCAGTGCCTACTGTAAGTCACGTCCACAATATTACAAAACTGAGATTTGGGGGAAGAGAGAAAGTTTTTCTTCATTTCTAATTTTATACGCTAAAATAAGATCTTAACTGTTTAAAACAAAAGCAAGTTGGCAATAATAAAAGACAAATTCAGTGACTGAACGTTTCTCCTATTGCACTTGCTACCTAAATTTGGTTGATGAAGGGAACATTCAACTAAAATTCTAACTTTAAAGGACTACAAGCCTGACAGGAACGGTGATGTGAAGGTTCAGCATTACTCATTTCTGTTGAGGTATAGCTGGATTTGCTTCACATCTCTCTACCAGCATTAGCAGACAGCCCAAAATTGATACTCACAAGGATTAGTGACTATTACTGAACAGAGGAGTACCAGCTAGAATTTCTCACCTAACACTACTACTTGCAGCAGGAAGAAAATTATACAGATGTACAGAAATTTCCGTGTAAAATTTTCTGTATACATTTTCTGTATACATCTATATACATGTCTGTATAAAATACACAGATTATTTTCTGAAATGCCTCCTCCCCTCCCCTGCCCGCCCCAAATCCGTGATTCGGGGAAGAAAAGCCATTTTGAGAGCACACCTCAGTGATGGTACCAGGTGTACAGTACACATGTATGCTGTACCCAGAACTGCAAGTCAAGGAGTGATGCTACGAGAAAACACAACAGCCTCCAAGCTTCTCCCATCCTCCAAGGATCATCACAAGTAGCAGGCGAGCCACAGATGAGCACCAGCATCCATAAGGGCAATAGGATTCAGAGGTAATGAAGCACAATTTGTACCAAAGGTGAATGTGGCTAAAGGAGGGGGAAGAAGGACGTTCTTGTATTTTCTCTGCCAGTATCGAAGGTCCAGGTGTGGGAGCTGGCTGGGGCGCAACCAAATCAGAGTGGGAAAACACTTGCTTCTCGTGTTGGGCTAAGAAGTTCTGTCTCAGCCAGGCCAGCTTCTTTATTTGATCCTGTAGGCACTGAGAGTCATTGTGGTGCTACATAATCTACACTACAAAACAGTTCTCACAAATGGTAACCATATAATGGCTGGAACACCACAGCCATCAGAAGAAACTAGAGAAAGGCTTCACAGTGCTGTTCTTATGCTATTTGTGTGCAAAACTGGAGTTAAAGTATTTATTGGGCAAAGCTGTAGCTTTGAGCTACCTCAAGAACCAGAAATGAGTGAGGACACCACTTCTAATGTGACTGTAGGAGGAAACATGAAAAACAAGCACGAAGTGTAAAGCAAATGAATGTTCTGGCATAACATTTTTTAGAGAACTAATAAATTCCGTTTTTAAGTCTTTGAGGTAAATGCACTATCTATATGCGGGAAGCATTATTAATTCCCTAAACAGAGTAGATAGCTAGGCATGCAGATGAAAAAAACAAGGGGAGCAAACTCTCCAATTCAGGACACACCCACACAAGTAGGACAACCAACACATTTGCTCCTCTGCAACTCTATCTAGTCAGAGGAGTAGAAACACAGTTCCCAGAAAAGGTGTCAGGATGTAAGCCTGACATCTGAGGAACTAGTATGGCAAACCAAGACAGAGGCAGCTACGCCAGCTTTCTTGGTACTGTCTTGATGATGTACGCTGATAGTGATCCTCCAGGGTGAAGCAGAGAACACCTGATTGCCCCTGGTCATTCAGCTTCTGCCCTCCCCGCCAAATCTGTCTACAATGTTGTTTAATGGTGCTATTTGCGTTGGTGGCCTCTATAAACTGGACTAGACTATCAATCTTTTCTTCCACAGGCCAGTGGAAAAGGCATGATAAATCTAGGCTGAATTTCAACAGGATATACAGGACTGAAAGATGTGTATCTTTAAAGAGATAGCCACTTAAATCTGATATGTTTAGAAATTCTCCTTCATGCGAAATACTCCCTAATTTTCTGTTGATCCTTAACACCAGTGGTCACAGCACCTCATAAATAATGCTTTCAAGAAGACGATAGGTCAGTTTGTTCCTTCAGAAGCTTAGTATTCCTGGCTCAAGCGCTTCAGCATGTTTTGCATCTGTGTCTTACCTTCTGCGGTGTCTCCAGAAAATTATCAACATCCCTATAAAGCTGGCTATAAATGCAGTCATAATCTATTGTAGGTTCAGACCTACACATTCAGTGCTGGAAGGGACTACTCAATATATTCTTGCCTGGTCTTTAATGGCAACTTTATAGGGCTGAGCTTCAATGAAAAGTTTCTTCTAAAATAAGGTCCCAAGTCCTTCCTTGGTCATATAAAGCATCCTAAGAGCAAAAATCAAACAGCATAACATTTTTCTTTAAATAATTTCCTCTATTAATCGATAACATCAGTCACAAGTGTTGGCCCAGCCTACCCTGAGGCACACAGATAAAACACCCATTGAGCACATTCCTTTGGGTGGAATTGGGTCTTGTCGTCTTTGGGTTTTTTTCCCTAGCATCACATAATAGAGAATATGCAAGGAACGGCTAGTTAGCCTCTTACATCTCAGAAGCACAGCCAACACCAGCTTGAGAGTCTGCTTTTTGTTACAAATATGCAAACAAATATAGACATACACACATATATATATATAAAAAAATATAGTGGGTTGAGTAAGGGGTGACAAAAAGGGAAACAAGGTATTATTTAACTTCTGGTTTTTCTTCCTGTGGGAAAAAAAAGTCTGAACTAAATTCAACCCGTACTCCAAGACTACAGGACATGATGTCTTTGTTGGGGTAGGAGAGAGTCTAAGCCAGGGAAAGATTGCATGAGAGTTATAATGAGGATGCTCTGTGCTCCTACACTGCAGATGCACTCATTGCTCGCATTTCTTCCGATTTATACCTGCTCTCACTTTAGGGACTTCCAATTCACAACACAGAAATCTCATCAGTACACTTTAAAAAAAAGAAATCAAAAAAAGAGAAAGAAAGAAAGAAAGAAAGAACGCTAAGACTGTAACATTTCAGTTCTCTTTGAAGCAAGATCTAACATGAGTGGAAGAATTGTACTGAAAAAAAGGGAGTCTGTCACAGTCCAGTACCTCACAGGCCACTGCAACAAGTTTGACAGCAGCCTCTATAGAGTTGGCTTGCTTCTGGTTCACTGCACGTGAATACCACAGTCAATATCTGCTCACTCGACTAATACTGCTGACTACAGCACAAAGAACACAGGAATTTTGTCCAAGAAACCACAGGCTCAGAGGCTCTGAATGTGCACTATATTTAGAGCTTGCATTCCTTGCAGCTGATAACAGAATAACAGAAATTTCAAGCAGCAGAACTCCAGCATTGCAGCTATTCTATGTATTTTTGGTTAAATGTTAAATTAAGGTAAGGTAATGATCCACATGTTCTCAATGTTTTTGCCCATGAATATTTTTCCTACTTGTTTTGTTCACATTTTCCCTCTAATTTTCCATCTTTCTCAGACTCCTTCCATTAGTTTTAACTGTACAAATCTAGAATTACTAAGTCCATGACAAATGCAAGCAAAGATATTCACCTTATTATGTAAAGAGGATGCACGCACACACGCAAAAATATGCACACTTGCATACACATCCGCATGCAGCGAGTGCCCCAAAAGCTCAAAGTCATGCCTAGTTATTCCTCAGTCTAGAGAAAAAGGTTACACACAAGAAGGTGTCCCAAGGCATGACTTTGCTGGCCATTCATTTTGCTTCCATCATCTCTTAATTCATGCTGTTTTGAAAGCCTGTCTTAGGGAACCACCTATCACTGGCAGCTAAGAATTCATCTAAGCACCATTAACTGCCCAGATGGGGTAAATCAGCTAAGCGGCAGTGCTGTCCAGTGCCAATAGATACCATACTTCAGGACAGCTACTGCTAAAAAACTTACTGCTGATAAACCTCAGAATTGCTTCTCTGCAACAACACAAGACAAAACAAGCGGTGTTCCCCAGGGCTCAGTTTTGGGGCCGGTCTTGTTTAGTATCTTTACTGATGACCCAGATGAGGTGATCAAGTGCTCCCTCACTAAGTTTGCAGATGACACCAAGTTGGGTCGGAGTGTTGATCTGCTGGAGGGTAGGAAGGCTCTGCAGAGGGATCTGGACAGGCTGGATCAATGGCCCCAGGTCAGTTGTATGAGGTTTAGTAAGGCCAAGTGCCGGGTCCTGCACTTCGGTCACACCACCACCATGCAACGTTACAGGCTTGGGAAAGAGTGGCTGAAGAGCTGCCCAGTGGAAAAGGACCTGGGGGTGCTGTTTGACAGCTGGCTGAGTATGAGCCAACAGTATGCCCAGGTGGCCAAGAAGGCCAACAGCATCCTGGCCTGTATCAGAAATAGTGTGGCCAGCAGGAGTAGGGAAGTGATCGTGCCCCTGTACTCGGCACTGGTGAGGCCACACCTTGAATCCTGTGTTCAGTTTTGGGCCCCTCACTACACGAAGGATGCTGAGGTGCTGGAGTGTGTCCAAAGAAGGGCAACGAAGCTGGTGAGGGGTCTGGAGAACAAGTCTTAAGAGGAGCAGCTGAGGAAACTCAAGTTGTTCAGTCTGGAAGGGAGGAGGCTGAGGGGAGACCTCATCGCTCTCTACAACTACCTGAAAGGGGGTTGTGCCGAGATGGGTGTTGGTTTCTTCTCCCAAGTAACAGGCAATAGGACAAGAGGAAATGGCCTCAAGTTGCACCAGGGGAGGTTTAGATTGGGTATTAGGAAAAATTTCTTTACTGAGTGTTCAAGCATTGGAACCGGCTGCCCAGGGAGGTGGTGGAGTCACCATCACTGGAGGGTTCAAAAAACATGTGGACGTGGCACTTCAGGACATGGCTTAGTGGGCTTGGTGGTGTTGGACTGATGGTTGGACTTGATGATCTTAGAAGTCTTTTCCAACCTTAATGATTCTGTGAGAATCCCTTGAAGACCTCTGGCACCACCAGACAGACCTGTGCCACCCTGCCTCTCAGGTGGGGCTCAGGCAACCGATTCCCTTTAGACCAGCACAGTAGCTTTCCTGAGGACCACCGAGTGCTTTCCTCCCTCCGCGTTGCCCCGGGAAGTTGCCCTGCAAGTTGCTGCTGCTCCTGAGTGACTTATCATGAGAGGTGGTCAGCCAGCAGCCAGCTGGCAGAAGCATGCCTTTCTCATTAAGGCTGGGGCTGCTGCCTCTCAAGCACGTTTCTCAACAGAAAAAAAAAAGAATGGAAGATTTGGAGGAAGTTCCTACCAAAGGATCTTTAACAACACAAAGCATTGCATTTTACAAGCTTTTCTTTCTTCATTAAAAATCTCACCAAAATTTTCCTCTAATTTCAATTGCTGTAACTCCTCCAATCACCCCGAAATCAAGCTGGCTGTACGAGAAGAACAAAGAGCCGCTGTTAACGCAATATTTATCTGCTGCTATTGTTTCTCCTTTATAAATCTGTAGTTCCTTGGCATTACAATTAGCTACTCCAGAGAAAATGATTATGTCACAAAGTATTATCCGCCACAGAAACAGATGAGTGATGTGAACCAAATGTAATCTGGTGCGCTTAGAGGCAATTCTGTTGACTTTCATGTAAATGTGCTTGCTAAAAATGGGGATCATTTTTAGCAGTGAATCCTTATTTGATCTAGAATTTATTTGCCAGCAGAAATGAACTTTTAAATAAGATACTCTTCTCTCAATACTGTTTTTTCCTAGTAGGAAGAGAGCAAATCTGTGAGAAATAGAGAAGAGGTTAATGGAGTGTACAGAAATGTCTGACTACAGCTTACCTAAACAAATCAGTTAAATGAACTTATGTAAAACAGCTACATTCAAAAATATTTACCTATTTTTACACACGTTTTTAACTACTTTTTTCTTCTTTTTAAGTGTTTCTCAGAACAAAAAAAATTAAGACAATCACATACCCTTTTTTTCTTTAATTCAATATATGCCACCAATAACTTCTTTCCAAACTTTTCCCAATTTCAGATAGTTTTTTAAAAGTCTGTTTCTGAAGGTACCCTGCAAGGCTGCTTGCAAAAAAGAATTTATGATCTGCAAGTCTTAAGGTAAATATTACTAAACAAATACCAACAGCTAAACAAAGCAGTGATTCACTATTTTAAATGATGCAACACTATATACCAAGTGAGAGATTGCTGTTCTGGTCTGGACTCAGGTTTCCTCTACCCCGCTTTGTAAAAGACCTTGCACTGCATGAAAACTATCTGCTGAAGTTTATGTGTGGGCATCTGGCCCTGCTATTTTACTTCTGTGAACTACCATCGCCACGCTGCTCCGTCACTAAGAAAAGAGGCATACATGTTGCTTGCAGAGCCTACAACACGCATATCCATGGCATATAACAAACTCTGAATAACCTTAACAAGTCACCAGACCATGCTGCTTCCTTCTCAGAGACTTGCTGTAAAAATCCCCCAGGCTATTAGCAGCTGCTTATTCTCGATGCTACACTTCCCTTCCAGGGACAGGTGTCTTGGGGTGCTTCCCATTTAATACAAGACTTCTCCCTGCTTACAGAAAATACCTTCATGGATGATTTTGGAAAGCTGTAACTACAGTCATCTTTTCATGTCCCAAGAGCTTCCCAGTCTTTCTTCTTCGATAGCTCCTGGCTAAACCATAAAACCCATTCCAAGTCTTAAAGTAATTAAAGCCAATTCAGCGAGTGATGTTTTTCAGACTAGGTGGGGCTCTCCTTCCCACTGTGAAAGGATCAATGAATGCTCTGACAAGCTGAGGGACTCCTTGCCAAGTCTTCAGCTTAGAGGTACACTGAGGTAAAGCAGCAGGTAAAAGATTTAAGATGTTTAAACACTGAGACTTTTTTAAAAAGTGCGTGCTTAGGAATGAAAGCACAAAGGAAAAATCAAAATGTCAGTGATGGGGCTGGGAAAACCTAAACATCCTATCAAACATATAGCAAGCAGTTTCTCTCATAATCAAGGATATTTTGTGGAGCCAATGCTTTAATCTTCTCACATTTGGACATCCCCATTGTACTGCATGGTCCAAAATCAGAGGCTGATGAAAGCTGAGCGTCTGGGCCTGATTTTCCTTTCCTTTTCACCCTTGTGTAACTGATGTCTGTATAAATTAGATATGAAATAACATATCTAAGAATTGGACTCTCTTTTTGTCAACTTGAAGCTGACTGCAAGCAAAACACATGCTTTGCTTTAATACCAGTGCATTCACACAGTTCAAAATACCTGTTCAAGACGTTCGTGTTAGGCACATGCACAATTAACTGCACATGCATTATTTCAGGGCATCAGACTGTCAACCTCTGATGCTACCAGCCTCAATTAGCAGTTAGAAAAAAATGAGCTTGGAGTATCATTGATCCTAGGAAGCTACAAGACAGCAGCTTTACCTTGCAGCTGCCTCCTTGCAAGGGCAGCCTCCCCCAGCCAGAAGCATACGGTCAGTGCACCTTCCCTTAAATTTACGGGCACACCCTCCCTTACTCACAGTCCAGGGCTAACGTAAAATGGGGTGACAACAGAACAAGAGATGGAGACTAGATGGATGAATGTTTTGGAACATGCATGGTGTAGTACATTCAGCCCTGAAATGTTAGCTTTCTATTAGCCACCTACGATATGTCCATTAACCACTGAGATGTACACAGGCCACCACCCTGGAGCCATTCCCGATATTGCCACCTGGCTGTTGTCCCCTGCCCTACATCTGCAGGAGCTTGCTTCCTTCACAGCTATGTTAACAGCGACTGGAAATACCAGGTTAGGTCACCTTCAAAGGCTGTCCAACCCAACTTTGAAATGAAGCAGATAGGGAGCAACGTATTAACGCAACTTGGTAAAGGCATGGGAATGAACGAACGACCAAGAATGGTAGCCTCCTAAATCGCTGCGGTTAAATCTGTCAGTACAAGTTTGCCTCTGCCTTAGGAGCTTTCTCTTTTTAATTTATAAATAAAAACTCTCATCCTGTGTAAGTCAGATTTTGAAAGTTGTGGGACTATAAAGTTATTTACACTTGTACTGTCATTAATATAGTCGAGACACCCTTACTCTTCCTCTGTTTACTACTAACAACTCTCATTCCAACAAAACCAACATCAACACAGACATCAAACAACTGGAAGAGTTAGACAATTTATGATTTGGCTCTTGAGGAGTAAAAAAAATAGCATGCTCAAAGTATTGGTTTATGTTCAAATAAATACCCTCATTAGCAGCATGATTTTGAATTGCTGCACACCAATCAGAGAAGGCATCACACTCTCTTGGATGGCCTAACAAACGTCAAGGACCAAAACATAGTTTAGCTTCAGTTTCTCCTTTAGTACCTTACTTTAAAAATCAGTTTTGAAAATTAAGAACGAGCTGGACAAAAGCAACAAGGAAAAACAACGCAAGAAGTGGGATTACTAAAGCCATGCTTCTTTTGGTATGTCTTAATCAGATGATACTTAAGAAGTAATTTAACTTGCTAGTTCAGTATGGAAAGTAACAGAACTGAATTACAGTTTACTGGAATATTTTTTAATTTTTTTTTAAAACTAAGATTCATGCCTTGAATTTGAAAAAATTTGAAAAACTAAAGCTCCAGCCTCAACAACATTGTTCATATGTTGCCGCTAAAGATAAACTTAAGTTTCATAGATCTTCCCTGAAGTATAAACCAAAGGTGGACTGTAGAAATTCCAGGATAACTACACAGTCCTAACAAACAGGTTTTGGTAACACAAAGTGACGCATTTCAGTACATATTCATAAGGGTTGGGGGTTATTATTGGGCTGTAATTGCAGTTGTTCTAACACCTAATAAGCCATGGCTGAAAAAACAAAGGCAGGTTAATTTGTGATTTCCTCTACTCATTCAGAGGCAAATTAAGTGTCAAACAGCTAATACAGAACATATTTCATTTTATGAGATTTTAATTTAATTCTGCACCATATCGTTGATGCCTTAATGTAGGGTGGTTTATCTAAGAGGAAGAGCAATTTATAAACCTCTTTCAATTGAAATCTTTAATGATAGGATACGATAGCATAATTACAGCAATGCCTGCTAGTCCTACTACACATAAGCATCTGTCAGCAATTCCATCATAAACATAAACCCCTATTTTAGGGGTTTATAACTCAGTTATAAAATTTGGCTCCAGGCTGAAATTTGGGATACAACAGTTCTGCCCATCAGCAATTAAACTACAAGAATTATACATATAAATACATACAAATCTTTAGAGCTGCAAGAGCCCTGTAACACCTTAAAAATTCTTCCTTTCTCTTTTTCTTTTTCATTTGGCCATTGTTCAAAATTATGTGCACACGTTGTAGGTATCATGCGAACAAGGCCCTCTCCACATTTTCTTCTGCACTTGTATTATACCTAAACAAATTCCACTAAGGCTTGACAGGTTCTGGAACACATTTCTAGGAGCTTGAATAACTGGAATGATGCCAATTTTTTGCCCTTTTTTTAATATATATTTCACACACACATTTGAGAGTACTATGAAGTTGAGGAGAAAACCACTCATACAATGAAGTCATTGATGAAGCTGCGGGTAAACATTTGTATCCTGACTAGTGTTCTTGCCATTTTCTCTCAGAATTCTCAAATAGATTCTCAGACCCAGTACTTTCTTATTCTTTTTTTTTTTTTAACGAGTGTTAGGACAGCAGTTCAAGTAATGGCTCCATATGATCCCAAGTCTAACACTCCTAAGCCATACTCACACTAGGCTCTGTAAAACTTGCAAGAAAACTGTCGGATACCTACCTCATACATACATTAAAACATATTACTGAAAACTGCAAAAGCATGAAAAACCTTAACATCTGCAAAGAAGCTGTTCGAGTCTGACAGCTTTTATTTTTTTTAAAGTTGCTTAAATTGTGTATTTACACTTAATTACACTGACCACAACAGTTCCAAGGGTCCGCTACAGCTCATCATTCCAATGATGACACAAACCAAAGAAGCAGAAGAATTAAGTTAATGGAAAAATAAAGGGCCGCTATCAAGGAAATTTTCAGTTTAAAGCTTGGGTTGGTATCAGAGTGTGTTTCTAAAGCAGCTGCCTGCAGTCATATCAGATCATGCTAAGATCTCCTCGTCTCTAACAAGCCTCTGCAGGGCCCGAATGAATCACTGCTGCACCGCGGGGTATGGCGTGGAGCGGGGGCATGCGGCACCTTTCTGTAGAAGGGGCATTGATTTCAGCGTCAGAAGGGACTACTGCCGAATGCCAAATGACGCATGAAGCAGGCATTTTCAACATCTTTTGGGGCCTTCTCAGAAATCCTTGCACTTTTAGCAGTGTAGGCTGCTAGTCCTGATTTCCCACTTCATCTGAAGCAGGGAATGGTGAATTATAGTTCACCAGAACTACCCACCCAAAAGCTCTGCCCCTGGGCACAGCGTGTCATGCTATGGACTGGGTTCACAGAGCTTAGGCGCCAGGGAGGGCTCAGCACAGCAAGCACAGCCAGGCAGGTGGGATTTCGTCCCACATGGCACGAGATCCAGAAGCTTCCAGTGAGCTTGTGTACTGCTCACAGGCAGTACCCAAGTTTTGGATGACAGTCATCTGCCGATGCGGGTTAAAATACTTGCTGGGGCTCCCTACCCCGTCTGCCTCGCACCAAAGACAAAGGCAAATTCCTCATTAGGTTCAGAAGGAGCAGGATCCTCCCGCTCGAAAACATCCAGTCAGAATATTCACTGCACTGCAAAATCTAGGATGACCATACAGTGGCTCTGTCTGAGCCTGCCACCTTCAGCTTACAATGGTTTTTAGCAGCAAATTCAAGCGTGTGTTTGAGTATATTTTATGATGTGGTTGACTGCGCTGTAAATACTGATGCATCAGAGGAACTCTGAGGAATAAATCACAAGTTTTTGTACTCTCTCTTTCTACAAATACCCACTTTTCCTCTAATGCCTAAGAAGACTGGAACACAGATTTATTACTTACCTCCAGGCAAATTCGCTCTGAAATTACAATTCAGTAATAGAAGACCGACTCAAAAAACTGTTAGTAAAATATTGTATGTGTACTTGGGCATGTAGTTAGGATTGTTAATATCAATTAATTCTGCTCACAGAGGAGGACTTGTTTTAAAACAACTTCATTTTTCTTCTGTATATATGTAATTACAAAGCTGTAACTAATAGCCATAGCAAAGCAATCTGCCATCTAAACAACTAGCATTATTCTTCAAAGTATTACTTGTGTTTTTCTTTTTGTATTTTCTCAGTATGAGGGGTGATTAGTAGATGTGATTAAACGTATATTCCAAGCCTGTTAGCGAAGTACCAAGCCCTGCTTTTCGGCTCCATTTTTAATGGTATACAGCAGTTTTCTGGACACAACTACTGTTTTATTCTGCAATGTTGATATCTGTCTGTCCACATAGAATAAAATAGTATTTATTTCTACAGGATTTCACCACTAACACCCTTTTCTAGTGCATGTTATCATGGATATTCATTTATTTTATCTTTGTGTAAACCATGTGCTCTATCACATTTGCCATTTTGTTTGGGTGACATTCCCATCAATCAACCAATTGCCTGTGTGTGCACACATCAGGGACTATGAAAATTTACCAAAAATTTCATTATGCTTCATAGCAGTCACTAGGAAAAAAACACACCTTTGGCATGAAAAGAAATTTTAGCTCTGAAGAATCCCAAGTCTAATACAGACAAAATACATGTTTCGTCTGGCTGCATTTCACAGGGTTCAGCACTTTTTAATTTACTATTTATGGAATGACAGCACACAGAATAACTGTCAGCAAAACCTATAGGTAACACTTGCTAGACACCTAGCATAACAGGAATTCCTCAGGCACCAGCCTGAATTTCACTTTGCGAACAGTCTTTCTAACCTCGATGCTTTCCAAAAGTAAATCTTGCTCGCTGGCAAGACTGGAAAAGTGCTCCAGGTGCATGGCTTTAAGCACTGCAGAGGTTCGTACACTTGCCCATTCTTCCAGACACCTGAAGTGAGGGGAAATACTGAATACTCACACATGCAGAGGAGGAATGGGAGATGGTTCGTAATGGTAGCGTCCCTCATGATGTCTCGCATCAATTGGTACAGGAGGGTGGAATGCTGGAAAGAGGTGAGGCGGATCTGAAAAAAACAAGCAAGGGTCCCAGATCTGAGTATCTCCAATGATTCTTTAAAAACAAGATTCATAAAGATGAACAGATATTGAAAAGTATATGTCAACAGCACTATGACTTATGGGTCACATTCTCCATCCCTGCTGCAGTCAGTCAGGTCTGCCTGAGAGAAGAGTTTGGCCTACAGTGTTTGCATGAATATGTATTTACTAATTTTAATATTCTCTTTTTATAGCTTAAATGGAAAGGGACATAAAGAAGTCTTTAATAAATCATTATGTGCCCATATGTGAAGTGTCAGATCAAAAGGACCATCAAGCCTTTAATAAGCATTCCTGATTTTTCTTTTTTTTTTATTAAAACAAGAAAAAAAAATTATCCCAGGACAAAGAGCCTAAGCAGAGAATACAATACAATGAAAAAGCATATCCTCAGAGATGTACACACAATCATACAACAGAAAGCAAAACCAAAGCAGCATGCTGAGAAATGACTATCTGGAGTAAATCAGACAATGGAGTTAAAAGAGAAATGCAATTGGGAAAGGCCATACTGGAGATGCTTAACTGGATGCATCCGAAGGAATGTGCCTGAGGACAAGTGGACTCATTTCATACACTGCTCATAAAAAGGAAGGGTGCTTTCTTTGTCCCCACGGCTGGAGACCCAGGGACCCACAGCTGCAGTACGCTCCCTGCCCCATCTTCTCCAAGGCTTTCGCAGGGCAGGGAGTTTTGCAGCTGTCAGGGCTCCTCTTACTCCCCGCTGTTTCCAAAGGGCCTCGTCTACAAGGCTGACAAAAGAGGGAATGTGCCTCCGCTGCCTCCATGGGCTCTGCGCCAAGGGGCCAAGCGCGAGCCCTGCAGCTCCCCACCACTTCTGTGGCAGGATCGCCTCCCGGCTTTGGAGAATGCGATGCACATGGACCATAGCTCTCCACACCAGCACACTGGTGTGATCCTTGTGCCTAAAGGAGGTTACTGCTGACCGTGCTGCTCACCGCTGCCTCCCAAATGCTCAAAATTCAAACGAGATGCTAAGCATCTCCAACGGCACGAAACAAACCAATCCTGCCCAATTATTACACCATTGCCACTGTGGGTGAAGTCATGTGTTTATCCGACACCAAAAGCTGAGAAGTACAGACATTAGGTCATGTCATGGATTTACTAAAATGCTTCTAGAAAGAAAGAAAACTTTAATTATGCACTGGCAGTAAAACCAAGCCTGTTCTGGTTTTGCCTGCTGACTCTTGAAAGTATCTTCTCTTTGTATTTCCTGCCTTTCGTATTCAGCAAAACGTAATCCTCCTTTTAGATTATGTTATCTGTGGAAGCAGTTCCCTCACTCCAACTAAAGATGGTTTAAAAAGGATTTTTCTCCTTGTCGTTTGTCAAAAGTTGTGTTGGTTTATTGCTATGTTTTGAAGCATGAGACAGAACTAGAGGAACCTCATGGCCCTGAGGGAGTAAACGGAGGGGAAGAATGGGAAATCGTGTAAATTCTGAGGTAATATTCCCAGTATTGCAGGAAAATCTGGAAACATCTGACACAGCCTGTCCATTTTCATAGCTTGATTTTGTGAAACATCACCAGCATGTGATCAGCCACAGCACAGTTCTGCCATTTACTGACTCAGGGCTTAGGCACTGTAAATGAAAAATAATTGTGGCTCACTATTGTGAGCTCAAACTTGGGTAGCTTCAATTCCAGCTCTGCTGCACCAGCTGGACCTTGGCATGCAATCTGTTACAAGCTTCACCTCCATGCTGACCACTCCCGGGCTTCAGCAGGGGTAAAGGTGGGTCATGGGTGACCACGTACCCCCATGAACACACTGCCATCGACCAAGGGGAGGATGCTTGCTGCCACCTCCTGAAACACATTCCTCACCAGCTGCCAAGGTGGAGAAGGGGAAAAGGGGCATGAGAAGTGTGTTTTAGCACAGCTCCCTGTCTGCCCTGTTCCCTGCTTCTCTAGTATTTGACTACAGCAACGTAAGCTGAAAGGACATTTTAAAGCAGATGTCTGGCATCTTACCATAAAAACCCTGCCACCATTTTTTCAGCGGAGGAGGAAGGCACTCACGCCCTCGTAGATGCGCAGGCAAACCCTCCTCTGCCCTACGTGTCTCCGAAGAATGAGTGGGGAGCGTGGGGGAGGCCACAGACATTTTGTCACCCTTACTCAGGTCAGACAGGCCGGGCTCCACCTGGCCAAGGCACGCAGTGCCACTCAGGGCACCGGGCCTCCTCACTGTCCCACCCTCACCCAGCCTCATCACCTACCCATGAAAAGCAGTCGCAATATTTACGCAGCAGAACACTATTTAACCCTCCTGAATGTGATCATCTATCCTCCCCTACCTGGGAAATGGAAAATAAGTCTTAAACGACCCAAAACTATATTCCCCTTTGTGAGGCCTATGCAGCGCAGAGCACCAACAAGTTGTATTTAACACATGGGATATAAATCTCCAAGAACACCTTTTTGAGTCCTTTCACATTAAGCTCCTTTGTATATCTTGGTTGCATCTTGTTTGCAGTTTCCATCTGGGAAACAGCCGTACTCCATCACGGCACAGGGAGCTGTCTCCGTCAGCCCCGCACCGACCGGAGCAGAGCTGCATATCAAAACCCAACATAATTATCCATCTCACAGTTTATTATTTACACATGAGCAATACAGCTGGTGAACATCATAACTCAAGCGTATGTGTAATAAGTTACTACCCTGTAGCCATCTCCTGTTGCAACCATTAAGAAAAACCACATGATGACTTTTCCAAAGTCAGGCTAAAACTGCTGAAGCAGAATAAAGTGCCACTAAACCTGGCTACCTCCTATTTATCATATAATTTCCTGACTGATGGTTCCACAAACCAGCTGCTAAGTGCTGTGTACTCTACTGTCAGCAGACTAACATGCTAAATGGGAGACAGGGAGAATAATGTGCAGAACTAGTGGAGTCAATTTTACAGAGGGAATTCAAATTCTGCCGCGTTTGGGTCAGCCCTCAGCACAGAGGTAAGCAGTAAATTCTAGGTGCTTCGGTGTCCAAAACCATTCCACTTTGAAGAGCACTTGGATCAAAGACAGACCTACCAAAGCACCCATCATCCATGGCTTCACTTGGAATTCACTTGAAACTCCATAAAAATATAATCGGTTGACGTGTATTTATATGGAAATTGATAGTAAGAAGTTTGCAAAGCAGTAACTTGGGCTGTAGCCAGTTTCACATTGCTTTTTCATATCCCACCCAGTAAGTATTTCATTAAAGGCACCATCAGAATATTACAGGCACATTCTACCACTATTATTTATGATATAGCTGAGTAAAGAATGAGTGAGACTACTCACAGGTTATAACTGAGTCTGGACCTATCCGACTCTTGGCTGGTTGTGAGAGATACTCTGCCTTTCTAGAAAACCAGAGGGCAACTTAGTGTAAAAGACATGATACCTGCTCTAATTATGATGGCATTTTCACATTTCTCATTTAAAGTGTGAGGAACAAAACTCTTACCCTTAGCAAACAGGAACTCCTCTCACCAAAACGAATTGAAAGCATCTAACTTCCTATTCTGCTAGGGAAATTATTTATTACCATTTGCAATTTCTAAAAAATTCTGGCTGAGGAGCAAACTAGCACAGTGTATGCCAAGCAGTTTTCTCACAGACATCCAAAGGCAACCGTGAATTCCTGGACTGGTCCCTTCAATTACGTCCTTGCAGAGACTCCCTGACATCAGCATACAGTACAGGAGTCAAGACAGGCAGGTGCTGCCTGTGTATTTGGAGCCCTCAGCTCCAATTCAGCAGAATTTTCCGATTCTCTGCTTAAACCTCCCTATTTTCAAGAACTCGTAAGGACATGCCAAGGTTAAACACATTCCTTGCACATTGCTGAATTTGGTAGCTGCCGCCTTCTCCTGAATTCTCTGCTGCCTACTACTGTAAGATTCCTTCAGATGCTCTCCTGTCTCCTGCATAGCTAACAGTGTCTCTTTGAAACAAAATGAGAGATACATCTGTCTGAAATGCTACAAACTCGTCAATTTTAGCACTGTGAGATTTTCTGGAAAATGTGTCAATTTATGCTGACTTTTTGTTGTGTAAAATGTGCCTTTTTATTTCTTCTTCAAGAATCTTTCTTGCCTTCTTAAAGAAAGTGAATAGGATCATCTCTCTGAAACTACAATCACCCTCATACAGGAAAAAAAGAAGAGACCTACACTTGTTCTCAAAGTCGGCGACATAGGGCTTCACTGCAGCATCAAGGGAAAGAAACTGGGAGAAATGACAGGTATGGTCCTTGCTGCTGAACAGCAAACCTGAACTGAAGTCTGGTAAGATGTAGCAGGCAGCAGCAATTCACTGCAAGACTTGGTGGAAAGGTAGACGGTGCCTGCTGGCTCAAAGGTGCTGCGCAACACTTTGAGACAAGGGCAAAGAGGTTAGGTGGCTCCGAAGCTCATTGAAGTTAAGGATGACTTTTGTGTACACTCTGTAGCCTCTCAAAGAAGCTTCACTCAGTTAGGGGATCACTACATTTGGAGAGTTTGGCTTTGGTGATAAAACTAGTAAAACACTGCCCTCAGCTAACCAAGCTGCTCAAGCACCTTGTGATTCCTGCCAAACCCTTGAGGAGACGACCGCTGAAATGACAGGCTGCATTTTTCAGCACATCAAGAAAACATTTGCTACTGTAGAAGATGCCTGCATCAGCTTGAACGCGCCCAGCGCAGCCCTGATGACTGCACCTGCGTCGTGAGATCACGGCCCAAGAAAACACAGGACTCAAGTCCAACACAGAAAGCTCTCATTATGCTTCAGCAGATTTGTCATCAGGATGATCATCTCACCAAATTAGATGTCAGAACTGAGCCAGGTGAAAAACTCTCTCAGATATAACCTCATTTGAGGTGAAATCTCCTTCCCACTTAAATTCATTACAAACTTGATGTTGAACTCAGTGGTACCAAGCTTTCACACCAGATGTAACAGAAACAATAACAGGCAACATACAGCCTCCCCGCTAATGTCTTTTCAATACGCAGAACAGTTTTGAAGAGTTTGCCAACAAATTTCTACACTTCCTTTGGTTCATAAGCTGATCACCAGATGGGAATTTTCTAATATTCAGGTTTGCAGAGTCCCTAAGGGCACCACTGTTTCTTCAGTACGTTCACTTCAACTGATCTGAACTTAATGGTATTGCCAGGTTTTATGGCAAGAATTAGGCTCTTTTTTGCCAAGCAAAGAACTTATTTTGGATTTTTGTTTAATTGCAGCTTACATTAGAGCACATGTTGTCTTTGGGGGTTTTTTTAGTTCTCTTTCAAAAGGGGGTGAGTTATGTTCTCTATGTATGCTTATACAGAGGCTTTAATCAGGAAGAAAAATGGCTGAGCCACAGCCACACGTTAATGCGTGCACTTAACTTTGTGGACTTTGAAGAGTCTCCCTACGGTGACTGGGGTTGCCGCTTCAGCGTGGCTGGTTGCCATCTGAAGCACTGCTTATTTGCAGGCTGATCCACAGATGTGCTACAGTCAGTTATCTCAGGAGGCTTTTCCGTGTGTGCGCACGCGTCCGTGTGTGCATGCACGACCATCTGGCAACCGTTGTGTTGACATGGACACAACTACTCACTGACTTACAGAGAAGGAGATTTTAAGTAGGAAAAAGAAAAAGCCATGGCAAAACAAAAAAAAGGCAAAAAATAGGATAAAGCCAAGAAATGGACAGAGGGAGAACAAGCAAAAGAATTTAATTGGTGAGTCCTCTCCATTTCAGTAACACTAATTGTTCATTGTGATAACATACAGTACATAACACTTTCAGAGAAAACCCACAATTTTCAATCAGATCACATCCCTTCCTTGTGTCTGTGTGTATTAATGATGACCAGACTTCCCCTCCCTACCCTCTGCTTGTGCTTGCACAGCCTACACACTGATCTTAAAAATAAACCACAGGAGTTCTAGGTCAAACCTCACAAGCTAGAGCACAGCTCCAGCTCTGTGTCTCTTGTTACGGCTGAAAAAAAATTTCTATCTTTGCAAGACCAAAAAGTAAGACTTTGGGGCATCTTAGATCCCCTGCCATCCATTTTAGGTTTACAAACTAAAAAGTGGTAAACACCTTGTGGGAATGGGTTTTATTGTTTCTAGTCATTCCACAACAACCATTATGCCAAACACATGAAGGAGGAGCAGTTATTGGTGTGCTGGAAGAGAAGTGGCTGGAAATGATTTCATCAGCTGGCACTGAGAGATCTTTAATATGCCAAATTTGCCGCAGGTATTGGCTAAATAACTGCTGGATTGATTTCAGTTTGAACACTTTATTATTCCTCCCAGTCACTGCAACTCTCCTGTCTGAGGAGCAGGACTGCCTTCTGGAATACTAACTAAACTTCCTCAAGTCCATTCAACTGACTCCGATGCTCCCTGCCGTTTGCCCATCCAAAAAAGAAAAAGAAAAAAAAAAAGTAGTACGAGACAGACTTGTAGGGTAATAAATATATTGCATGTACAAAACACCGTAGACTGAAGAATCTCAAATTCTTTAAGAACATTAATTTGTGATTCGTTACAGCTCAGTGACTTACAGATGACTGTTTCCACTGGGATGGACTCACTGGCAAGCAAAGGGAGGATTCTTTGCGCTGCCCTGATCATGCAGTTATGAACTTGCCTGGGGAGCGGGGTGGGCACAGCACTGCTGCTCCACAGCCCCCCCCCCCGGTACACAAGTTTTCAGAGGAGGAAAGCCAAGGCCCTCCACCAGCACAGTTTGCTCAAGAATAAACAGCATATGGGTGGAAACGCACCAGGAGTATCCCACCTCAGTAGCTTCTTCCACCCAGACAACACCGGCTGCTTCATCCTATAAGCAACCTTAGAAAACCCTCGTAAACGTGAGCAACAGTTGCATATAGCCAGCATACGTACACTGGCCTAGACTCATCACCATGTTACTTGGAGGGAAAATTGTTTCATCTAATGCAGCTGGCTCTTGGTACAGCACAGCTCATCTTTTTCCTAACCTCTGGATCCCACGCAGCATTTCTTAACAAACTTAATAATGTGGTGTCCCCAAGAAAATGAAAAATTGTCCTCTGCCAGGAAACTGATAAAAGAAATCCCTCCCTCCGCTACCTCCAGTGGGCTCTCTGCAGCAAAAAAATAATTCAGCTTCTGCCTTGCAACACTCTTGCCATTTTGCTGTTGCTCCCCCTAACTTCTCCTGCCACTGCACATCAGTGCACCCTCCACCGCCTAAAAATCCACCCCCCCAGAATGATGCAAAACAAAACAAGCATCCATGTTTAACCCTCAACAACCCCAGACAAGTGGTCTCGCCCAGCTGCCCTGGAATGCTTCCCTCCTTGGATTACACATATATGAAGGATCACACCCTCAGTGTTTCCTCTTCTACGAGCAGCAAGTAACTGGGTGCATAACCACAATATATACACAAATAGTTTGTACCTATGTACATGTGCGTACCCATTTCTGTAACACACAGCAGATTCCAGTGGTTGAAGATGAACTACAAACTGAAAACTAAAGAAATGGAAATATTATAAAAGAAATAAATCCTGATCCACACTGGAGACAAGTAAAGGAGAAATCTCACAGCAAAGCTCTCAACTCCAAACTACTCCTGAGCAGAGGTTTAACGTGGACTTCCTGACCTGTGGGAACAAAGAGCTGCCACGCAACAACTTGGTTATTCCCTACAGCTCAACACAACTCAAGGAAAGCATATGAATACCCTACTACCAGCTGCATGCATTAACTCAGCAATGACAAATATCTGTAAGATGCAAAGGTAAATGTGGCTAAGGAGAGGTAACAGAAAGCTAGGAACTAGGAAAAAAATCTAGAGATATCTTTGTATTGCTGCTGATTTGATGTGGAAACAAACAAAGACACGCTGGATAATTCAACAAGCTTAGGTGACATTCTTAGAAGTTTATAAAGCAGCAGCATGAGTCAGTCTGGAAATGTTATCCATTTAAATAATGCTTTGGAGACTTGTGTGCTCTTCTGTGTACCAGAAACAAGTTTAAAAGCTATTTGAAAGGCCAAACCTTGACCAGTTAGGTATCAGTATAGCATGATGTAAATCACTGTAGCTAAACAGATTTCCAGCAGCTGAAGGTCTGGACCACAGGGTGCAAGGCTTGAATATAGGTTATACTTAGCAGCTTTGATGAGTAATTTATGGCATGATAGGAATTAGAGAGAGAAAAATATAAATAGATCAATTACGTCTATTTTTAAATATTAAAACAGTTTAGATTCTATGGGATGCAAAATCAGATGAGCACTCAGATTTCTTTTTCCCTGCTGTTCAACCTGATTTTTAAAAATTTCATCCAAATATTCATAATTATTTAGCTCCTCTCTGTACCATCCTTAGCAATTACTCTCCTTCTGTGGTGTTTACACTCTTCAAACTCTTGCAGATGAGCTGATAGTTATCACGTGTGCTGTCAGGCCACTTGATGATATACATTTATTGCATTCTTTAATCTCTATATCAATACTCTAAATTAATCACAGTCGCTTCGTTTTGCTCCCTGGGTTTCTTCCAGCTTCGGAAGAGACATTTAGTTGTCACCCCTGCACTCTTGGGCATCAGGTTTTCATGTAGGCTGACATGACACTGTTTAAGAGGGGGCAGCCTTAGAAATCTATAACACAAATAACCTCTTTCTGCGAATTTCTCTTTCCAGCAAGGTTATGTGTTTCTTATACACAGTTCCAAATACGATTACCTTTCATTTTCCCACTTGAGACAGTGCCTTCATCATGTGGTAGTGACCTACCCTACTATTTCTAGGAGACTGCTGGTGGCATGGGCACTTCTCAAGTCAAGTAAAGGCAACACAAACTGGGTCTTGGTTATTACTTCTTGATGTTTCCAAATACTTGACTTGAAGTTGTTTTCTTCCTCCTTGTTCCCTCATCCTCCCTCAGCTTCTTAGAGAGTTTCTCCCCTGTATTTCATTTTTATGCTGGGTACTTTTTGTTTCAGATCATTTCTGAAGATGCAAAGTATGGCGAGTTCCCTTAGTTTGCCATATTGACATTTATCCTAAGTGCTCATTCAGCCTATTTTTGAGAACGTCAGATTGTCGATATTCCAGTCAATCTGAGCTAGTTTTTTCAAGCCAAGCTTTATGAGGCAAATATTTTTAACAAAAAGTGACGCAGTCAAATTATGTCACTTCCCTGTGCCTCAGTCTGGTCACTGTTAACATGGAGATATCCTTTCTGAGACACTGACCCTCTTCAGTGATAAGTCCCAACGAAGAGCTAGAAACACAGTACTTTGTCCATTATTTAATTCCTTAAAAAAAAAAGACCAGTTCAATTGCCTAAAACTGCTCATTTTTTTTTTTACGTTTGTTTTTCTTTACAGACTTCTTTGTTTCCTATTACTCCAACAGAGGGTGAGAGTATCAGCTTTAAATATAATCACGCTTTGTGTTGGGTTTTTAGGATTATTGTTAGGATCCCCCCATTTCCTCTTCCCCACCAAAGGGCTTTCTCTCTACAGCATATGGGAAGTCCCTCACAAAATCTTATCAACACCTTCACCAACCCTCCTCCTTTCTCTTGTTCTCTGCAGACATAGTGGCAGGATCTGGCCTATGCTTCTTTTGCTTGTGAACTAAGTGCTGCTTACCAAAAACCGCCATGCCTCTACACCACCCACTTACAGCTAGCATCACCGCTGAGAAATGGGATGAAGGGCACGTATGTCTGTGCATACTTGTTTAAAAAGACAATTCAAAAAATCAGAGTTGACAACCTCAGCTCAATTAACTGGTCCTTAAGCCCCGTGAGGACAGCCCTGAGTTAGCGGTGTGATGTGTCAAAACCAGATGCTGCACCGGGGTCATATCAGAGCTGTGGAGTAGGGGCACAAGACTGCAGAGGGCACCTAGCTGCAGAACCAATTCCAGCATCTCCTGAGCTCTCCTGCCCGCGCTGCATCCTACTCGCAGAAGCCTCACTACTGGGACTCGAGTGTCATGGACTGCACGGGTAGGTCCAGCCTCACCAGGGAGGAAAAACACTCCCGTTAATGAGAGAAAAGGAAAACTGGAAGAATGGAGACATGAACAGGCAGAAGCATACACACAGTAGCAGGCAAAGCAGTCCATGGCATTAGCAAAGATTTTTCTGCATAACAACAGCACAAAAGCAATCTCGTCAGGGCAGTTTCCATCTTTATATCACCTGTCTACAGTGCTCACCACAATAGGGCCCCAGTCTCCGAACTGAGCTTTTTGGCACTACCATAGATAACTACAACATCATTGCTTTCTCCAGCCTCCAGTCCAAATGGACCAGAGAAAAAGTTACATTACCTGCCTATGCACAACCATGTTCTTCAGCTTGGTGATTAAGGTACAAGATAGGAGAAAACGTAGCATTAGGAGGAGTACAACCCCACAAATATGAGAGAAGTGGAAAAGGACCGTTGCGCACCCCTGCCTGGGTAAGGCAGCGCTAAAGAAGAGGCTATTGTTTTCATTCCTCTCTTTACACCCTAGGGGAGAAGCCAAAGATGCTAAAAAGACACAACAGGAGCCAGAGGAGGGGAAAGATGGCCAAATGAGAATGAGGCGCACAGACCACCATTCCCTATGACATGGGCAAGTTTAAATGGCCTCAAAGGGAAAGTCATGGAAGAGAAATGCAGCAAAGGTTCAAATGTGTAGGAAGCACTTACAGACCAGGAAATTCCTAGACTGCAAATTTGGAGAAGTGGGGAGAGTGCTTGGGAGTAAAAGGAGAGGAGAATCCCCTGCCATGTTCGTAACTCCTGGGCATCTGCTTTTGGTCATTGCTTGGAAAGGATATCAGGCTAGATGGACCTGTGGTGTGGGTCAGTCTGGCCCATCATGCGCTGTGCATTCCTGGCATGTTCCCCAAGGCCAAGATGGCTGCAATCCCCTTCCCCTAACACCCAGCCGGCACATCACAAAGAGCAGTGCCCGAGCTGCGGGACTTTAGCCCATACAGCTCTGCAGCACGAGCATGAAGACTTCCCAAGCCTGTAAAAGCCCATCTTTCAGTTGTATGTTTGCACATGTTGCACCAAAAGAGGCCTTAGGCCTTTGGTCTACGGTTAACATCAAGCATATGGCGGCAACAAAAAAAACTTAAGATGTCTGTCCCCTGCCCACTGAGACGCAATCCTCCCTTCTGCATTTCTGTGCGGAGTTTGGACATAATCAGGCTCTAGCAAAACGGGGGACTTGGCGGGGGACTTCATTTACCCTCTGGCAGAGAAGAAGAGGGCACAGCTCTCCTCAGTCCAATCCTCTGGCAATCTTGGAGCTTTTCCAACATGCTAAGCATCAGTTTCCCGCCAGCGAAGTGTTTGATGTTCTTCTAAATGCAGTGGCACTCAGAGGTATAGTAACCCTCCATATGGAAAAGCCATTTGACACAAAGGTTGGAGGTCAAAAGTTTAAATGTTCGTGACAGAGACGACAGCAGTCCTTTTCTGGTCAATAACATCAAAGGATTTGCCAAGTCTTAATGCTACTATTGTCACTTGTTTGGATCCTATTGAAATTCTAGCATATTTATTGCACTCCGGGAGCATAAGGACTTTTTGTTTGTTTTAATCTCTATGCTGAACCAAAGGAGTCTGAAGTGTTGTGACTCCCCTTGTTCCCAAGCAGAATGCACAGGGAAACAATGCCAGAGGACGCGGCATTGTAGTCCCAACCAACTTGGCGCTTTCTTCATCACCAAAAAATATAAATGATGGATGGAAACATATGGTCTCTATTGGACAGGGCTGGAAATCTCTGCTCCTGAACTCCCCACATGACCGGTTTTAATTTTTTTGTGCTATGGTAGGGGGTGAAAAGTGCTCCCCCACCATCAAGATCTCCGTTTTGCCAGTCATTGTTGAGAAATGCTGTGCCATAGCCGACTCACAGTCCCATTAGGCCCAACTGTGGTGGAGCCGGGAACAGCAATGAGGTTCTCGAGACGACTTGTAACACCATAACCACAAAGAGTATCACTTCTCCCGGGCCTCCTTTGCTTTCTGAACTTCTGCTTGCAGTTAGGCAGAGACTTATTACCAGAGCTCTGCAGTGCATGTTCCAAGCGTTGTATCAGCCATCGATACCTCGTGCCTTGCCAGGAGCAGGTTCCAAGTTCATTTGTTACAACCTTCCTCAGATTCCCATTCCCCTCTCCACAACAAGGATTAGCAGTTTAAGTTATGTTGCTGACCTCCATCTGGCTAGGCAGAAACAGATGCCTGCACACTCGGGCACGATCTTATTTCAAAGTGGGGACTCTGGGTTACTAATGACGTTATGAAGGCAATAGCATATGTTGGCTCTCAACAGTCCATTGTCTAATTGGGATGGTTTTAATCAAATATGAATGTACCCAAGTTTTCACAGCTAATGAATAAATCCCCTTTTTAAATAACGACAGTAATTTTGAGCTCTCCATCGAGGCAGCATCCCGAGGAATGCCCACATGAGCAGCAGCCATCAACGAAGGCCCGTAAGAGGCTGCAGCAACATCCGCCGCAGCCCAGCTCATTATTTAAACAGCTCCTAACTGCCCTTCCCTGAGGTAAGCTGCAGCCAAATTGTTTTCCTTCACTTCACAAACCAGATATGCATGGCTTATTTGAACAGCCCGAAAGTTTACTTTAGTCTCTGTTTAAAGACCTTCTACCACATATTTCAAACAAACAGTTCACTTCATTAGAAAGGCAAACAGCATGGCCGCAGAATACGAGCACTTGAGGAGAACCACGCGGGCAGAGAAATCCTCTGCCCCTGTGTAAACACCGCCTGCTCTGCGGCTCTGGGCAGCATCCGTCTGCAAGGCCACTTCAAAAGCTTTTTCACAAATACTTCACACGTCTGTTTGTAAGTAAATGATAACCCTGAAGAGATTATCCGCAGGGCTGAGAGCCCCGATGACTATCACTACCGCTGCACTGGCAAAGGAAGAAAAACCAAAATCTTCACTGCCAGCCCTGAGTGAGTTACGAAACTGTAATGAACTCGGTGGCAATCCAGTAACATCAGCTAAACCTGTTAAACTGGAAAAGCAGCGCTGCTTTGGTAGCCTTCTTTGGCTTATTTGGCTCCACAAAGGGAAGCAAGTTTTACCCTTCGCAATGGGAAGGTTACTGCACCTCCATCGTTATTTAACTGAGTCGTTATACACAGCGCACAGCAGAGCGCTGTACAAAAGAGCAAGAAAGCTGCAGAGCCAAGAAATCACCAGATAAAGCACTAAGCTATTTCTTTCTGGACAAAAGACACATGGCAATTCAAATCCCTTGGGAGCACACGACATAACTCTCAAATCCCAGAAGCAAGTACAAAGGGAGGAGGAAGAAAAAAGACAACTGGAGAGGAGAGGTGATGGAAGGGAGCTAGTGCTAGGAGGGTCCCATTCCCTGCCCTCCCCTCCACATGCCCCTGCAGCTCCTGGGGACACTCACCACCTAGCTTGGAATACACCCTCAAGAGAGCAAAGCAGCTCAGAAACAGTTTGCTGTCACTCCCTGCTGTTTTTACTGCTTTGTGACAACTGAAAAGTTTTAATCAAAATACTGGCATTTGCATGTTTTGAGGGAAAAGACACGAGCGGCTCATTACAAGTAAGGGCACTCTCACCACTTCCATCACTACCGTTGCAGTTGGAGCAATCCCAGCAAGCTACCATGACAGCATCTCTTGGCATCAGTCATAAAGCAGAGGCCCATGGCATGCCCAGAACTTTAGCATAACCTTGAAAAATAAACTACTAACTATCCATACAGTTTTAAATACATTCTCAGGCAAAAAGAAACAACCAAAAATCTAAAAATCCTTCATAAAGTTCGTAAGCAGGGATTAACTGCACCTGACTGTAGGGCGATGGTTCACAAGCTCTGACAGTACTGAAGTTATCCCAACTATTATGTAAAGAGGAGAGAAACAGATAACATTTTCATTAGGGGGAATCAAGTATTGTCAAGTATGGACATGACAGTTCGGACACCTCAGCAACCATAACTTTAACCTTGCAGTGACTCAAAACGTAATTTTCAGTTATTTTGATTCTCAGGGTGAAACTAAGTCCCACTAAGTCAACAACTGTTTTATCATTAATTTCAGTGGAGTCAGTGTAGCCAGCTCTTGTGATTTTTATGATGAATCTTATTTTTCTTTTCAGTGGTGTTTTTGTTTGGGGTTTTTTGTTGTTGTGGTTTTTTTTTAAAGCTTCAGTCTTTTCAGTCATGTCACTAAGTAAGAATCTCAGCTTTCATTTAAAAAAGCCCTACCAAAAACCCACATGTATGTTTCCAGCTGTTATGGTTGCAGGGAAACACTGGAAAATGAGAAGCCCCCAGGTTTCACAACCTGTGAGCAAATAAAAAGATCCAACAAAAACACACATGAGCAGGTATGTATGTACAGGATCTCTCAATAGCTATGTGTTCTTCACGCTCACATACATTAAGTATTGAACACCTAGATACTTGGGAATGGGGAATGGCAGGACAGTACTTCTGTGGTACAGATGGTATCTGTTGGTATTGAAATCTGTGGGGTTTAATGGTTAATCATCTTTATAGGTGTTTGCACAGGTTTTGATCCATACCAGAATTGCATATCACATGTCAATGATTTTTTATTTGACTACATAGACACTTCCTGTACAAACGGTATTTTTTTTGTCCTCTCTATTAAGAGTTGAGGACTCTTCTACATGCTGCTTTAAGACTATAATCTGAGTTTGAGGATTGTGTACTAAAAGATGTTAGATCCTTTCTGAGCATTTTAGTGGAAAAGATGAAATAAAAGTGGAAATAAAACACTAATTTTCAGCATGAACTAGAGAAAATAACAGTCTTATCCAGCTTTTCGAGGGCCTATGATAATAAAAGCAATAAATTCACTATTATTATTACAACTGATAACACAAGCTGAGCTAATGGAACTAAAATATCTTCTCAACCAGTTGTTGGAGAGCTGATAATATTAACCTTTAGGTGCCAGGAGTTGGGGATTTCCCAGCGTACCAAACTGGTTGACTTACTGACACTAAAAATAGGACTCTAAACCCTGTTGCTCTTGTGTGTTACGTGCAAACAATATGATTTTTTTCCAAGTAACTCTGATCCATTCAGAAGGGTAAAAAAAAAAAAAAAAATCCATTTCTTTCAAGATGTTTATGGCCTGAGGCTTTTCTAATACAAAAAAGGGGAAAACAATTTATTTTTTATTATGCCATTCCCCAATCTTCAACTTGAAACAGACCACTTCTACAGAAGTTTTTTACAACATTCCAGTGAGTCCTCTGTTGCAGTTTTTTGTTCCCTCGCACGTTCAGCTACTAGCCGAAATCTGCCTGGCCATTCTCCCTTAAAGCATCTTCAGTAGAAATAACTGTAAGTAGTACAAGACTTAACAGACAACAGCATTGTCTATTCCTTTATTGCATGCATTTATTTCATTATTAATAGCAAAATAGGAGTCATTTGCATATAGAAGTCCCAGTTCTACTTTCTCTTTGATCACCTGAATCAAGAAGGACATGCACCAGCTTACCCTAGTATTTAAAAGACATCTCCTAAATTTTATTTCTCAGAGTGATCTTGCTCAACTTCTGCAAGAAGTTACGCCTACTCAAACAGCACATGGTTTTGTTGGGTTGGTGGTTCACGGTGGCAGAGATAATCTAAGCTCCATCTCAGGCACCAGTCAACGAACTAGAGCTTTCCTTCCACATCCAGTACACCCTCTTGCCACAAACAGACAACCTCTGTGGAAGAGCTGGTTCAGAGATAAGGAAATGACCAACCCTCTGACCCACAAAGACAGAGAAGAGTCCTTGGAACAGAGGAAAAGCATCATCCCATCTTTCTCTGCAAGTATTATTTTTGCTCCTTTCTTTTACTTGAGAAGTCTGCAAATTAGTTTCATTTCATCTACCCATACTGCAGCAATAAAAACCTCAAATGAGCTGAAGAGAACAACTCATATAAGCATCTTATGATGTACTTTAAAGAGTGAAATACCTAACAAGCATTCACTGAAGAAATCCAGGTCTCTGTTTTAGCTCCACAAGAGATCACCATGGCTTGTCTTTTCCAAGTGTTTAACTTGGGGTGACATCTCTTTGGAAAAAATGACCTCTCACTTGAAGCCCAAGCCCAGGGTCATCCTCGAGAGACTCTCAATCATGCTTGATTTCAGCAGCCTTCTTGATAGAGGAATGTGAACAAGCGGCACCAACAATAGCCTGTGCTGCTAGATTCCTCTTGGTGACATATTCTCATTAGTCAAAATGAGATGGCAACACTTCACTGATGTTTACAATAATGGCGGCACAAGCTGCCTCTCAGTGCAGATGAAGAGTAAATAAGAGGGGCTGGTCCCTTTCTCCTGTGCAAACACGATCAAGGCTATAAAGCAGCAACAAGTATATTTAGCATTTTCTTCAGTTCACCACAATGGATCTCCAGAACTTGCTGCAGTCCCAAATGGTTAAAGCAGGTAGGAGCTGGAAAGCTATTTTTCATAGACCTGCAGGTTCATTAGCACATCATGGATAGAACTTGGGGGGAACCAGCGACAGACACAATTGCCAACAACGAACCTTTAAACGGGGATGTAGTAAATGATCCTGTGATGCTGAGACCAACAGAAGATGTTTCAAAAGGACTAGGAAATACCACCTTCTCCTTCACACACAAAGCTGGTCTGTTCTGGCAGAAGTCAAAGGAGCTACTTCCTAAAGCACCCAGGCTATAAGCTCCATTTGAGGCAGACACAGCATGTAAATTCTCAGAACAAGAGGTACATGCCTTCCCTTCCCACCTGAAACATTTTGGGAAGGTCAAAGTGAGGCAGCAACAACCAGCACTCAGAGTTGAGAGTCAACGCTTGAGCACCAAGCAGGCCCTCATGAACAACTCAGGGAGGGCTGACCCCTCATACCAGGCACATGCAGGGACTTCTTGGCCAGGTGGGAAAGCAGTTTTCAAGATGAAAAGCTCCTTTTGGCAGCCTTTACTTCTGGCATACATTCCTATTTGTATCTGATTACAGACTTGGCGTTGAATTTACTTTTTTGGGGGGGGGGGAATGAAGGGAGAGTGTCCTTTTCAGACACAGGCTTAGAGAGAAAACAAGAGCCTCATGCTCCCCCCTTTCCCTCTTCCCGAGCTGCACGTAACAGGGTGGGGGCCAGGGGGGCAGCAAACCCTCTGTAAGTAATCCCCAATTAAGTTTGTTCTTAACTGAAGCATTTGGCTCGTGGGTGGATCGTGTTTCTCCTGTGCACGTGAGCTCAGCAGAGAGAAATCCCTGGCTTGAAGCTGCATGCCTTGAACAGAAGGAAACTCCTTGTTCCCCAAGCTGGTGGGCGAGGAAGAGCATGAAGACCATGCTGAAACAAGAGCTACATTAAGGGGATGTATATAACTCCTGATTTGCACTGACGGCCAGCTATATGCACAATAAGGTTGAAATAACCCTACCTGAGAAGACAGTTCACTCACCTTGCTTACACAAACCCAGCAAAGCATGCAGCAGACTCTGAACGTAACAACTTTTTGGAAGCCTGACAGAGGCCTGGCAGAAGAAGGAACTTAACCAACCCAAAGCAGCCTTGTCAAGTGCTGCATTGTGTCTTCAGTTCTTTAAGTAAACCATTTCTACCAGGACCAGGGACATTTGGTACACATACGGAGCAACCAGCTGAGGCTTTGCCTGAGTGCAAGAGATGTGACCAGCACATGCAGACATCAGAGAACAGCAAAGCTCTACTGAGGACTGGGAGCTGCGTCTCCCATGCACAAGCCACACGGTGATCTGGTATGCTCCCACAGCCCAGAATCAGCAATGAAAGCTAAGCTGTCTCAGGGACTGCCCTCTGCAGCTACAGAAAAAGGCCACAGCCTCTCTCCTCCGCCCTGGCAACCCCCTTCTCCCATTCCCTCTCACTACCACCCGCTGCCATGGCCAGTACAGCAGGGACAGTAGAGCAGAACAAGAAGCCTGGAGCCGCTGACCCCCATGAGCAAAGCCATGCTTGCACTGTATCCGCCCAGTCTGGTTCACACAGTCCCAGCAAGAGCAGAGCTGTGGTAATACAAACCCTGGCATTGCAGCTACAGTCCTGGCCTGTTTATTCAGGCAGTGAGCCCGGAGCTGGGGTAGCCTGCATGGTGCCCACCCCACTCGGCGTCAGCATCTGAGCTTGTGGGATGCCGGTGGGCACAAGCACCAGCCACTCCTCTGACTGCGATGGACTGGTAGACTCTGTGCTGACACCCTGGCCTGAGGGTAACTAGGAACAAGCCCAGCTGCAGCTGGCAGGATGCTGAAGTAATGCTCTACACTCCCAAAGCGGCGGTGAAGCAGAGCCAGTGGGGCACGGCTGTACTAGGCACTCTTCAACATACATGGACACATTCATTCTCCTATAGAGGCTCATACCTTACTAGCCCTTAACAGACTGAAGGCTAAAGCAGGCCAGGGAGTTTCCAGCCCATCAATTAAAATAGAGGTGTCTGCTGGGAAGAGCTTTTCCAGCCAATGTTCTCTATTTAATATCCCAGTGCCTCTTCATATGGTGTTAACCCCACCATGGAGAAGAAAAAAAGAAAGGGGGGGGAGGGGGAAATCAGACTTTGGACATGATCCAAAACCCACATACCCAACGCAGCTGAGAATTGCTATGGGGACAATTCAGTACACACTGTTTTACATTTGACAGCTTCAGACTCAAACCCCCAGGCACAGGCATGCTGAACTGCGCGTTTAAATCCTGCCACATTGCTCCAGCCACAACATCTGGAGTAGTTGCAGCAGCCGCTGCCGCCATAACAGGTATTATTTTTGCTGCCAAACCAGCTGGGGAAGAGGTATTGGCAAAGATCTGGCATACGGATGTGTGCAAGGGCTTTTGAACTTTTTTTTTTCCCCCCCTCACTTGCTGGCAGGAGCCTATGCCAGTACATACGCTTTGAAAGAACAGGCAAGAACATGAGAATGTTGAAGGAGAATCAGGAAATAAAGTAACAGCTAAAAAGAAAAAATCCCCAACAAGCTAGAGTCCAGCATAAACAGAGGTTTTAGGAAGCACAGGGAAGAGGAGGATCTGTGCGGATAATGAACAATACTAGGAGACCTCTGTGAGAAGGCCTCATAGAGCTCATTTGTTGCTGAAATAGGTACAAATCTGGCAGGCAGCAACTGCAAAGAGGAGTAAGAAAGGAGACCAGAGCTTGGCTCGGGCATGAAGAGAGAGGGAAGCTGGCTTCCCGCCAGGATTTTTGTGAATGGGTGGGTGTGTAGTATCCATTTCCTCCCAGTTCCAAGGGGGAAAAAAACAACAAGAGGGTAGGGAAATGCTTCCAGTGATATGTTATTTGGTCATGCTTCAAAAATGTGCAACTACTGTCACATAATTTGATATTTTCCTAGCACTATGGGTGTCTTCTAGCAGCCTAACTTTTTTCTTAACAAAAGATATTTTTCATCATGTGCTGAATGTATTCGACTTTTACACACTAAGTGTCTATTCATAAAAAATGCAAGCCCTTTAAGTGAAAAATTCTGAATTTATGAGTATAAAAGACTTTAATGTACCTTAACTGTCTTAAATTCTCATGCTGATTTCTGCTGAGCTAACATTTTCTTCTTCCAGCATAAAGGGAAGGCAAGGGGTGTTGCAAGAGGTCTAAGAGGCAATTTCACAGGTGTTGCAAAAATTACTATTTCTCCAAAGTATGCTTGAAGCATAAATATTATACTGCATTGCTGGCAAGACAAAGAAAGAAAGAAGAACATCTGATGACAAAAACAATTAACTGAACAGATTAAAAAAACCTGGAGCTCTAATATGGTGAAGTTTGTGGTCTTCTTGTTTTTTCTCCTAGTTGTGTGATCAAGTCTTATCCTTGTCTTTCATTGTTTGGATCTAGTTTTTCATTACGAATGTTTCTTAAGTATAAAGCATGTGAATTGTGTGGTGGAGATATTCTAAACAGAAATAATCATGCAACACTGAACAGATTACAGCAATTTGAAAGTTATCTGCAAAACAAAGCAAGCAAAACTCTTCAGAACATGTCACAGAACTCAACCAAATTTGAGAGAAAGGAGTAATCAATAATTAGAGCCAAGACAGAAAGAGAAGGGCCTAAAGTTAGGCTCCTCAGAGATTAACATACGCAAGTTACAGATTTCCTGAAGTTACAAAGTTACAGTTCCTTAAAATCAACATGGGGGGGTGGGGGGGAAGGGCTGTCTGGCTTCAAGAGGGGTAAATTTTCACATCCAATTTGAAAATGTATTTCTTACTCAGACAGTAATCAAACCCAAACTTCACCATTATTGATCATTAATTTTCCAAACTTTCTAATACAGGTTTTTAGAAAGCTGCTATTTTTGGTGCTTGGCAAGAACTGTAAAGCTCCCAACAGGAGATTAGAATAAGAGAATGGCAGTTATTCAGGGTGAACACCAAAAATGAAATATAATGTAGCCCTGGCCCCCTGAAATGAAGGAGTTTTAGGTTTCCCCTAGCCAGCAGGAAAGCTGCAGGATCACCCTGTGGGGACTCCAGGAGCTGTTTGTTTAGTGTGTATGCCAACAGCTTCATAAAAGAGCTCCTAAATGAATGGCCCTCAGGAATCACGCGTAAAAGGGGACTTCTGCTCACCAGCCACAACTCCCAGAGTAAGCCAACCTATTGAGACTGTTTCTGTGCCACAAAGAGGGAGCAGGGACCAGTGAAAGCAAAAACTCCGTTTGTAACTCCTCCCCAGCTCAGCTCCGCTGCAAAATTAATTAAGACCTCGAGGCCTGCCTGCAAAAAAGAGCAGCCTCCAGCCTTGCAAACTAGTGCGCGCTTGAAAAGTGTTTTGAAGATGTAAAGAAGAGCCTGTCACTTAATAGAGCGTAAGTATTAAATAACGATAACCATTTAACATTCCCGCAGAGCCTTTTGAGTCAACAACTTGTCACCTTGGGCTTGGCTGACAGAAGTGTAGAACAGCCATGCAGAGTAAACTTCTCCTTGCATCTCTTCAATCTCTCTCTTTCTCAGGGTTTGAATTTCTTATGACCAATTTCTTTTTCTTTCAATATCTTACCTTCAGAACAGGTTATGTATTTTGGTGCTGCCCTGACACCTTGCATGAATTCAGGTTTTATTCAAGTACAGACATAGAAAGGAAAAGAAAAGAAATTCCTTTTGGAAAGATTGTTTAAAGAGAGGTATCTATTCAGTCCCTGATGGCTACTGACATTGCTGGCACAGCCTTTCTTTCCATATATATTCATTATCATTATTACAGATGGATCTGCTAAGCTGTGTACACTTAACTAGGGTATAGCATACATGTTGTCCATCATTCACCAATAAAAAGATTCCTATTTTCAGTTCAGCACAAGTCCATTCAGCCAGCAGGATGTGATCTTCCATGCTGAACAGATGTATCATGGTATATTCTAAAAAGTGACATCAGTTAGTCTGAGAAGACTCCATGCTTCTGAAGTTAAATCGATGTTTTACTGAGAAAAACATCTATAAGGTAGCTAGGACTGCAGATACACCTATCACTTTAGGCATGACCCTAGAGACTGGCATCTCAGTGTGTCCACCAAGCTGTTCCATACTAGACCAAAACCCCTGCTCCCATCTTCAAGTTTAGTGATGGTTTAACAGGTTTTTTTAAAATTAATCTATTCCTTATTCCTGTATCTTTTCCACAAAATAGGTTGGCCTGTTGGGACTGGTATGCCATATGACTTTTACTATATTCCTACAGCATCCTCTTAGTCTTCCCACCTCTTTGTTTTAACACCTTTAGGCGATTCTACCACTCCGTGGCTATCTTCACTACTTTGGCAGGATTCACGTTATTCATGTGTGTTGCCAATACCTAATTTCTTTCAATCTTCCTACAACAGGAGGGACAATTACTGAACCTTCTGCTTAGACCTCTTTCTCCTTTGCATCAAGATGTGGCACAGCCTTCTACAAAGCTAATTTCATCTTTGCCTGTTAATTCTTATGAATCTACAGCTTCTTCAATATGATTTGTGTCTTCCTACTGCTTACATCAGGCCATTCCCTTTCCTATTGTCTTTTATTGGTTATTTGTCTGCTGGACATAGACAAACATCCAGTGACATCAAGAAGTCCTTGGGATTCTCAATATAGAGCACTGGTTTTAACCTTTTTTTTCACACCCACTTCTTTGTTCTCTCCATCGTTTCGCCCAGCACTCTAGCACCACAACCCTTGCAGGAAGCAAAAGCCAGGTTCTCCAAACTAACCCATGAACCAGAGATCTTCCCTGCTCTCTAGGGTTTATTGGGCAGGTAACACTTCTGCCTATTCTGCCTTTGCTGCCAGGTGGGTTTTTTTTCCAAACACCCTTCCCGACAATTTCTGTTGTTTCAAAGGCATCCTGGAGAATACACACTGTGTCCAAATTCCCAACTGCAAGCAAGTTTTACCCAAATCCTGCATCATGACAATGGCTCATTTCCTAGCAGGCATGCTACAGGCACCAAGACATATCTTTATGACTCAAGTTCATTATTGCTGGTCAGAAGAATTGGGTTTGTTTCATAGTTGACAGCTGCATGAAGTTCAAGTACACAACTGTACTATAGAAATTAAACTTCTGAGAGATACCACTTGTTATCAAAGCTTCCTAAGGGTAAAAGCTTTAAATTAATTTCTTACTCTTTCGAGACAGATGAGTTAAACACGCAGGTTTGGAGGGCCTGCGGAATATTTAATCTGAGATCAGATTACAGCACAGATTACAAACTCCAAAAATATCCTATGATTAATACTTACAAAAAAAAGTGAGAATTTGCCATTCTGTCTGCAGACTAGACCAGGCCAGATCTGAATTCGAGTTCTAGAGGGAAAAACAAAACAATCACAAAGTACCAAGGGTAACAAGCCTCAGATCTGTTGGGACGAGCAGAAGCAATCCTCCAAGAAGGAGCTTGCAAAATGCCAAGAGCATGACCTTGCAAGAGGCAGCAGGAGTCATGGTTCTATGTACAGTGGAATCAAAACACAGCCATAGAAAGTGTCCAGCCTGTGGACATAAACAATGAGGATTTAAAAAAATTTTAGTAAAAGCTACAGAAAAAGGAATAAAAAGAGTATGTGTCCAAAATAATGCAGAAGAACTGCTTTGTAAGAAGAGTTTAAAGATACTTAGTGAAATAAAGCCCTGAACACACAAGGATCCCTTTTTACTTACAGGTAAATTGGAAACAAAGAGTTCCACATGTGAAATGTGAACCAGAGTGGGAGAACAGCTTTTATATATATATAAAAAAACATATGTATAGAAATGTATATATAAATAAGTATATACATATAAAAATATATATCATGGGCATCTAGGAGTTTGGTGACAAGATTGCCATCTGGAGTGCTGACATGTTTTCATCCCTAGGATTGGTATTCTGTTTCTTGAATGGTGTTTACATCTACTTTTACATGTGTCTTAGACAAGGCACTCAAATGAGAAGACTGACAGCTAAGTTGATCTGTCCAAAAGTTTAGTGCTCTAAGGTGTTTTTTCCTACACTGCCAGAAGAGTCAAAGACCCAAGTACCTGCAGGACCAATTCACTCCATCTTAACAAAGGTGTCTACATGTCACAGGCTGCTCTGAACATTTCCAGCTCTCACCACTAGCTAATGGAAAACCCAAACCTTACACCAGTCACCAACCTTTATCTCCCCTCATTATGTTAATCTTAATTCTTAGTCTTCATCTTTTAACCATTCCTTTCTCAGTAAGAACAAATCAAAGGAAAAAGGGAACAACCAGAACACAGGCTATGTAATGAAAGCTCTGCAATACAAAACACATACATACATGTACAGAGCAACAGAAATGGGCAACCAAGGCATTTCCACACCAGGGAACTGGTTCTGACTTCCTTGGGGAAATGACTAACCACAGGCATCATCACAGAGAACACATAGGGCATCTTCAGTTTCCTTCACAAAAAGGAGGGAGATACCTATAGATTCTGGAGCATGGAGAGTAAAGACAAAACAAAGCAACACATCAAATAAAACCTGTGGGGCACTACAGCAACCCAAGCTGAAAACAATTGACAACAAATGCACATAGATTATCAGCTGCATATGCAGCTTTCCCCTACACAGTGGCGTCTGAATGTAAGAGATTGCCATTTAAACTTGATCACCAGAATGAGGTACATGAGCTCTTTGCCCTGAAGTTTGCTGGCTTATGCACTGTTAATTGAACGATTCACTGTAGCCAGGTGTTCTGAGTCAGGGTTCCCATTAATCACTATCTAAGCATACTGCAGAGACACTGTATGAAAAGACAAGGAAAAAGGTCTGACAGAAATAAAGTACAAAGTGAGCAGAAGCAAAGAAAAAAACAAATAGGAACACAAGTAATCCAAGCCAGGAATAGTTGGAAACCAGAATGGACATTCCTCACTTCTGCTATTAGACAGACATTTTCACTTCTGCTGAGAGGCTTTGTATCCTCTTCCCTTGCTTCTAGCTGGTCTGTAAAACAACTCTATTAGGCAATATAGCATAATTTGTAGGAACCCCAAGCATGCTGTAAATCCCAGGTCACATCAGCATGGTTCTACTGTATTTTCTTGGAGTTTTTTCCTTGGTTACTTAAGAATTTATAGGCACACACAGAGAGGTATTTCATGAAGTACTATTAAGACAAATTTTCTCCTCTGACTTCTTGGGCACCTGATCCTGCTTCTAAAAATATGGATCTATAGAGAGGTCATCAGAATAGCCCCAGAAGACAGTGAGGTTAGTCCATACATATATGCTGAAAGCCATCGACTGACCTATTGATGGCTTGCAGACCAACACTGACTTCTGTGAAAGACTTCAGTGAGTCATCAGCCCGTATGTTGAATCAGGACATATTTTTTTAAGGGGAAGATATTTATACTAGAACAGATTTTCTTTCCTCTGCAACTAGAAGTCTTTCTATTTCAGTTTACTAATACTTAATGCTTTCTTCAAAAGGTTAGACAAACCAACAGAACTCATGAAAGATCTCCATTTACATGTATTATTAGATCTAAAAATAAACATATACATGTATATCTAGAAAAAAAATTAGTAAGGATGTAGCAAAGACTTCCTGGTTATTTTTAGCTGACATAACAGGTTAATTCAGTGCAATAAAAACTATCGACTAGTGAATAAATACAAAATCACTTGCTTAGTGAAGGTGAAAGATCTGTACTGAATGCATTCCGGTAATTTTTTTCTATGCAGATATGACTGCTACCATGATTATTTTTTTTTATCTTGAAGTTGAATGACATTAGATTTATTAGATTTAACTATGAGAACATAAGAAAAAAACTTGCTTGCAAATATGCAAGTCCAGAGCTTTTTAATGCCTCTGACTTATTAGTGGCACCTACACAATTAAGCAGAGCAGTTAGGCACAGGATAAACTTACAATATATCTGCCTTCTTCAGCAGAAACCTTAAGACTGTATAAATTAAGCAACCCAAGGTGCAGTGAAGCAGCCCATTCTCTCTCCAGCATGGCCCACTATATTGTGACCTCAAGTCAGAGCTCTGATCTGAGACTGATCAGACATCACAGCTCACAACACAAACTGCATGGAAGTGCTGCTTTAATCTCCCCCAGATATACAGGCTGCATGAATGGGTTTTTCCTATAGCTTTTTTTTTTTCCTCATTGCTATAGGTTAAGATGGCCAAAACTGGGTTACGCTGGTTTCCCCTTAGAGAGGAGAAACACAGCATGTCAAGTTCCATCCTCCCCATTCCACCCCAATACTGAGCAGTCACCTCATTTCCTGTTGACAACATATGGTTGTAACCAAGTCATTCACCAGCCCAGCCTCAGTGGTGCTTTTGTGATAAATAGCATGCACTTTTCCATGAGGTCAACAGAAATGGTTAATTCAAACAAAACCTTTATATTTATGAGCTTACTTTGGCACCTGGTTTTCATGTCAGCATTAGATGAGTATCAATAGGGATGCAAAGGACTATGACAGAATCACCCAGGCGACAGGCAACTGTACATGTAACAGCATCTGTGAACATCAAGCAGCTAATGTACTGGTTTTGAGAAGAAAGCTTCCTTACTGACAACAACTCACTCATGCTAATTGAAGTCCCACGCTTGGTTACAGTAAATGACAAACATGTCAGGATCTTACATGAGAAAGCTTTCCTTTGATACATCTGCAGGCTTGTCGTGCTTTTTTGACTTATTGTAAAGTAAAGACATGGGACAGGAGGCTTTTGAGACTCCAAAAACATAAAGAAAAATAATGGAACTCATTACTGAGCACAGTTTTGACTTGTTTGAGGTCTGCTTTTGCTAGTGAATGGAACAAATGATGTTATAGGGTGAAAGCTGCCAAGTTTCATTAGAGTACTTCTGTGAAAGTGTATGATCTCAGAGGCTATACATGTTAATTTACAGTAGAGTTTAGATTAAAGTGATGAATGTGTATCTAGTGTACATTTAAATGCAATTTTAAAAGCAAACCAAGCTGGGGCCTTCCTGTTCAACATGCCACTGCAGATTCTCCAGCGTAAAAGCAGAGCACCTCAAGCAGTTGTTACAGTATCTATTGGCAGAACGACACTGTATTTAATTAAATGCCCACTATAACTGTAAAGTTCATTTCCTAAACTTGGGTTCAGCTATCAGAATGCAAGTAGTTTGAACAGTGTTTCATATCTGCTTGATGGGTAAAAGCTGTCAGATGATCCTGTCAAACATGAAACAGAGTAAAAGATAAGATGAATTTCCCAGTAAATTTAGCTGTGTCTTTTTTTCTCTTTAGCTCAAGGTGCCAGTTACCATTTCACCATTTCCCTTCACAGTAAGCAGCCCTAGCACTCATCCTTCCTGAAACCATTTTAGTATTTTTCTACTCTTTTTACACACAGGTTCATACAGTGCCCCGGATGCATGAAGTAAACAAGATGAGTATGGGTGCTACGCACTTACGTGGAAGTGTGGCAAGTCCATTCTTCAGTGAGGATGTATTTATATATTTTTGTTTATCTCTCCATGTATAACACGCACCCAAGCTACAGCTAAACTTACACAACTAGAAACTCCAATTCTGTCATTAATTTAATGGAGGGCAGGAGTAGGCTTCCTGCTTATGTCTCACCTGTTTCCTTTGAAAGGGATAGGTGGTATCAGGCCAGCTGGGCCTGTGGGAGGAACTACACGCTTCCCACAAAGGGTAAAACACTGCAGAGAGCCTCCAGATGATGTTCTGGGGGAGAACACCAAGCGTGCCACAGGCTCAGCCCGAGCTTTGCAGGAGCAGCTGCCCAGGCTGCACTGACACCTTTGGTCTCTGAGCGCTGGTCCAGGCAGCAGCTGGCCGTGTACTACTCGAGCCATGCTGGTTAGAAAGCGGCACAACTTCATAGTAAGTAACTGCATGTATTTTGAGGAAAGTTCACTTTAAAAAAAAAAAGGCAAGTCTGTTTAAACTGAAATTGAACATTGTGCTTGTAGAAACAGGACCTACCAGCATCTGCTGACAGCTGTGCTGACACAAGCACAGCTTCTCTTCAGCGTGTGACATAGGAAACCGGGGAACGGATCCTGCTTTCTGTTATGCCACTGCAGGTCTCCTGCCTTCTGCTCTGCTATCTGGACATAGCAGACTGAGAACCAGAGCCCAAGATGCAGGCAGACACCAGCCTAAGGAGCAGGAAAAGATGCTTCATGGAAAGGATGGTCTGAAAACCTCTACTGTTCTCCACGAACTGCAGTAATATCCTTGCACATTTAGATGAGAGCAGGACTTCAAACCGTCTAATTAGCTGAAAAATGAGGTAATTGGTGGCAAGCTAATGTATAGAAAATAGGTACATATTTTTAGATGTTGCGGGAGATTTCAGAGGATAAGAGCATGGGTCTTAAATAAGCACCAAGGCATCAGAATGATACTTGAGTGATATTTTCTTTTACACTGAAGCCCTCAAGTTAAAAACAAAGGCCAGTAAAATAAGAAGTTGTGTTTACTGGGTCCCTAGATTTACCATTTAATACAGCTATTCATCAAAATACTGCATGCTTTTTGAATGACACATGTGTCTTGTTCAATCAATGAAAAGCTGCTAAAAACCTCCTAAATATCCTATTCTAAACAACATTTAGCAGCTACAACCAGAGCCTGATTTTGATTTATTGAATAATTTGACTGGAGAACACCTTAAGTCACAACAACATTAAGTACAATAACTTTTCATTCCTTTGCTGAACACCATATGAAATTAAACAAAATAAAAATTGACAGCACCAAGTTAATCCATCTGGAATAGATTCAGGATAAGTTCACTGTATGTATTAAATGGAGATTTTAGCTTGAGTTTGACATTGCATTTCACTGACTCCAAAAAACAAATCAAAAATAGCCTAGGATGTGTTACAAATTCCATTTTAAATCTAAATATTTCTGATACTAATTATGGAGCAAAAGGAAAACGTTGAAGACATTTCAACTTTAACAGCCCTGCCATTCTGATTAAAAAATATCAGCTTTACATCTGCAAGAAATTTATAAAGTGGACTCTTTACAAATTGTTATGGAGCAATTTGTGCACAGTTAGTTCTTTGTTTAATCGAGAAATCTGCCCAAACCCTGATTGTGTGCTTATTTCCCTAAGGCTGGGAGTGAAGGTTATTTCATTATGCCTTTTGGGAGCAGCAATCTATCTAATACGTTTCTGAATTATTCCAGACTGAGCCGAAGCCGAACATGAGAACAAAGCCCTGCTTCCACAGCAGAACGACCAGCCTAACTCCCAGCTGGGAAGATTTAGGCAGAGATTTATAAGTACAAACACTGAAGAAATTTGCAAGTAATTGCATGTATTTGCTCTCTGTTGTGGTATGCAGTAAACTAATATTTATTAAAACATATCAGCACAGTACTGCTCATTACATCCCTTCCCAGTCTCTTCTTGCAAGGTTGTAATGAAGGTTTGTTTTGGCAAGAGTGCTAACAAAAGAGGGCAAGAAAATCAGAATCATTGACTGATGCCTGCTGTTTATGGAGGTTATAATGTACACAAACCCTATCGCTGTAATTAAATATAATATTGTAATTCTGCCAATGAGCAGACAGGGAATACAATACTCCCACCTGCTCTGTTTATCAAGAACGAATATGCCCTGTAGGGTATGCATCTTCACTAACCATCACCTTTGGAAAGTAACTGAGATACTCAACTATTACCTACCTTTTGTATTTCTTGTTACATACAGAAATACCCATGTATTTCATTAGGGCTTACACACTCTGCAGGTACACATTCTGCAACAACGTTCAGCTTAATTAGTGCTGTGAAGCATTCGTTTAGCCAGCACCAGTAAAGCCGTAGTGGGCTGGAGCACTAGTTACTCTGGAGATGACTTCAGTCAGTGCACAGGAACATGACACTAAACGTCAACACAGTTAATAGTCATGGTGGAACCCCCATTTAACTGCAACACAGGTGAGTTTTTTTGGAAAAGCAGGATCTTCCCTCATGGCATTTGCTTCTCCAAAAGTTTTGTCAAAGCTCAAGTTTGAGCTGAGCTTAAGTTAGTTTGGAAGCCATTTGCTTTCCAAAGGCCTCCTAACAAAAAGGGACACCTGAAGAAGTCCTAGCAATATCTAATCTAATTTTGGAGAATGCCAGATACCCAGATTTATTCCAACCAAGGACGGTCCAAAACTGCCTATTCCAAATACACTTGTTTCCAAAGTCTGTTTAATGTTGCCAGATGACAGAAGCATACCTAGCTAACGCATCGCTTCGAAAACCCTAACAATTTAAAAGCAAAGAAAGCAGTGGCTATGGACATAAGTTTGACTCCGTCCTTGTACCCTTGTGAGGTAAGGGAACACACATTCCCCACATACCCCAAACTACAACATCCCAGCCTAAACAGATGAGATTTTACAATTGTCTTGTACCACAGTATCAAACTATTTTGTTTTAAAAGGCCACATTCTCTGTTTCGTAAGTTTATTGGAAAGCACACATTCCCATTTAGCATGTACAATATCCAAAAAAGATTCTCCTGTACAATCCTGTACAGAGAGTTCAAAAGGAAATGCTTACAACACAGACTTTTGGTAAAAACTTAATGTATAGCCAGTGACTTGTGCTTGGGGCTTTAAGGAATATATCATTAGTAAGTACCGAGCATAATAAACCAGTTTTATTATTTTCATGCAAGATTTTTGTGTAGATATTAGTATTTTGACATTACAGCTGCAAGTGCAGCACGTGGTGTTTTCAAACCAATAGTCTGAATTTAGCCTGTCTCCTTCAATTCCAAAATGAAAATTTCAACTAGTAATTACTTGGGGTTGAGTTAATGTAGTTTAAAGTTGATAAGAATAATGTGCTTATTTACTATGTGGGTAGTGTAAGATTTATGACAGCCTTAAGTATTAATTTTCATGTTTATAAGTGCTGGGATTGTATAAACTATGAGACAGGTTAACTCCACTACTGTCACTTAGCAACTGTAGCTGGCTATTAAAATGAGTGTTTTCTTTTGGGAATTTCCCCACGAGGCCCCTGCACTACCTTCTCCATCCAAGGTCTTTTTTCTTCTGTGGTGTTACCCAAAGTTTCAGCCATGATGCATGAAAGCACTTTATTAATGACAACTAAGCAGATGCTCAACTTGAAGAGGCTTTTTCTAACAATCTGCATTTTGTGGAATACAAGAACATGAGTAAAAGCTGCAATAGGACAATAAGCTTAAGAGTATTTGGGTTTTGGTTTTGTTTGTTGTTGTTTTGGTTTTGTTTTTTTGTTTTTTTTTTAAGCTTTCAGTGAGGGGAAAAAGAAAACAATGCATCATGTAAAAACCTAGGTGTGAGTAGAGCTAGCCAGGCTGAGAATTGCTCCTCTGAGACCTGCTGCATTCACTACACACCTGACAACACCTGCACTTTCATTATAAAACGAAATTAACCCCATGCATTACAGCACAGCCTATTTTCACCTTGCTTACTGGCAAAACACACAAAGAAGATATCCCAATTCAAGACTACAAGTCAGGGCTGAGATTTCAGAAATCAAAACTCTATGTTAAGCTTTAAGAGTGGGATCTTCAAAAACATTCACCTTACTAGGAACTTAGAGTGTAAATCCTATTAATCTAAGACCTGATCAAGTTAGAGAAAACACTTCATTTTCAAATTACCAAGCAGCCCCAAGAGCTTCCAAAAAACTTCGGTGCTCAGCACTTCTGACAATCCAGCCATTTATTTACATTGCTGCATCAAGCTATAGTTTGACTCCACATGGTTCTTGAAGCAATGTTTACAGCTTAAACAGTAATTAACTACAAAATTACTGACCCAATCTCAGTTCCTAATCAGCTTCATGTGAAAAAATGTGGCCAATAAAACCACTTTGAAAGAGCATCTACAAAATGAAGGGTTAAAAAAACTACCCAAATTGAAAACCAGGCTAGGAACACAGATTTGAATCCACTTTGAAAGTCTTTCTACTTAATTAGTAAGGCATGAGCTTAGCACATTAGACAAAGATTTTTGTTTGTGGCTTTGCCACAAACTTCCTTGGAGATCTCCAACAAATCTCAACCTCTCTGCCTGTCTATTGCTACAAGTGGGAAATGGGTCTGTGCATACTGCTTTGAGAGAAAAATAGCACTTCATACAGAACACATGACATGGGGCCTCTCTTAATCAACCCCTGGAGTTTTGTTTCATTTTTTGAAAAAAAATGTTGGTCAATGATGAAAACATTCTCCACTACTAGCTGCTCTATATTGACTTTATTTATGAGGAATCATGTTTAACAAGTCCTTTAGCATCTTAGAAAACTACTTTCTTGAGCAGATGGGAAGATTTACTTTCCTTTTTCCTCCCTAGAATTACAGCTTGTAAAAAATGGAGTATGTACCATGAAACAAAACACACAGACTAAAGTATCAAAAAGGAATCATTTCCAATTGAGCTATTTTTAGAAGTACTTCACCTGTGTTCTTGTTTTTAGAATATTGTAAGATCTAATTCTGAACATACTTGCAAGCCTTCAGCTGTTTTGGGTGGGGTGGGAAGGGTTTCATCCCTAAAAAGTGCAAGATCAGTTTGTGTGCTTTACAGGATGAGACCTCAGCTTTGTTGAATGAGCTTTACCCACGTGCAGAGCCAAGGACAGACCCCACTGTCCCACACCATACCACCCAAGCCAAGGAAAACCCCCATTTGCCACCTTATATCCAAGATCTGTGTGTTCTTCCAAAGCTGCAGCCAGTGCTCAGATACTGGGGAGCTGACACCTACTGAGTGCTCAAACCCTGTCAGAGCTGCTTGAATGACATTGATTCTGCTCTGCCACCCGGTATTCAGGTCCTTGCTGTATCTTATAGGCTACACTTATCCTGCCTTTCCCAAGATGGAAAGCTTTGCAGCACATGCGAGCTCAGGACAGGGTCTAAAAGGACAGAGTGCACAGAAGTAACCAAAGTTCTGAAGATTTTTCTCTTCTTACAGCATGAAGAGAAGACACAAGTAAATCCCATGTGACACTAGCTTTGGGAGACGGGCCAGGAAGACAGCATACAGAGAGGTTCGGAAAATGGATGGTCCTGTGGATATCCAAGCATGGATGAAATTAAGTCTGGACAGAAAGGGAGTGTGCACAAGACTTCACAGAAAATAAGGAGAAGAGTTTGGACGACCTTGACAGGAAGAGAAAATTAAAGAAAAAGAGTTGTGCACAAGGAGACCCTAAAAGGCTCTGAAGGAAGACGGTTTGGAAATCCACCCAACTCACATGTGTTTTAAATCTATACTAAGTGTTTAACACAACAGCTAGAAACTAACATTCACTGAAACAATTTAACTAAGGTGAATTCCTTCAGTTCTCACATATCACCTTGCATTTAATAGAGTTTTGGAGCATACATTTCTTCTTGCAGGACTGGCACCTACAATTGCTATGGCCACTTTTAAAATGCTAAAAGCAGCATTCAGTAGCTGTATGGCACATATGTGTGTAAACAAATACACACATCCTTCTGTTGTATTACTTTTTTTAATTTTTAGATTGGTATGTATTTTCCAAAGGCAAATAAGACAAACTGGTGTAACCAGGCTTACTTTGAACAACTCCCAGTCCATTGCACACTTGTTAGCCTGAGATCAGTTTTCATTACAATTTTGTTCCTTCCTAATAAAAAACTGTAAGATTCTACTGGTACTAATAAAAAACCACAGAATTTACTACCATTGAAAAATTTTAGATTAATGACGGGTATAAAGCCACAAAGAAGTTTTTAATATATGTAATACAAATACACACACCCCACCCCCGCATATATTTATATACATAGAGAGAGGTTTGAGTAGCATCTGCTGTAGAAGGACTCACAATATCAGCCAATTATAACTTTCTGGGGACTTATTTTTCAGGAGTTATGTTTTCTATGCCTGTTGTCCTATTGAGCAAAATCAAGTACCATATTTTTGGTTTATCTCACATCAGAAATAAACCACCAGGTTTTCATTTTCATATATTGTTTTCCTCTCACAATGAAAGAATAGCTGAACTTTATAGTTTGAACTCACAGGATGGCTGAGACCCACTGATTACTAGGTACTTTTGTTATTTAGAAAACTCTAACCCTAACACTACTAAGTGTTAGCATGGTATATGTACAAACTTTGCAAGAGCTGGCCATTTTACTTCCCTGTCCAAGAGACATTATTTCTTCAAACCTGGGTGAAGACAAGCCCAGGAGTCAGCCCTGAAGGCAACTCCATCAGTTCCTTGCCTCACCACAGACTGCAGCTGAATCCTTGGACCACAGCATCACACTCCCACCAAGCCGCCTGAAATCAGCACCTCCCCTTTATCCCATTCAGCCCACTTGCGTTTAGGATGAAAAAGGAAAGGAGACAGGGCTGTTTACAGAATGGGTCACAATGTGGCTTGGTGTAGCTGAGCACATTTTTCCACCTGAAACAAACTTATCCATGTGCCATACTATGAACTGTTGTTAAACTTCAGTGTTGACTCTCGGTTTGAAAAGATGCTTCATAATGGTACCTTACATTAAAATTACACAAACAGCCATTGACTTCAGTTAAATACTTAGCACTGGCAATTTTCATGCATTTGCCATTAGGTGGAAAAAACCTCAGATTCCATGTATTTTATGAAGTCAGAAATGTAACTGCAACCTTCAGAATAGTTCTATAGAAGTGTTGACAACTAGCTCTAACATGAAATTAAAGGGACAAATTTAACATCACATTATTCAAAGTATTTATATTTAGAGACAGCATACGTATTCAATACATACATCAAGACTATGGCTAGAACACTTGATTGCACATGTATATATAAATCAGACAGGTGTGTCTGTGTGTATAAATTTAGGCTGCCAAGAATTTCCCTGCATTTCTTCAGAAGGCAGGTCTTTTTGAAGGGATCTACAGTACCTCACATTGTGACATATTTTATTACCTTTAGTTAATATATTTTTTTTTTACTTAGTTTCTGCTTCTCCCATCCTCTCAGAATTAGCTATTAGGGAAAAAATTCTTATGGGCAGAATTTAACAATCTTCGCAAATACAGTAAAAATTAAATATGTGCATTATTCTTAAGTTATGTACAGTTTAGAAATGTAACAGTGTATGAAGGTCACAGGCATATTTATGGTAATAATGGCACCATACAGTTTTATATAGCCAGCATTAGCTACAGGGTTTCCTATAATACTTTTATACATAAGAAAACTTATCTGCTATACATGCATTACGAGCACTTTTCAACATACCACGTAACTTCCAAACAGGACACTTGAAAAAACCCAGGAGGCTTGTGAAGGTGCTCTTTTGCTTGCTTTTTCATTATAAAGTAAAATCACTGTATAACTAATGACCAGGTACTGTCTAGGCAACAACGTACAACTCATTATTTCTACCCCAAAAGGATGCAACTTACAGTTATTGCTCAGTTTTCTAGGTAGAATTTTTTTTTTCCCCCTAAATAAAACACACTATCACCTTCATAATAATTTGAATTAGAGCCATCAGGCTTCTTAATATGGGTTCAGAAGAGCTAAACTTAAGGATTTCTACTGCGAGACAGAGATGAGTCCCTTAAGCTATTTATTACCCTCAGAGCAGTAAGCTTACTTTTACCTATCAGGATCACTGATCCTGTTTTCACTTAGCCAGCATGAACCTTTGTCTTACTTTTACCTCAACCACCATCTTAAAGTTATAGCATCAAAGTGACTTTGTAACACTTTGTTCAATTAGGGAATTAATTAATGTCACTGAAGAAAAAAATCCATTTCAGAGTAATGTTGCTTTCTTTGGAATTGAGGCTGCATGCCTTTTTTCCATCTCCAAGACATAGATTTATAATAGAGTTACACAGAAACACTACCAATAACAGAATATATCAAGGAGCTAGAAGGCACTTGCTTCCCATTGCATCGCCAAACCCAGGGTATGATTCTCTGCATGTGTCATTGTTGCACTCTGCCTGCTGCTATTTCACTGAAAGCAGGCTTTGCCCCTTGAAGAAAATGGTAAATGTTTTTCATAAACAAACCCTTAGAAGTGCAGATGTGGCTTTTTCATAAATTAATGCTGATAATTTACAACATTCCATATCCTGAACTCTATTCCCTGAGCAGGACGGTGTGAATGCCAAATCCACTAGTGCAGGCACAGGAATAAACCAGCCATGGGATAATTTCTGATTCTGAAGCCAAACATCATCACTCCCCTACTTTACAGAGGGGAAAGGGGGGTGGGTGCAAGAGAAGAAAAGAAAAAGAAGGACTGCCAAAATCAGCAGGCTGAGTAGAGTAACCGGAAGCGTACAATTTACTGCTAATGGTTCAGTGTCTGCAAAGGACTGCTCAAGCTGTGCTCAACAAAAACTCAGTAATAGCCAAAGAGGGAAGCAAAAAAAAAAGGCGAGATGTTTGGGTTTACTTTCAAACACTGTTAAATACGAGCCACTTAAAAAAACAGAATGAAAGAATGCAATAATGCTTTGTACAGGTGGTATCGAGGTCCCTGGCTGGGCCTTTAGACAAAACCATTCCCATGTAAACCTTAAAGAGGATTAATCCTCAAGGACCACTGTAATGAGACCTTAAAAGGCTGAACAACTGCAGCCTATCACGGAGGGAAGCAGTAGCCTGCTCCCAGAAGTCTTCTCTAGCAGAGTTACATCAAAGCAAACTGGGACCAGATAGCAGGATTCTGCAAGAATCCCTTATCTCAGCGCTAGCGGATGCTTCTCCTCTGATTGTCTTGAACTGCCACCTGTCCCAGGCATCTTTGAAGGCAACGCTAAGCCTGTGATGGATCTGACCTCCTTGAGCTGAGATTCTTTTATGTCTTTCTTCATTTTCTGCTCTGTTACATTCTTTCCCTGAAATGCACACTACATGAAACAAAGGGAGTTCTCACTCCTTGACTTACTGTCCCCAGCTATTTGAAAGCAAAAAAACAATGTTAAGGATTATACTCCACCCGCAATATGGAGCTGTCCTCAGGAGACAAGCCTCTTATTTTTGAGTTATAACTAGATGGCTTTTACACGAAGGGACTCTACAGTGAGGTTCAACGTTGCTGGGAGCCAAGATAGGAAAGCTGCATATCAGAGATAGCTTAAAAAACAAAAAGATTCATAATACAGAAGTATATGAAAAATCACATTACAAAAATAAGCAGGAAAATAACCAGGAAGCGACAAGCCTCAGAGAAAACACTAAATTACTGTACTGTATGCATGCATCCCATATTGCACACAAATATCCTGTAATACTAGTGTCCAGCATACTGTAACAGTGCCGAATACATCCTAGATGAAAACAAAAAGCGTTGGCCAGTTTGAATAAAATAGCAGCTCTACTACCCGAGACACTTGCATACACGACAAAGTACACACAACAAAGTACGCACCCAGCTCACATGCAAGGGATATGGCTTTACCATGGAAGTCACACGTCAGGGTTTCAGTTTGTAAACAGCGATATGCTGGCAACCATGCTCCCACCATCTTGGTGACATGTACTTCCAGTAGGTATCAAGAGTTAGAGAGCTGGAGATGGGTTCAGGGGGTTCTCATCAGGTTTTATTCTGATAGCTACAAGCCACAATATAAAAGTCACCAAGGTCCTAAAAAGGCTGGGCTGATGAGGAATGCTGGTATAGCTCCCACCTCTGGTTTCCCACTCTTGCACTTAATCAATTCTGGACCAGTTTAAGTCCTTTTCTTCTAAGTGCATGGCACTGTCAGCAGAACAAGAAGCAAAGTACAGCTAGGCTGAAGATGATGTTGCCTGCCAGCAGCATTTCTCAGTTCCTCGCACTGACAAAATAAAAGGGTGTCATTAGTTGCAGTTAGGTGGGGCTCATGGAAGTGTTATGCAGCAGGAGGGAAAACAGGAAAAAGCAAGCACCTTCTGTTTTTGAAACTTCCTGGGAAATCAGAGCTGGGAGAATTCAACTAACCATGTACATGGCGAGATTTTGCATCAGACAGTGGAGCTGGACACTTGATCTCTCATCATTGCACACAGATAAACGAAGACTGCAGCAAACAAGGAGTGGCTATATAGGGTCTGAATGTTAATTAAAAAAGGCATTACATGTAAAACACTGAGCAGACCACAGCATTTTCTAAAGCCAAGACCTACTGGCACATGTGGCCAAATTAGCCTGGCCTAAAGGCATGCTCAGAAGGAATTTAAAGTTGAAGACAACTTCTTCCCATTCACGTGACAATTCCCACAAGAGGGTATTGTGCTTCAGGACCACAGAGCAGTGTCACGCTAGCATCAGCCTCCCATAAGAAAATACAACAGTTACTTCTCAACAGCCGTTAGAGAACACTGTTTCAGATGACCATCTTCCCTGGAAAGCTGCGTCAATACCTTGTGTGGCCTTAACAAGCAGTACCCCTGTCCACATTTGTTAAAGGCAGGCCAGAGGCTACCGCCATAAGACAAGGCATGTCAACCTCATGCTTTGCCAGCCTTCAAGCATGGCCTCAGCAGCAACTGCCCTACACCCCTCTGGTCCAGCAAGACCCTGCACACCCAGGCAAGCCCCACGTGTTAGCACAACACAGGGAACACTCCCACAGGCTGCCTACCGATAAAAGCCTAGAGAGGAAGGCTGGTCAGGATGCAGAGACACAGCAGGCTTCAACCTCCCTGTACAAACCACCGTTTCAGAGCAGTATACACACAAAACTAACATCTACAGGAGGAAACACTACAGCAGCCCATGGCCTCACCCTGCCTTTCTGGTTTACAATGCACAGAGTACAGAAGGCACTACCAGACGTAGGATGTGTGTTAATCTGTGATGTACACAATAACTACCGTCTTTGAAGAGATGTGACATTTCCCCACAAGAACCCAAGAACACTTTCACATGCTAGTGTTTTGGGTTTCATGCAGGTTTTGTAAATTTTTTTCCATGGGAGCAGACAAAACCAGATTGCGCCTTTGGTCTTTATAAGGGTTTTCTTCCAGTTGCCTTTACGTGCCTACAACCTTGTTTAAATGTTCTGTACTCAAGATGACAAATCAAGAACAACTGAAAACCTGTAAGAGTTAAAATATGCATAAACCATGGTCACTACCAGTCTCAGGCAAACTAGGGGCATATATGAGCAGGCCATACACCAGATTTTCCAAGTCAAACATCCCAAGCACTGGGCAGCTCAATGATTAGCCAGTGATCTATGACTAGTGCTCCCCTTCTCCATTCCAGTTAAAAGAAGAAAAAAATTCCACTCCTATCATAGCAGCAATTCATGTTTTCGACATCTGGCATCAATTTTATTGTTAAAAGCACTGCAGATCATGGGTGTTGATGCCAACTCAAGTATCATCCAGCATGAAGCATAGCTTTGATGCCAACAGCTTCCTATCACCGTACCATGCTGGTCCATCTCGGTAAAGTGAGCAACCACTGTTTATACGTAACACATGCCTTGATCCAACAAACCTTATTCACTCAAGTAACCCAATTTCTTTTCAACAACGACATCTAACAGAACTCAAGGCCAAAGCTGGAGGTTTTCAACAGTTGTATCTGTAGGCAGGTTGGTGAAAAAACATACAAATCAAACACAGTACCTTTTTACACTAAGGAGTGTGACATGCTGGAATGAAATTTATTTCAACACATTCTACCTCATTAGTTATTTGCTTCAACAACTTGGTCTGGTGTTACACTCAGCTGTTACCATAATCAACCATTTATTTGAAACTATGTCATATGCCATTACTTTTAGGCTTGTTACCATAGGCTACTTCAATTGGGGGGGGGGGGGGGGGAGTGGGGCTGTGGATAGAGGAGTAACAATGTTCAGTTCTTCATTTGCAAAATGGTAACATTGATCCTTGGGAACTACGATTTTTAAATTACAATTAGCAAGAGGAGCAGGTAAGATGAAAGGGTAGAATATAAGGCAACTGTGGATTATTACAAAGTTCACTGAAGCCAGCAGCTGTTGATTCATTGAATTCATTGGGTTCTGGACCAGCACTGTTGGGGTGTTTGGGAAAAACGATGGCTCAGGGCAGCACTGAAATGTGAAGGGAAACCAGAATAAACAATGGAGGACCCTCTCTGCTACCTTCTTCAGTATGCAAGTAACTTAGATTAGAAAGTGATTCTGTTATCTGGGGAGCTATCTGCTGAATTCCAAAAACTCAGCAGGACAAATTCAGAAAGACAATACAAAACATTCTTTTGCCTTTCTTTTTTTTTTTTTCCCAAGTGTTACTCTCATTTTTAAAATGAAGTATGAAGATGATGTACAAACACTCCCATGCATGTATTTCCTTTCTTGCTGCTTTGTACTGACCACCACCACACATGCCAACGATCACATGGCAATACAGCAGATGTACTCCTTAAACACAGCTACCAATACACTGACATTTAGTACAGCACTGGTTCCCCACACTGGTGGTTGCTGCCTCAACTGTAAGTTATATGATCACAAATGAAAGAAGGTAGCCAGTATAACTCTCAAGGGGGAATCATTCCTGACACGATCTCCAAACTCAGATGCGACCTACTGAACCAGCTCAAGAGCCCCAGTTTTAAGTAATTTGAGCAGTGTTTTAATAAGATGTTAGACAGTACTGTGTAAATTACCCAAGAGCCAGGCTACACGGAATCTAATTGGGTTGCTAGGTGTGAATAAAAGGAAGCAGAGGCTATGGCTAAGAGGCTCTCCTCCTAAGTACTGAGCTCAATCAATAGGAATAAAGCTGTACCTGCCAGTGATCCTGAAAATGGTTCAGCAACTAAAGCATTTAAGCTGTCTTAAAAGTAAAGGCCTTGTTCAACCCTGGACTGCAACAGGAGGTCAAAGCTGGTGCTGAGAGACTTCCATGGGACAATCTTGAAACTGCACCTTGTCAACAGGAACCACACCGCCTTCCAAAACCTCCCTTGACAAGGCCATGCCATGGGGAAAGCAGGTCCACAGTGTCCCCGTGCTGCCATTACCCCTGCTGCCAGGCCCACAGCATCCTCTGGGACACAACACCCTCCTTCAGTGCCCATACAGTTGGGGTTCCACCCACCCCGATGGTAGGAGCATGGAAGGGTAGGGCATATCCAGATCTCAGTGACAAACTCCCAGGACACAAAAATAGTAACACAGGGGAACCATGAAAGAGGAGCACCCTGTATACATTAGCTACTCTGAAATCTAATTATTGCTGGATTTCTTCACAAGAGCTGGATGATGGCAGTGGAGATGAGGATAAAAAAAGAACTGCAATGTTTATTTCCTACATTGGGACAGACTAATTTAAATGCCCAGTTACAACACTGACACAGATTCAGCTGCCTAAACACAGACACATAGGACCGTCTTAGACCCCTACGGTATCAGAGATATTCATACAGAGTTAACAGATATGACACAGGACATACTGAAGACCAGTCTTTCCAGGGTCGCAGACACGGACTAGCTAAGAACCTCCCAGGCATGAAAATGGCACTTCAAACCTCTGCTTAGGCAACTGAATTCCCTCCATCGCATTAACCAGATGGAAGGCCACCAATCAAGAGAACCATCTCCCCTGCAGCGTAAGCACTGCACAGCAGTTAAGTACATGGCTTGTACTCACTATCTCAGGAGAATCTGTTTCAGTTCTTGGTAAAAATCATGATCACTGAACTAGCACCTGGTTCATAAGTTCCTTGTGCTTTGCCACAAAGACTCGAGTTGTGGAAGCCACAAAGCCCCTTACAGATGCGGGTAACACATCTGACACCAAAAGCTGCATGAGGCTGAGTTCTGGCTAACCTTTTTTAAAGCTCTAAGCAGCCAAAGAGGCTGCTTTTCAAACCCTGTCCCCTTGGCCAAGAAATGTTCGCAGGGCAAAGCACTCGTAAAAACCTAACTGACAGACAGCAACCTCAGGCATTATGGGACACTTCAAAATTTGCAGCAAACGATGCTTATCTTCCTTTGGCCACCAGTTCTCTACATACCCATCATACTTGGCAAACCCCTTGCACTACACAGCCTCAACAGCACAAAGATCACTCTGACAACTAATAAAAAGAGAAAACTAATGATCTTGTCTGCTGAAATAGCAGTAATAAGCACAAAAGTTATGCATCAGGCTGTGGAGTCGGGGGGAAGGGGGGGAGGTGGTTCAGAGAACACAGCAATGGGAAGTACCGTATCTCCCGCATGCTAGCAGATCTCTAGGAGGGATGAGGAAACTTCATCAAAACTTTTCAACTCAGATTTTTAGATCTTCTAAATTTTTTTCCCCCACCTCCCAGCTGCTAATGCTATAGAAGCTACCATGTAGGGAGACAAGATCAGTCCAAACCCGCTACAGATCTTGTCACAAGGCTTTTAGACAGAAATACCCATGTAATCAAGGGACATAGCAACTTTGAAGAAGCTTTTCATTCTCTCCTGATTTAGGGTCAGCTGATGTGCCTTGAGGCTAAAGAGATGGATTACATTACTTCTTGGCTTTTTTTTTTTTCCAGTGTTCTTAACTATGATTTCTATGGCTCTGAGCAACACGTTCTGTCTCCTTCCATAAAGGAAGTATACAACAAATACACACTTTGAAGCATCTAGAAAAGCTTTAGCAGACAAACCAAATCAAATCTGTAAAAGAGGTAAGTGTTTTTGCATTTGTGCTCTATCTTCCCTATTCCTTAAAAAAAAGGCAACAAACAAAAACACCTACCCCACAGCTTATATGCACTTAAACAACAAAAAAACTGAGAGATTAACAGAACCCACCTGCTTCTCAGAAGGCTCCATACCTCGTATGGCAAGTAAATTCTCTTAGGTGCCATAGAGGGATTTTGGTTTTGGGGTTTGTTTTTGGTTTTTTTTTTAAACATGATCCTCGGGACATTTTAAAAATTTTGAAGTCCAACAGAATTATAGGGCCATAAGAGATCTCAAATATCCTATTCCACCTTCCACCCACAAACAGGATCACCTCTTTTCGTATCATTACCTATGGCTTCCAGCTAAAATTAATACTACTGGTAATAACAAGAAAAAGTCCGTATTTGAAGAGACATATTCACCTAAACTTAAAAAACAAAAACAAAGCCAAAAAAACCTAAAAGATGACCTTTCAGCTTCTCAACTACATTACATTTCAAGGCCCATCAGGTTTTGGCAGTTCTGTAGTCTGCCTCATTCAAAGGAGAGAGAAAATCCAATAGAAGGAAGGATGTCTCTATGTGCCACTCCTAGCTGTAAATCTATGAATGCAATTGTTACCACCATAACAGTGGACCACGCAGGGGCAGAAACTCCAGGGCTCTCAAGAGCCCCTGCTTCTGTGGAATATCACAGAAGGACTCCAGAGAAATGGGCAGGAGTATTTGTAGCGAGCAGAACTGGAAAGTTCTGCTGACCAGGGAGGTTTGGGAAGCATCTTGGAGAAGATGTTTCCATTCATAAGCTGCTGTTAAGCTTAAGAAGTCCTGCGGCACCTTCCAAAATTGCAAACTGAAGTTGCCTCTGACCCTAAGTTTGATTTTGAGAGCAGCAATGGTTTTTTTTTTTGTTGGAAGCTATTGAAAGATACTATTACATTTTAGATTTTTATCCCAAAAACGTTTTTCAAAACATGCTAATTTTCTTAAAGACCAACACTGTAGTTCCTCAGCTGACACCAGTAATCTGACATTCACTTTTCTACTAGAGGCTTTTTTTCCTGTGAGTTTTATTAAAAGCTTTAAATTTTACTTATTTTATTAAACTACCCTCCTTAAAAACATTTGGAAATGACCCTATAAATCACTGTCAGTGAAGAGTTTTGTTACCAGAGGTCTTAAGCTCCTCCCCTCCAAAATGCTGCAGAAAAAGCTAAAGAAGTAGGACCCAGATTTTCAGCAGTACAACCCACTTTGAAATTGAAGAGCCCCTAAATGTCTTTAAAGACCCCAGCCCTAAATCTCTAGAAGGATTCCTCACTGACATTCTCCTATCACTCTCCAACCAGGCTGGGGGGAAAACCTCTATAAAAAGCTGTCCCAGGCTCCTGCCACTCGGTGATGCTGGGAAGCTAGAGGTGACCTAAGAAAAGTGCCCACTTTGGGACTATCCAAAAGTGTCCCGGATGTCCCTCTGGAATCCCAAAACATGCCAGGGAGAGGACAAGGGAGGCTACCGACTCCCTGCTCTACAAAGCAAATGAAGACCTCCTTCCATGAGCTCATCTGCTGGTGGCAACCTTGACTGGTCTCACCATCCAATGCGCTGCGCACATAGCTAGCCATTGTGCTTCAAGCCACACTGCCATGAAAAGTCATTGCTCTAATTACATTTTAAGGCAGTGCTTCCAGTTACCAGTTTGCATTTGCAGAAACAGAATCCAATTTCCTTTTATTTTTTTTTTTCCTTCTTTTTCCTCTTCTATGGGGAGATGAAGAAAGGGGAATTCTTGTCAATAGAAATTAAAACGCAGTAAACGAACAAGTGCACCTAGTGAATCAGCACTGTATTTTCCTTGCTACAGTCTTTGTTCATGTTGCAAATTGATTTGGAGATGACACTAGCACTGGGTAATCTAACCTTGGCAGTTAGGAGGGGCCCAATCCTTACAAAGCGTAAGTCCAGGCACAGTCAGTGGGAACTGAGGGCAATCAATACCTTTGGAGGGTTAATCCTATGAAGTGTGCAATAAGCAGTTCCCACTTCCCCAGATAGATACCGAAGCTTCAAAACCAGCAGAATAAATCCCCAGTAAGGAAAAAGAAAAAAAAAGAAAAAAGAGCAAGTTCCTGCTTTCAAGCTACATTCAGTGCAACCTCTTTGAGATGAAGGGATGTACCAGAAAGAGAATCCTGCCAGGGCCATTCCTGTATATAAGAATTTTTAGATCAGGGCCAACTGAATTGTCACTGCTTTTTACTTAAGATAGTTCTTCAGGCTTTACTAATTAGGAACTAACAATTCTTTCATGAGAGCTGTGAAACCCAGGGAAGAATACCAGCAGTATGTTTTAAATCAAAGTGTTTACATCAGGAATGATTCATTTTTTCCATGAGGAATGACTTGCAAGACAGTCAGTCTTAATACTGCCATAAATCTGCGTGGGAATTAAAACTGGGGAAGAGAATAACAAAGGGAAGTTACTATCCCCACCTCCCCTGCCTCAGCCCCACCTCTAGACAGAATTTACATTAGCAAGGGGCTCCAACCACTACTGCAATCAGTGTTTGAGAAACACAGGGTTTTAAATCTGTTTAACAAACACTGATTAAGCTCAATAACCCTGCTCTCCTCAATAAAGAAAAGGTGCAACACATAAAAGGAAATTCCAACATTTTTGTCATCTGCCCTAAAGCTTTAAAAAAAAAAAGAAAAGTTTTTTAAAGAGCTCAAAAAACAAAACCAAAACCTCCACACTTTGTGAGCAGTGTTTAAACAGTGCTTAAGAAAACTGTAACAAAAAGAGACAGAAAACAAAAATTTCTGGTTTAGGCCTGTGTTTTCCCTTTTGTCTCTTGGACGACAGAGGGCTGTGGGCTGAGCATGGGGCTGCTCTCATTCTCATTTGGCTAAATAGTTGCGGGGCTCTCTCGCAATGCAGAAGGGCCACCAGCTCCATAGCATGTTTCATCCCAGCTGTTTGAAAAGCTGGTCCACTTGAAACACAACCATTATCCCCACCCACACTCCGCAGGAGAGCAAACTCCCCCTCAATGAGGTATTTATTCCACATATATGGTAACTATTATTTCCAACATTTTACAACATCAGTCACTTTAATTAGGAAAAAAATTGTAACAACAAAAAATCCTGTAATGCACAGAGACACGCATATTTACATGTAGAAATGCGAAGCATTCAAGTTGTTTCTAATAACTGCAACTCCTGGAGGGTACATGGATTCCACACACAATTGACTTAAATGCTCTTTTTCTTTTCTTGCCATAAAAATATACAGATGTCCTCCTTCCAAAAAATTATTTTCCCTTTTCCTGTGTTACAGGAAGCCTGCCCACACTTTTAAATACAAAGCGAGTATAAATAGAAACACAAATTAGGCATCTTGAAAAGTCTGTATTTTCCAGCCACAGGGAAACTTAAGGAATTACTGTGAGTGTTTACATACCCAGCTATGTTGAATTAAACCAGTATTTTCTATCCATATGCCCAGCAAAACTGGCAAGAAACTAAGGAAGGGAACAACAGCCTTGCTGGTACCTCACCTGTTCCTACAGTGGGACTGGAGTATGTTTACATTATTCAGCCTTCTTCATATGGACCACTAAGCGTCAGCCTGAATACAGTCACCACTTTGATGAAAGCATGTCTTACATATATAAATGATACAACTACTACAAAAGTTTCAGTAAGCCAGTCTACTTTCCTATAAATCTAACTAGACATTTGTCTCTTTAGTTATCCTTCTGTATCACATCTATTAAAGGTAAATAAAAGCACAATGGCTCTTCATATGACATTAATAGCTTGAAGGGATTTTATAAATCAGTGAGTACAAATGCACCACTCACTACAGCAGCGGTGAAGCAGGTGTGCCCATCTGATGTCTTCTGACTTCGACTTCTGCTTTAAGATCAAGTTGCTCCTTTAAAATTAACTCATCTCCTGTTTCTCTACTGTTAAATGCTGCATAACCTCTGCTGTTCTCTCAACTTCTGACAGCAATGTTTTTCTAGTAGCCCACACATCCTAACCAGCTAGCGTTATTGGTCACAATACAGACATAGTAGCTTCATTAGGTCTTGAGAACTCTCATCAAAATGCAAATTCAATGAAATCAAACTAAATAAACTAAATGCAAACCACTCAGACTCATTCTGACTGGCCAGCCCTTTTTCTTCAGTCTGAATCTTCTGTAGTATCTATCATAACACTTTGAACTAGATTTAAGGGATGAGCTGGCAGCTGGTCAGATGGTCAAAATGGCAATCATCACCACTAAATTCAGCATAAGGTTTGTGGGGGGGTTGTCACACATTTCATCTCTCCCCAGCTATACTGCCTACAAGCAGGGAAGCTATTTTGCTTCCCCAATAGGATTTTTATTAAGTGATATTTGGGGGTTGCATCAACAAATCGTAAGTTATGAACGACGTCCAACCTGTGAGCTAGTATTTCTACACGCTGCTACTCGCAAGCAGCCGTTTGCTCTGCACTTTCACGCCTCTCTGGCAGACAAGTCTGCTGCTGGTGTGCTGCAGCACATCCTCCTCAGCGGAAAGATGAGTAACTCCTCCAGAGGCTTTAAGCAGGGCTGGGCAAGAGAGGAGGAGGAGGGTGCACAGAAACCGATTGCCTATACCGGAAGAAAGCTCAAAAGCTTAACTGCAAACTTTTACCCTAAATACGGATCAAAACTATAAAGACAAAAAGTGTTCGTTTTCTGATAAGACCTCCATCCTTACTAACAATCAGGCTCTTGCAGGTTTTTGGGGGGTTTTTTGGGGGTTTTTTGGGGTTTTTTTTCTGTTGTTGTTTGTTTGGTTTGTTGTTGGTTGTGGGTTTTTTTGTTTGTTTGTTTCTTTGTTTTGTTTTTTAAAGGAGGTTGGTGAGAGTTAAGGTTGTGTGAGACATACTTTGATCTGCACCCTGATGACTGAACATTCCCCTTTGCTGCTAGCCCAACTAATGAAGGGATAAAATTAGCTTTTATCCCTGGCACTTTCTTTAGCAAAAAAACATGCACTAATCAGCTGTCCCCACTAATCAGTCTTCTGGCTAATGACCTTTTGCCTTAAAACACTAACATTTCTGAATGATGTGGAAAAAAAACTAACACACACTGGCCCTTCTTTGTGGGTCTTAAGCCTATCATCTGGAACTGGAGACTGGAAGGTTAAATGCCAAATCTGTATCCTGACTGGGTGATAAATCTATAATCAAAAGGCACAAGCCTTGACACCTCAAGATGTACTTCATTACTACACAACTAAATTATTTTTTCCCCCCTCTTTTTTGTAAACTAGAAGCAGATGAAAAAAATTGCTTAACTCCCTCATTTTGCCTGTGAAGAAATCCATTCCACATCTGTGTTCAAGTGTCAGTTAATTTCTTACTTTTTTATTAATGCCTGAGCAGGAATTCAGAAGTTGAAATCATTTGCCTCACCCCTGCCCCAACTTCAGGGAACTGTAGCTGGGGAAGAAAATTGCAAAACCACTCTGTCAGCCCACATACTCTCACACACACATGAATCCTCAAAAAAACCTCCAAATAAAAGAAAAACATCAAAAACAGAACAATAAACCTTCAACACCCCCAAATTTTCATTGTACAAGGCACAGTCCTTCCTCCTCTTAATACCATACTTCAACATCATTTTAAAAGACGGATTTTTAAGGCCTGCTTCATTTTCCTTCTGTGCTTTCTTTAACAAGGCTTTTTTACTTTACATATCAAGGAGGCGGAGCAAACGCAACCATGGATGGCTGAGGAGGATTAGCAACAGATGAGATGTCCCGTGGAAGTTGCTTTGCAGAGGCCTGTGATAATTGCAAGCTGCCATGCAACTTCCCCCTGGTTTTTAACTTCAGAAAAAAAGACTGTACTACCTCACACACACACACCCCCCGCCCCAGAGAAAGCGGTTCTCCCTGGAGATGATTCTCCCCAGAGAAAGCAGTTCTCCCTAAATCAACCCCAGCCACCCACTGCTGCTCTGCAGCCCGGCTCCAGTCCCTGGAGGTTTGCTTGTGTGAGAGGCTGGAGCCTTCCAGGAAGGTCATTAGCAATCAGCAAGGAAACAAATAAAACTGCATTAGATTTGACAGCCTTCCAACTTCGCATCCCTAAACGAACCAGCAGTCACTACTCACGGTAATGAGGGTCCATGTAACCGTTTCGAGGGTCCATGGTAAAGAGCGTCCCACGGTAAGGTACAGAAGGTTCAGGAAGGTGCGATATAGATCCATGGATCTCCTTCTTGATTAATGAGGCCCTTTCCTCGCTCGACGTGGAAGGCTCTTCACTGATCTTGCCGAGGCCTTGCCCACCCTGCGGCTGCATTGTGATCGCGTTCCTTCTCTCTCTGTGATAGGTCTGCCCAGGACTTTCATCCTCTGCAAAAAAATGAGGGAGAAGAAAAGGAGAAGGGAAGGAGAAAGAGACACACACTCTTTTAGCCCATTTATAGTAAATAAAGAAGAGTTCTCCCCCGCCACCCTCCTCCTCACGGTGTAAGTTTGTGAGCATAGGTGCACGGGCTGCTATGAGAGATGGCCTGGGGAAGCCCGCCCGCCCCGCGCGGGCAGCCGCCGAGCGGTACATCATCGTCACCCATGCGCCGATGCTCCTGCCGGCGGGGCTATCAATCGTGCGAGAACAGACACAGGCTTGCCGTTTTCTTGCCTTTGGGACAAGGAGACTGGGAGTTTGGGCTGCCTGACAGGGAGGCAAAAACCAATTTGTCACAAAGAGGAGATGATGAACCCTGCCGGCTGGGCCTAAATCAAACCCAGCCACCCACTGCTGCTCTGCAGCCCGGCTCCAGTCCCTGGAGGTTTGCTTGTGTGAGAGGCTGGAGCCTTCCAGGAAGGTCATTAGCAATCAGAAGTAAGGTGGGCAACTATAAAAAGGGTAAAATTGCTCAAGATACAGCAGCAGCATCAGGCGGGCACAGGTGAGGCCACCCGCTCCAGTGTCACCACAAGGACACATGCGCAGTGGAGTGTGCTCCCCCCTCCTTTTTCCCCACATCCACGCGCACAAATCCACAAATTTGTAATGACCAAGAAAAAAATATGAGGAGGATCAAACCCAAGCTCTGTTCTGGAGTAAACCTCTAGGCCTGTGGTACCACTTGTGAGGCAGGGGAAAGGAAAATGGCTCCACCAGCCTCCCTTGCAGGCAGCCCCAGGACCAGGTGTTGAACCAACCCCCTGCTCCCACATGAATTTTAACCCCCATGGACCACGTGCACCCTTTGAAAACCAGACCAAGCGGTCCTGTTCTTCAAAAGCCAGATGCACGTTCCCGAGGACATTTCACACATGCCATGTGGCAGAGGGGTTTTGTTAGCTACACAACTCTCTCCTGTAAATGCTTCTCCTAAAGTTGCATTATTGGTTTAAAATACAGAGACTTCTCTATAAACAAGCGCAATTGCTGGCTGTAATCCTGGCCCATACCCACGCTCCAGGTACAGCCTTGTTCAATCAACCATCCTGCACATACAGGCATACACCAATATGCATTGAAGTAGTACTGATAAATATGTTTCACTTCAAAAGTTGCTCAGCAGTGCATTGTGGAACCTCATATTAAACACCGGGCACAAAAAAAAAGGCAACTAGAAAGGAAATTAAAGCATAAAACTAAGGTATATTTACTCTACAACCCACATACAAGGAAGGATCATTGACAACAGTGCCAAGATTACACTTCAGCTGTCAGAAATGTGAAGTCAGGGCTAAATTTTTTACTTTTACCTTGCCTTGGGGCAATCATTCACACAGCAAAAGCACCAGTGAGCGATTCACCAGGAGAATACTTTCACCAAGCCTGACACCAGCATAACTCAACCTATTTGCTTTCATATGAATTGGATTAGAAACAGGCTTTGTACGTATAGATACCTGGACCTGAATTTTGGCCAATATAGGCACAACGTAGCTACCCCCTTGTTTTGAAGGTGGTGCTTCACTTGGCTCTTCCTTGCCCCCTCTCATCCCAAGTAGCAACAACGAGAAAACCCAGCAGCATAGCCTATTGAACACAATTATTCTTCTACCTCCAAGTATTAGAGCAACCAGGGTCTGCCGACTTATCAGCATCTTACAGGGACTGAATTCTTTATACAGGCAGCAGTAATTCTCCATACAGAGCATTTCCAGGATCAGGTCTGAGGAGAAAGAGTTAATAGAAATGGACAATAACACTGCAGAGTTTAAACCCTTTGCCCTTTTCTACTTTTTATTAATATGCACAGGCACTGGTCCCTGCTCTGGATTAGCAGGGTTTAAGGTTTCAACTTTTTACACCAAAGCTGGTTTTAGTTAGAGAACTGCAAAAGGGAGCCTAAAACTTTAAAACTTGTATGAGGTTTTTAGAAAGCTGCTTGTATAACTAAAAAACAAAAAATAAATCACCCCAAAGACGTATTTTCCATATTGTTTCTCTCTAGCCGGAGTCTTTTATGTTAAACTTCAACCTAAAGTGAACTTTCACTGATGAGATGTAAACTCTTGTAAAAATAGGGGATTACACTCTATTTTAAATCCTGACAAACCCTTACGCAGAGCAAGCTAACCTGTGCTACCACAGTACAGAAAGACAGAAAGAAGCAAGCTGGAGTGATTTGTGGGGCTGTATAATCAATCCGAGGATCAGATAGGATTTCAGTTCTTTTACTCTTCCATAAAAAGATAATAATTGTTAAAACTGCCATCCTGGGATACAACAAGAAGCTGACGTCTGTCTGCAGGCTCCACTTTTACTCTTTCCCTCTCAAAACATGCATGTGTCAGTAATCAAGGTACTAGTGACTGCTATGGAACAAGCAGATTTTCCAAACTGCCAAATGAAATTCAAAACCTACTTTCAGTAACCTGAAAACTAAAGGAAAAGCGTGTTTTGCTTTAATAAATTTTCCTTTTTTTTGGTTCCTCAAGGAAAAAAAGAAAACAGAAAAAGAAGGTTTTTTTTCCTTCTGCATCAAACCGCCTCTCTCCCCATAATGAAATTACTGCTGTGTGCTCTTAGAAGTCAAACATTGTTGTACACTGTCTACCATTGTAAAAATTTCCCCAGAAGGTGGGGGTTTTTTTTAAGTAAACATGACAGCGTTTTTGCAGTAAGGCATATTCAACAGCCAAACGTCTCGCTAAGCGCTTACTTCACGCTCTGCACCACTGAGCTGCTTTTGATAGGGGGCAGATGAGAAACTTGACAGCACCCGCGCTCCAGGACACGACCGGGCGAGCGCTTTGCAGGAGCTCCCCGGGCGCCGAGCGGGGAAACTCCTCTGGCAGTAACGCTGCCGACTCTCACAGCGGCAGGCGAGCCGCTCCAGCGCGCCGAAAGGCAAAAGCTGCCTGATCTTGTTCTGTTTCAGCTGAATCCTTCAATAAAGTTTTAAGGGTAAGCGCAGGCAAGCTGCGCCAAGCCGAATTATTGACAGAAACATACCGTCCACCATGGCAACAAGTGGGACTCTATAGCAAAAATGTAAGCAAACAGCCCACTTCGCCAGCAGCATCTGCCAAAGGGGTTTACAGCCAAATACACCACAGTTACTGCTCGACTCACATTTTAGAAGTGGCCGGCTTCAGGGTCAAAAGAAACATACGATTTACTAAAATCTTGCAGAGAGACAAATGCCAAAGTTGAAGGGATTGATCCTCCCTCATCTCCACCTGCTTCCTGCTGGTGGGACCCCACTGACTCCAGCATAGTTCATCCCACCTTTTGCAGGTTTAAGAGGGGTTAAATAAGAAAAAAGAAAAAAGTAATCAGGCCCCAAGAGCAATCTGCATAAGCTGCTCTTTCTTCATGTATATTCTACTCTGTCTTAACAAGACATAGCCAAAGACACGTTACAAGTGCCCAGCCTGGAATGGACACATTAATCCAAGGTTCTCCCATACATGAAGAAATACCTGATTTAGTCCTGCTATTCAGATTAGAAGCAGTTTTCATTAGAAGTGCAGGGCAGCAAGGAGCACCTCATTTAATCAACAAGCTTCTTCAAAAAAACTCACACTGGACAGCATGCCTGAATAAACGTACTTTTAATTGCTCAGCTGACACACACAGAAAATTAAAAACCAGGATAAACCAAAACCGAATGCAAAAACACATCAAACTTTTTTTCCCTGTTGAAATTGCCTTTTTTTTTTTTTACTTTAAACCTCTTAACGTCAGCAACTACAAAAAAGTTGAAATCTACTGATACACCACACTAAAAATCAGTCTCAATACACTTCAGAGAGACCCCCACTTAGACAAGACGCCACCAACCCAGTTAAATCTGTTATGTATTAAGTTTCATCATGGCATTTCTGCATGCAACTTGTGAAGAGCATTACTGTCTCATGAGCGATCTGCCAAAACATTTCAGCTGGGTAAGAGAAGAGACAAGGTACTTACAACTTAGTCCAAGAGACCCTGGCTGATGCTCCCTCCAAGCTCTTCTCTTGACCAAAATTCTCTGACTACCGGGACATGGGCATTCCTCCCTCTTTTCCTCTCTCTCTCCCCTTTTCCCCCCCTCTGCCCATCTCCCTCCCTCTCTCTCAGAGGCAGTGCTTCTCCCATTAGAGGAATTAAAAGTGGTTGGTGCCATGCTAAATTTAACAAGCTCATTAGTATTCTTCCTGTGTGCTTCCTAGTGAACTCTCCCTATTCAAACGGCTCTCTCTAGCTGAGGGGTCAGGCGGCTAATCATTAAATCAAACTAATGTCACCCTATCACAATCGGCCTAAGAGAAGGAGGGTTTATTATTTCAGTTTATGCTAAATAAACGGTTTTACAAATGGTCTCCAAGCAAGGTCAACAGCAGCTTCAATTACAAGACAAACTTAACAAGAGTTGCTATAAACCAAGTGCTCCATATTGACCTAAGCACAAGCTCAGCTCCACATACTGCCACTAGCAGGATTGTACAGGAATGCATATTGTAAAATAAAGGAAAGGGTAATCTTTTCTTTGCCAGAATTTGTGACTGCACAGAGACTGCTCATTCACCTCTCCCCAACCAGCTTGCTGCTCAGCTCAATTCACCCCACACAAAGGCTGAAGACCAGACCTCAATGGACCGAGTGAAACATGTTCAAAACTAGGCTCTCTATTGTGACTGAATTTCTTAACATCTTTTCAAAAAGCGGAGAATGCCTTGAGGCTAAAGGAAGAAACAGGCTAATGGTGAATTGGGAATACTGAGCAAATTTCAGAGCCCTTTCCTCCTAGCTTTTGAGGTTGAAAGCAAGCTCTTTCCTTTCAAGTTTCAAAGTCCTTTTTCCTCCCGCAGTGTCACAGAAGGATTTGAAAAGAAGGTAATTGTGCTCACAGTCCCCCTGATCAGAGCTTACGTCCTATTTCTGGTATTTCGGAATACTTCTTGCAATAATGGTGCATATAGCTCAATCCCTTAACCGTCCTGCACTCTGCAATTGCTCATTAAATGAACAATTGCTGGTATAAAATGCCTTTTATGTTCAAGGTCTGGATATAAGATAAGCATTCTAGTACTCTAAATTTGGTTTACTAAGGAAACGCTCCATCATTAAATTACAAAACTGAAGTCAGAATATCAGTCTTTCCCAGAAAAGTAGCATTTTAGGTTGCCGTGAGCCAGAAGGAATGGGGAGGGGAAGGGATGTAAAAAATATTGACTACTTAGATTCTTAATAGAATAGATATCTAAGTAAGAAAGCAATTTCCCTCATGTTTAAGAAGGTCTAAATTTTTGAGACTTGGTATTTTCTTCCTTGAAATGATGCAAGAGCAATTGCCAGGCTCATTAGGACAAGTATCTGTACCTTCTTGCATACACACGCTGATCACTACACTCTCGCCACCTTAAGAGCAAAGCAGGAGGAAATACATCTGTAGGATTGTGCCTGCCTTTAAAAACAGTGCATGTTGTAACCAAAGTTTTGGTTTGGGTGGGTACAGTAGTTTAAATTGGGCACTCTTGGTCCCAAGTTTGTTTTTTTCCTGCATTTGGAGCAACTGCACATGAAGTACACACTCTGGAAACACTAACACAGATATGAAGCACAATGCTCATAATTGGTTTTAAAAATAGACTCCAACCATACAAGAGGCTACAAAATCTGTTAGATAACAAGTATAGTACTCACTTTATTTGCAGTGGTTAAGCACACCTTATACAAGACTTTTGTGCTTATAAACAGCATACATTACCTGATCGTCATACAGTATGATTTCAGCTCACCACTGAAGTTGTATAGATTTACATTCCTGTTTGTAATGGATTTTCAGCTTAGTTATTTTTCCATTACCATATGTACAGTATTTTCCTGGAACTGATTTATGACCTTTGGAATACGAATACACAGCTTTTCTCTTTTTTTGTTTGTTTTGAGAAACCTGCTTTTGTTTGTCATCTTTAACATTCATTGGAAGAAAAAGGATTTAACAAGGAAAGCAGACCCAGTCCTGACAATACCTACATAATGCTCCACACCTCCCCCATTATTTTCCACAAATGATACGTACGTTGATTTTTGCTGCACCTACAGCACAACTCAATTCAGTTCTTTTTTTGAAAGTACAGAAGAAGCCAGAACACAGTGCATCAATACAGTTTCTACAGTTTTCAAAACAGAGACTGATCCTGTGCTCCTCTGGGTCAATGGCAGAGCTCCCACCGACCCGGAGGAGACAAGACAGGACCCATACAGAGCTCGTTGCTCTACCACTAAGTCAGCCATGCATTGCTATCAGAACATGGCTTGCAGCCTTTTCCAGCTGTGCACATAACTCTTCCCCAAGACTTCTGGGGAACCTGCTAATGGCACAAAGCAGTTTAAAATTCAGGTAAACTTTAGACATCTAGATCTGAGCGTGCCTTGTTAGTAGTGATGTCTTTACGTCAATTCCTTGATTATCCAGATGAATTTGCACTGCTTGGTGCCTCCCCAACTGCTCCCAGCTAAAACCAAGTGGCTGAAGTTAAACAGACATAGATGAAGTTATGTAAAATAAACCCACTTTTAAAAAAGTTTCAGACAAGCAAACACCTACCAGATTTAATTGGGAGTCTCCATCTACAAGTCCCAGGATCAGACCTACAGGGAGATGCTAAAAATCTTACTTAAGCTAAAAAAAAAAAAAAAAAAAAAGTCCTACTTGGGGAACATAAGAGGTAGCTGTGCTCACAGCTACCTACACACAACAGCACAGGGTGTTGTGGAAACCTCCTTGTCAGTCCCGCAACTCCCACCCTCAGAAGGCAGATGAGGAGGGCAGGAGGCAGGGCTGGGCTGCCTTGCATCTGATCCTACATCCCACTGATGGGGGGTGGGGGGAAGGAGTAACATTTGGGTATATGCCTGAAGTTACTGACCTGACACTTGAGCCATCCCACTGACTTCAATGACTTTGGATCAAGCTGCGGAAGTTGCTTGCTGCAAACCGGATTCCCACGGTTTCCTGTTGGTCAAGTTTGCCTACAGCTGCCCAGCTGAACGGGCAACCAGCCGACACGTGGAGCTGGAGCCCCTGCAATGCCCAGCCCCAGCCCGCGGGCTGCGAGTCTCAGGGAAGCTAACGGAGGCAGCTCAGAGGGTCAGACTCCAAAGAAGCAGGAACCTCACTTCTGAACAAGCCCTCTCCCAGCCCATTTCCACACAGGCATTGAAATAACAAAAACAAATAATTTAAACCAAAACAGCTGAAAACCATTTTCTCCCTTCCCAAGTTCAGGGCTACGTGTCTCTCCCATGGCAGACAGTGGATTATTGCAGTGATACTTAACACCGCTCGTGCGCGCAGCCCCCAGCACTCTGGTTGAGGTGTTAGTGACGACATTGGCTGCTGCAGGAGAAACTCTAAACCCTGCACCCAGGTACCGAGCAGGTGGTGAGCTTTTAAGTTTACCTTCGTGGGGCCTACAAGGACCAAATTCTGCTTGCTTTACTTGCACCGTAATCCCAGGGATTCAGTGAAACTACTTGTGCAAGTAGAGCAAGAGGGATTCACACCCAGCGTCAGAGATGGTCTGCCTGTTGGGCACAAGTGGTCTGTGCCTGGAAAATGTGTTGGAAGTGTTTGCTGGCATGTGGAAATGCTGCATCATTAGCTTGATGAGAAAGGGACTCTTGGTAGTAGCAGTGCTTTATAGTTCCAGTGGACAAGGAAAAAAGCCTTAATGCAGAAGCAGAAGACATTTGAAGGTAGAATTAATCAGCAAAATTAACATGCAGTATGCAATTTCTCCTTTTAAATTTGCGGTACTAGAAAGGCAGTCAAAAACACCTCACTTTCTTGGTACAGTAAATTTTGTGTTTTGATTTTGCTATTTGAGGATTGGGAAACTCACACAAGAGAAGAGTTGCAAAAACATTCATACTTTTTCATTTCTCCTTTTAAAAAGTGTTCCACCTTACAAAATTCAAAGACTGCAAGTTACTGCACAACAGCCCCAGCAAACTAAAATACTTGCTCCAAGTCTGTTGGTCAGGGCTAAAACTCAAGCTCTGCACTTTCAGAATATCTCCAGGATTATTGTTCCTCTTCAACATCTAGCCCGTTTCAAAGAGCCAGGAGTCTCAAATACAACTTGGAGAAAGATGACTATGGACATCAGGATCTGACTATTGGCAACGATTTCTTAGAAGCAAAAAGCTCCTCAGCCTCTTGCAAGATATTCAAAAGGATCCCAATTTGAAAACATCATGAAGTTCCTTCCATTAGCCAGTTATTAGACTGTTACTCACTGCTTACTTTGAGCAGGCTAATTAGTTACATCAAAGGCACTACAATAAATTCCCAGGAGGGCTTGGGGGGGAAGAATGTATTTCTCAACCATCTAATAGCGCATTTATGCCTTATCTGAGGGTAACTGCCTCATTTCACTCAGACACTGGGGGACACTCCGTGGTGCTGTCATTTTCTACCAAGCCAGCAGCAACACCGGGCCTTAACGCTGTTATACAATGCTGTTTGTAGCCTGATATAAATTTGATTAGCCATGCTTCGAAGCTGCAAAAGTGTGAAAGAGAAGTTATAAACCCTTCTGTGCACCATCTCTCTTTAACACCTACAGCCCAGACACCCTGGCTTTAACCGAAAAAAAAGCTACTTTAATTAGTATTGCAGAGTTGACATTTCTTCCCTTTTTCCTTTGGTGGGTTTAAACTGCTAAATGCAGTTATTAGCCAATCACTAAGTGGTTTGCAACAACCCAGAGCCACGGCAACCCTTCAGTTTAGATGGCAGATATCACCTATTTCATTACAAAATTTATTTATTGCTGCATCCTTTTGCACAGTTGCAGTAAGAGTCACTGTTTCCATTCTGTCCCTGTACTTCTGCCCTCTGAAGCATACCAGCTGTTTAAAATGTGTTATTCTGCCCTGATTTACAGTGGCTGCAATCTCAGCTGCAAACAATGATTTCATCAAGGTCTCAGGGCAAAATCTGAATGCCTTTTTTGCATGTATAGATGTATATATATTGCCATATACACATACGTATACAGACGTGTGTGGTCACATGCACTCACAAATTCAGCTCCACCTTATGTTCCATAAAATCCAACTGATCGCAGATGAGGCTCTGCATGACACATGGATGTCTGCGTCCAAGTGTCCACACAGGCATGCTGGATACCTGAACACAGAAATTACACTTTTCACATTCCTCATAGAAGTCTAAATAATTCAGGAGAAGAATGCTGCAAGAAAAATAGAAGACTTACAGCAAAGGATGTTTTCAAGCAAAGAAAAAAGCCTCCCCAGAAAAATCTGGAGTCCTGTACACCAAACGATTCAATGCTTTGAATGATCTTCTGGACATTAATGCATTAGTTAAAAACTGCAGAGCTACTAATTCACAGATATCATCAAATATTCTTTCTCCCCCAGCAATTTGGCATTCTGAAAACCCCAAACCTGATGCCATCTGTTTACCTATCAAGTAGACGCAGTAAGTGTTAAAGTTCAGAGGCTGTCTTCCCTCCCTGAAGACACCTCCTTACAGAAGAAAAAGTTCTCCCTACACCTTAAAAAATGCTTGACCGTCCCAAAGACCAGCCTGGGTCTTCCCCCTGCCCCTCACTTTCTTCTCAGTTTTCTCCACTAAGGAGGATGCAGGAGCTCTGGCAGAGATGCTCACTGCCATGCTACCTCACATAGTTACCGTCTTCACATTCCAGCCATCAAAAATGCTACTGCCAGCCACAAGGAAGCATCAGGCTGGGTCCAAGGACAGGTGCATGTGAGTGGGCAAAGCAGGATGCAGAGTGGAGAACCTGGAAGTAAAGGAAGGAGCAAATTCTTCGTACCATGACCTCTACTCCCCTCATCTAGGAAAGAAATACTCTTAGAAGCTTTGGAGAGAAGGCTTGTGACAGAGTTGGAGAGTTAAGGTCATTGACTACAGCTCACTAATCTCTGGTGTCCCCTTCCCAGGACAGAGGGTTCCTCCTTGTCAGTGCTTCTCTCATCCCTTCTTCACTTCCACTGCACACTTCTGGCCAGGCTTCCCAGCCTCTGCCTGGGTCCACCAGCCTTGCCTGCTACATTTGAGAAGAGGCAAGCAAGCATGAGACACCAGCTTTTCCTGGCTTCTCAACACAACCTCGTAGCAGGAGGAACTACATGCTGAACAGATCATTTTATGGATTAAAACAAGTTAATTGTTAATGTTTTCTGTTGAGTTCTAGAGATAAGAAAGACTGGTTTCGAGACTTCACCTTTTTGACTAATTTGTCTTTCTAACCTTAATGCTCTACAACAGATTTTAAAAGACACTGAAATATTGCTGCAAGCTTTTAACAATCCAAATGCATGCAAGTACTTAAGTGTTTATAACTGTCCTAAGCAATATTATATATTTCCATTTATCATTACACAATGGACACCTGAGATCAGAAAGACAGACAAGTTAGAAAAACACTCCTATGTTCAGAAAGAACATGTCAGAATGATTTTATTAAAACGGCACCCTCTCTTCATACTACTACTAGCCATAGCAGCTCAAAAAGAGCATTCTTAACTTGTTAATCATGTTTTGGTGGCTTCACCCATGCACAATCTGACAAAAGGAGATTTCAATGTTTCCTTATTTTTCCTTATTACTTTTGGCTACCTAGATTTGAAGGCAACATTCCTTTCATAAAAAATTAAACAAAGTTTCATCCCCCCCAAAAGTTAAATAAGTACAATTTCTACGGGAAGGAGGTTGGGGAAGGAAAAGGGAACCACCTGAAAAGTTCACTTGGTTATATACAAACAAGAAAAATTTAAAAATTTTTTAAAATTTTCCTGCACGCTGCCCAGGAGTATAGTCACTTCTGTGTGCTGAGAAAGAATGCAAAACTGTAGACAGTAAAGGATCCATTCCAATCCAGAAAGTAGTCCAACAACAAAAGAAAATTACCAAATTTTACTGAAAGGAGCCTATTTTTAAAAAACGAAGTAGGACTGCCTCTTAAACATACCACTAAGAATTCTAACTATTTCTTAAGAGTGCCACAGACTTTTTTCCATCATGGCAGAATCAAAACTAAAAACCATTTTCCTACATTTCTCTTAAGTTTTGTGTGGTAAAAAGGTACAGCACTGTTGCACTGAACAAAAGTGAGGCAAAAAGAAACAAAACTAAAATCAGAAAGGGTGCTTCCTCTTGAAAAATGAAGAAAAAGAACCAGGACATCTTTTAAAGGAAAATGCAGCCTCCACAAGCTTTTCACACCCAACTGCCATGAGGGACTGAACCTCCATGTGCCTGCAAAAGTAAAATTGTTATGAGAGAATTCACAGGGGCCTCTAGACTTGAAGATCTTGCTGCCTCTCAAATCTCACCCGCGTCCTTCACAAGCCACTTCTCACAATTTGGTCTTATTCACGCACCAAATGGGTAAAATACTGATAACTGATTTCATAAAAGTATTTTTATATAGCAAATAAGCACAGTAATGATGGAAGGATTCAAGGTTCATTTGATTTGTATAAAGAAACATCCAGTTAGACCTGATGGCAGAATATGTCGAACAGTCAGCCCGAAGCTGCCCTGCAAATCACCCTGTATATTAAAAGGTTCCCATTCTGCAAAACATAGCATGCGTCCCATTTCTGTTACATAAAATGGTTGTCCACAACTTGCACAACTTATCCGCAAATACATAACTATTGCCTAATAGCTATTTACCACCTCCCTAGGCAGGGAAGGAAAAAAATTTAAGAAGTGTAAAATCAGAAGAAAACAAACAAATCAACCTTTAAAAGTGTTATTGCCCTGAATTAATGATGCTTACCCCATCCAACCCTCCTGCTTATTATATCATTAGCAGAGAAATCTCACACAAAACACACTGCTTCCCCCTCGTCAGATTTAAACTACCTTAGGTTCTGAATGATTGTTTTAATAAGCTTCCTGAAAATGAGTAATAGCAGTGGACTTATTTACCAATGTCCTCTACAGATTGCTAAATATTTAAAACAGCTTGTTTCCAAATAGAGGCCATGTTCTTTCATCCCCAGTGCAGGACAGAAGGGTCTATCTTGCTGGCACCAATGAGAGTTCAGTTTTTTTCCTTTATAGACAAACCATAGTCTTTTGGAAATATAATACAGATCTCTGACATCATACTGCTAAATCTTTCTGATTGAGAATAATGCTTTTACGCTCATCTCATTGTTTGGACCAGTTTTACCACAACTCTTGTAAATGTGAAAAATAGCAAAAGATAACCTGTAGCTTAAAGACCTTAAGGTACTTCTACAGTTATCCGAGACAATGCTGTCAACTGTGCCACAACCATTTGTGGCATTAACATATCCTCCTTGCAGAGGACATGAGATTTAACACATTTGTCATATAAAATTCAATCAGCCTTTTTAGATGTACCAGCATTGTAATATCAAAACTGGCTAGCTGTAAAGAAGAAATTCCCATTAGAAAATGCTGGTTTTTCATAGCAAAAGACTGACAGTCTGCAGCCTTCTCACAGCAGAATACATATTGGGCTTGCTTGTTGCAACTCCTCTCTAAAGACTAGAAAAAAAATCTTTTCCAAAGCAGTAAGGTTACCACTGTCTGCTGCACTGAACTACATACTTCCCTCTCTTTTGGGTCGTATCTTCAAAAAATCACAGAAACAAAGATGTAAACTTGGACATTAAAGAGTGTTAACATCAAAGAAAATGCACTACTTTTGATATTAACCAAAGCCTTGAATGAGCAATCTAACTGGCACAAATCAGGGGTGTCTTTGTAATTTCAGAAACAGATGAACTGAGCTCTCCACCATGGCCTGCATTTGCTAATTTACTTTTCAAAGCACACTATCACTGTATGTTTTTACAACTAGTTGCCGATCAAGGTAGCAGCAGGAATCTGAATTCACTTCTTCATCTTCACAATTTATCTGTCCACACGAAGCTTTCTATTTGTTTCTTTTCCTTTAATACATTTTTAAAGTTTTAACATCTCCATCCAGAGCAATCCCCTCGCATAGGGGCAAAACCATGGCCTGTATTACATCACTGCCCTTTGGTTTACATAAAGATTACTGTATACCATCTCAGTGACTTTATTTAGACATATTCAGCCTTTTTTCAAGCCTTGTCCCACCATGAACCCTTCACAACACACCAGCATAACTACAAAACCCTTTCAAGTAAGCCTGAGGTAATTCATGACGCCATGTCAAAAGAAGGTGAAACTTGCCATTGTCCTAGGAGGTTAAGGAAAATAAAGTTCTGAAAGACATCCCCTGAGAGGGAGCTTGTCAAAGCCTCAAGTTAAGTGGAAAAAATAATATACAAGTGCATAAAGAAATTACATAAACAGATGCCAACAATGTGTGACATATGTCCACTCTTATGTCTGAACCTGCATATCCCAAGGGAGCTTCAAATTCTCTCATTGAAAGAATATTTATTCTCTTAACCCTTCACCATTGCCCATGAAAACCTGAGGTTTTGTCAGCATTCGCATACACTCCCCTTTGCTCTGATCTAGAGGGCTTTAAACTAGATTTGGAGAGGGGAGGGGATAAAACCAGGCTCACTAGAGTTGAACCTAGGGGTAGCGTGCCAGAGTTGAAATCGATAGCCCAGCTCAGGTGCATCTGCACCAATGCACGCAGCTTGGGCACCAAACAGGAGGAGCTGGAAGCCATTGTGCAGCGGGACAGCTATGATGTAGTTGCCATCACAGAAACATGGTGGGATGCTTCTCATGACTGGTGTGCTGCAATGGATGGCTATAAGCTCTTCCGAAGGGATAGACAGGGAAGGAGAGGTGGTGGGGTGGCTCTGTAGGTTAGGAAGTGTTTTGATTGCATAGAAATCAATGATTCTGAAAACCAAATACAGTGCTTATGGGTAAGGATGAGGGGGAAGGCCAATGAGGCAGGTATCTTGCTGGGAGTCTGTTACAGACCACCCAACCAGGATGAAGAGACAGATGAGACATTCTATAAGCGACTGGCAGAAGTCTCGCATTCGCTGGCCCTTTTTTTTGTGGGGGACTTCAACCTACCGGACATCTGCTGGAAGTATAACACGGCAGAGAGGAAACAATCTGGGAGATTTCTGGAGTGTGTCGAGGATAACTTCCTGACACAGCTGGTGAGTGAGCCCACCAAGGGAGGTGCCTTGCTGGACCTGCTGTTTACAAACAGAGAGATGTGGTGGTCGGAGGCCATCTTGGGCTTAGCGACCACGACACAATAGAATTCTCAGTTGTGAGTGAAGTAAGGAGAGGAGTCAGCAAAACTGCTACCATGGACTTCCGGAGGGCAGACTTTGGCCTGTTCAGGTCACTGGTTGAGAGAGTCCCTTGGGACACAGCCCTGAAGGACAAAGGGGTCCAGGAAGGCTGGACAGCCTTCAAGAAGGAAATCTTAAAAGTGCAGGAGCAGGCGGTCCCCATGTGCCCTAAGAAGAGCTGGCGGGGAAGGCGACCGGCCTGGCTGAACAGGGAGATTTTGCTGGGACTCAGGGAGAAGAGGAGAGTTTATCACTGCTGGAAGAAGGGGCAGGCAACTCATGAAGAATACAAGGATCTCGTTAGGTCAAGCAGGGACAAAATTAGAAAGGCAAAAGCCCAGCTAGAGCTCAGTCTGGCTACAGTCGTAAAGGATAATAAAAAATGCTTCTACAAATATATTAACAACAAAAAGAGAGGCAAGGAGAATCTCCATCCCCTACTGGATATGGCGGGGAACATTGTCTCCAAGGACGAGGACAAGGCTGAGGTACTTAAAGCCTTCTTTGCCTCAGTCTTTAATAGCCAGTCCAGGTATCCACAGGGTATTCAGCCCCCTGAGCTGGAAGATGGGGATGGAGAGCACAATATACTCCTCATAATCCAGGAGGAAGCAGTCAAGGACATGCTAAACCACCTGGACACCCACAAGTCTACGGGGCCTGATGGGATCCACCCAAGAGTACTGAGAGAGCTGGCGGAGGAGCTTGCCAAGCCACTCTCCATCATTTACCAGCAGTCCTGGTTAATAGGGGAGGTCCCAGATGACTGGAGGCTTGCCGAAGTGACACCCACCTACAAGAAAGGCCGGAAGGAAGATCCTGGGAACTACAGGCCTGTCAGCCTGACCTCTGTACCAGGGAAGATTATGGAGTGGTTGGTCTTGAAAGTGCTCACAGGGCATCTGCAGGACAACCAAGGGCTCAGGCCCAGCCAGCATGGGTTCATGAAAGGCAGGTCCTGCTTGACCAACCTGATCTCCTTCTATGACCAGGTGACCCGCCTAGTGGATGAGGGAAAGACTGTGGATGTTGTCTACCTGGACTTAAGTAAAGCCTTTGACAGCGTCTCCCACAGCATTCTCCCGGAGAAACTGGTGGCTTGTGGCTTAGACAGGTTTACTCTTCACTGGGTGAGGAACTGGCTGGATGGCCGAGCCCAGAGAGTTGTGGTGAATGGCATTAAATCCGGCTGGCAGCCGGTCACAAGCGGTGTTCCCCAGGGCTCGGTTCTGGGGCCGGTCTTGTTCAGTATCTTTATAGATGATCTGGATGAGGGGATCGAGTGCTCCCTCAGTAAGTTTGCAGATGACACCAAGTTGGGTGGGAGTGTTGATCTGCTGGAGGGTAGGAGGGCTCTGCAGAGGGATCTGGACAGGCTGGATCGATGGGCAGAGGCCAACTGTATGAGGTTTAATAAGGCCAAGTGCCAGGTCCTGCACTTCGGCCACAACAACCCCATGCAATGCTACAGGCTTGGGGAGGAGTGGCTGGAGAGCAGCCCGGCGGAAAGGGACCTGGGGGTGCTGGCTGACAGCCGGCTGAACATGAGTCGGCAGTGTGCCCAGGTGGCCAAGAAGGCCAACAGTATCCTGGCCTGTATCAGAAACAGTGTGGCCAGCAGGAGTAGGGAAGTGATCGTGCCCCTGTACTCGGCACTGGTGAGGCCACACCTTGAATCCTGTGTTCAGTTTTGGGCCCCTCACTACAAGAAGGATGTTGAGGTGCTGGAGCGTGTCCAGAGAAGGGCAACGAAGCTGGTGAGGGGGCTGGAGCACAAGTGTTATGGGGAGCGGCTGAGGGAACTGGGGTTGTTTAGTCTGGAGAAGAGGAGGCTGAGGGGAGACCTTATTGCTCTCTACAACGACCTGAAAGGGGGTTGTGGCGACGAGGATGTTGGCCTCTTCTCTCAAGTAACTAGCGATAGGACAAGAGGAAATGGCCTTAAGTTGCGCCAGGGGAGGTTTAGATTGGATATTAGGAAAAATTTCTTCACCGAGAGAGTGGTCAGGCATTGGAACAGGCTGCCCAGGGAGGTGGTGGAGTTGCCATCTCTGGGAGTGTTCAAAAAATGTGTGGATGTGGCAGTTCAGGACATGGTTTAGGGGACATGGTGGCGCTGGATTAATGGTTGGACTTGATGATCTTGAAGGTCCTTTCCAACCTAGTGATTCTGTGTGTGTGATTCTTCAAGACAGTTCCAATGATACCTTTGTAACTTGGATTCACATTTGTCTGGGCCTGAATTTAAAGGCATGACCTTACACAAGGGTAGCTAACACACTGAAGCTAATGTGACTCCTGCAGAAAAGGCCATGCAAAACATGCAGGTAGATGGCAGGACACCACTTTGAATTTTCCTTTCACTTATGCTTTAACTTACCAGCTTATTTCATACTGAAGTCTATGCAAGACTCTCAGAACATGCTACCTCAAAATGTCATACAACTTTAGCCAGGACAACACAATAGGGCTTCAACAAGTATAGCTTATGCACCTCAAGTTAAAAGTATAAACTTCAGAGTAAATGGAACAAAAAAAAAAAAAAAAGATATTCAAGCCTGGATTCCTAGCATTTTTGGTACCAAATTAATGTTTTACATTAATAGGACAAAACCCAGGATGCATGCTGTGAGGTAGGAGCAAAACACTGACCAACACTGTAGTACGTAGCTATACTCAGAGGGTCTGCTCTCCTCCCATGCCACATCCTTCTTTTGCCTCATTTCCAAAGGAAATAAGGCTAAATAATAACTATCAAGGGAAGGCAGAAAGGAGTTTGGTATCTACTCTCCATAGCTTTCAAACCCACTGATCACACTAAACCATTTTTGCCTGCGGTAAGAGTTTCTATACTAGATCTCTACCAAAACAAAAGCAACCAGGTGGAGGAGATGCTCTGTTACCAGACCCTATAACACCAAGGTTGCAAAGTGATTTCTCTTTATCACCCAAGAAAGTATTTAAGAATCATGGTGCAGTAAATGTCCCACCAAAAGTAAAAAAAAAAAAAAAAATCTTTAATCAGAACCAGCACCTTATTAGACACCAGAGAATCAAGACAGAAAGCCATGCCCAGGAGGAAATTCCCAGGAAGGTCCATTCCTACTCCAAGTAGCTTTGTGTTTTGAACAGAGATGATGATTAGGGATGTGACTCAGAGCAAGTTTCCAGGATAAATCTTACAACTTCCAGCACCAGCACGCAACAGATTCACATGTGGTTCTGTGCATTACAGCAGTATCTGGATGATTAAGATGTTCACAGTGTTTGCAAGCGTTGAGTATTCTTCTGAGGACCAGGCAATTGTCTTCTACAGTCCCTCTCAATCACTGAGGAAGAGAATACACACGAATGCTTTCATATACCCAGCAGGCTTGTCAACCACTCACAAAACCCTATGCAGACATGAAGCTGGAGACTGACTATAGAGTCTGTTTTGCCAGGCTGACCATAAAATCTGTCACAAACTGGGAATTAAGAAATCTATACATACACAGTCTTAATGAAGGCTAGCAACTAGAATTGTAGCCCAGGAGTATCAGTCATCTTCATAGAATACATACATGGTCGTAGAAATGTCAGGCTTGTATATCAGAAGCTGGGTTTACTGGCAAAAGGGCCTTCTCCTCAACTCCTCCACAAGACAAGACCACTATTCACTTCAGTGGAAGTTACAAGCAGAAAACAATGGCAGGAGCAGGCCCAAAGGAAGCTGCGAACAAGCTGCACCTTAAACCAGTAAAATACCTATGGCCCAGCAAGTCATCTCATTACCAAGAAGTCTGTGTTCCGTTGCCTAATGATTTAGAAACCTGCTTGCATTCCATTAAAATTTTAATTACAGAGTGTCAACAATATGACTGAACAAGAGATAGTGAAAAATCAAGCAGCACTGCTTAATCACCTAGGACTCTGTCCTACAGCTACTCAGCTGAGGAGCACCAGTCAGGAAAGTCCATCACATGATTGCAACTGCCTACTCAGTAGCAGTAGGTCATTAATTTATCCTCTCTCTCCCCAAATTGTAACATTTTCCTTGTAAGGACTTGAGAGTAGGTATGCATTTTTGTCACAAGTGTGAAACAAAACTATCATATACTGTTTATGAAGCATTACACATTTATGCACATACAGAGCTATTAGAACAAATAATACAAGAAGAAAGAGGATAATTTGAAAGTAATATCAAGCCCAGAAAAGACAGACATGGCAAAATTAAGGTTGCCTGTGCACCATCAGTTATGGCCTCACATGTGTAACTACCATCTGCCTCAAGATGCATGCAAAATAACATGCCATTTTTGTTCCACAGGACCCCAGCTTCATCCAGGACGTGGGGTGGACAGCATGTGCTTAATGAGCAGCTTGTCACTACATGGTTCTTCTCTTGGAGCCCAACGTGTGGCTCCTCCACTCTATGTACTGTGCTTTATTGAAGCCCAAGCTCTCCATATAGAATGATTAATTTCCTCCTGGGCTTTCTCTGGCACTCATCACAATAATATCCAAGTGCTCCGTGAATATTAACAAAAAGTATTTTACCACAGTTCTGCAAGGTGAAGAGATGGTATTATTTGCTATCTATACAGACTAACCATTAGTGTCCCTAGTTGTAGGTGCCCAGTTTAAAGAGCCTGAGAACCCGCATTTTCAGAGTATTTATAGCACCAGATCTACTTTATAGAGATTGTGTTTTAAAGAGTTATCTATGACTTCATTCCTTAGCATGCACAAGTGCTCACCTTCTTGAAAATCAGCTGCAAGTCACATACCAAAAAAACAAGAAACACACTTACCCCAAGTGATCAGAGGCTGCAATTAATGACACCACAAAAGTTCCCACATACTTGCACTTTTGCAGTCAATGTGTTTAAAAAGGCAGGAGTTGTGACTGAAGATTTCCTCACTTCTGTGGCATTTATAAAAAGTCTCTCTCCTGAGCAGGTATTACTATCTAAAAGTTGTTTTCAGTCTAACATCTTCTTCTATGGTAACAGAGAGTTACTCTGTCTTCTACTTGGCTTTGGATTTTAATGAAAACACAAGAAATTTCTATCACCAAAACTTCCACCTCACTGTCAGTGCAACAAAAGTTGGCCAAGGGGGTGACAGGCTATGATAAGAGGAGAAAGAGAAATACCAGTCGCATGTCCTGGTTCTTCAGGCTACCACACTAAAAAGGGATGAATGCATGCAATCGAATGTTTAAAGACTGCGTTATAATAAACAGGCACAGAGAATTCCATGTTGGCATTCCTGATTTTGTGATAAATAATTGAATTTAATGACTTGCATGTAGTTTCATGTAGTATGAAAAAGCAACAAGGAAAAAAGCAGAATGAAAAGCTGAATGTGGCAGCCATAAGAAATGGGTGCTTTTGAGTCAACCCACTGATTCCTTTGAAACCTCAAGCAAACAAAACTCCTTGTAACCTTTCTAAGTTATCATCCCCCAAGACATCCAAGGCAGAAGACTATGGACAGCTCGTCAAGGTTTCCCAGACAGTTGCCGATAACAGCAAATTTTGCATGTTGAATCCCACCCCAGGCTTTGAAGAGGAAGGTTGCTCCAGTGAGAACAAACTTGCTGCTTCTTCCACTGAAGTTTACTTCTGCTAGTCCATCTTTCACCTTGTTATTTTTAAAATGCCGCATCTTTCCCACTAGTATTTCCTCCTCCCAGTCCTATTTGCTATACCAACCCTGGTCTCCACAAACCTCTCATCTCAGACCCATTCTCTTCAGCCAATGTATGTTAGCCATGCTAACATGAAGAGCCAAGCTCTTCATCCTGGTTCCCTGTAGAAGAATCTCCTTGCTCAGCTGTTCCCGTCTTCCCTCTCAGTCTGTCTGTCCTAACCACTAGTCATGCATGCCAGTCAGTGTGCCCCATTCTCCCTCCAGGTTCCCCATCCCATCTCAGCACACTGAGCTTGGGCTCCTTTCTTCAGCTTTTTATATGGTCTTTTCTCTCCCACCCCCTTCTCCCTTCTGACAGGACTCCCACTCTCCAACCCACATTCAATTAAACAGAAACTTTCCCCCATCCTTCTCAGCATCAAACCCTGAACTAGCACAGGAAAACAGAGGTAGGTGTGTCTTTCATGTGATCCTGTACGATCTTCTTCAGTTTCCTCTCACTTTTCCTTTATGTTGTTAGCATCGCCTTTTCTTTGACGCAAGTGGCTCATACTTGCATCAAAGAAAACAGAAAACAAAGATAACACAGACCTAAGGCCCACTTGCATGCTTTGCAGGAGGAAGGAAAATACCTGAGGAGTAATTATCCCTGCAACTTTCATAGTTGCAGTTAAGTCTATGGAAGCTGAGAGATGTCAGTTCATACAATCAGAGCAATAAAGTGAATGGTGAAAACACTGGCACAGGTTGCCCAGAGAAGTAGATGGTAGATGCTCCATCCCTGGCAACATTCAAGGTCAGGTTGGACAGGGCTCTGAGCAACCTGGTCTAGTGGAAGATGTCCCTGCTCTCTGCAGACAGGTTGGACTAGATGACCTTTAAAGGCCCTTCCAACCCAAACTATTCTATGATTCTATGATCTCATCTAACTCTAATGTAATCTAGTTGTCTAGGCTTCTTCTATCATTAGCTGAGAAATAACACCTCCAGATAGTGATTCAGTATCTCAAAGTGGAAGGACTCATCCTTTGGACTTGTATCACTGACTATAGATCACCCATTACATAGAACACCAGCTAGACATCTACTTTTCAGAAAGACAGAAGTAGGTAAGGTGAATCCACTTCACAGTTTTTAGAAATATGGGGAGTGCAAAGTGTTTTTTCGAAGTTTTCTGTAGAAGGTACAGTTCTGCTATCCAGTAATAATATGTTCATTCAGTGCTCAATTTAATTCTGCAACTGTTGGGTCTGATTTAATCTTTCAATAACATAAGCAGCTAAACTGAAACTAGGAAGTTTCATTCCCTATTTTTATTACAGCAATCAAATATTGCAGGGGAATTTGAAAAGCAGTGAATAATCATCACTTTCAAGTGACTCATCTAATCTTCACTGGGGAAACTTAAGTCCCAGTCATACATCAGTTGCTCGGGATAGACCAGATCACCTTCTCACTGGCTAGATATGGAAGCCAGGCCAAACAGTACCAAAACTGGAACAGCAACACTGAAAGAACAACCAACAGTATTGCTCCTACAAGTGAATAGTATTTCTTCTCATCTTGATTGCTTATTATAAATCAAATATATAGTCTACCATTTTTTAATATGGCGGTATCAGCTACAATCACAAAGGTAAGACAGCACAGCCAAATCAATACTGCCATATTTTTCTGAAGTCTAAAGGAGAATGCCTAACACTTTCAGCCTTATAACCAGTAAGACCATGACAGGCATTTTGTAAGACTGGTAGATGGCCCCATTCCCAAAAACGTTCTACGGTTTGGATGTCTCATTTTAGAGACACCTCACTAGAGAGGTCCGAGTGCCTGACATGCAAAGGGACTGAATGCTCACAAGACCATTTACATGAGTGAATCACTCAAACCTTCAGAGACTCCTCAAACTGGGCATCTGAAAGTCAAGGCCTAGAACAATATGGACCGTAGCACCACAAAGTAATTGCAGTCATGATTTACTGATCTACACTGTCTTTCGCAACTGAATTTCAAAACCCTGTGTGTCCCAGTCAACAACTGGTATCAGTCTGTGCCTCCACAGAAGACTGGAGATGCAAGAGACCAAGATCTCCATGAGTGTTGTGCAGCCAGTTACTTCAGTGACTCCTTCTCCCCCGTCTACCTGTATGTGTTTTGACTCTTTGGACTATGAACTCTCCACAGCAGGAACTGTCTGTTATCAGAGATAAATCCACAGCTGAGCAAAGTGATGCCTCTCAGAATGCATCCTTCAAGGACACCACAAAAATGTTTTTCAGGAGGCACAATTTTAGTCTCTTGGAGGTCTCCTACAGAGCCTATATTTAAGCATCAGTTACCTAATGCACATACACTTAACCTTTGCAAAAAGAATGGAGTGCTGCCTGTTAAGCATAAACATGGCGAGGTCTCAGTCATGGTCAAGTCTCACAAAGGAAGCATAAGAAATTCTCCCTTTGTTGTCATGTTTAACTGGCATCACTAATGTTTTAACAAAGTAATCTCTTGAACACAACTCCCAGAATATTCACCCTTCCCTTCCAGTTTTCATTTGAATGTGCCTTCCCTCACTGCTGGGGAGGCAGTTTGCCTGGACAGCCAACTGTTGCAACTCTTACCTCCAAGAGTGACTGGAGAACATCACTTGAGTCGAGGGCTGTCTGGTACCACTGGTCTCCTGATAACATGGAGAAGGAAAAGCACGTGTACCCTATCTTGCTGAGGAGACTTTTTTAAAATCCAGGATCCAGTGAAGATTGATGAACTGTACAGTACAATTAATTGTCACTGTTCCCAGATGAGTTATTAAAGCTGTGGAGTAATTAAATCACATCCCGTCTTTCTTATTACACAGTCAAGACAACTTCCATGTTAGAGAAACACAGATAGAATTAAGAAGCAGGAAAAAAAAACCCTCTGATTTCTTTACTTGCAGAGCTTGACTTAAGACTGCTTTGGAACAGCCCATTGCTGGGAGACAAAATCATGGAAGAACTGTTTTAAGTGTGGGTGTTTGTAAATAAGGCAAACGGTAACCTTAGTAATTCATGAAAAATTCTCAAGCATTTGTGCATAGCTGGTATACATTTAGCTAGTATACATTTAGATTTAGTCTTTTGAATTTTAACTTGCATGGCCAAAATGTTTCATTTCAAACTTTGGGGAGGCTGTATTTACCATTGAGGGATAATAAGTTTTAAAACACTGTTACCATCTCTTAACAGCTAACAAATCTGGAGAGAAAATCAGCCACAGAACAAAATTGGGACAAGGGAATTGTTAACAAAAAAAATACTTCTCCCTTCAGCTCTACAAAGAGATCACAGAACAGTTCTTTACTCAAACCAGATTTTAGATGCTTCCTTCCGTGCACAGTACATATGGCTTGCATCTACTTTTTCTTTAAAACAGTTACATTTCTTCCTGTTAGTAAACATATCAAGGCTTCTATGAGAACAACAAAACTTTTCCTGCTTTTAATGCAGATTGAACATGGGTATTTTAAATAGGAAACCACTTCTCTGACCACATGCATAAACAGAATGGCTTCTTAACAGCTAGCAGGTAAAAATACAGCCTTACATAAATCTGCAAGAATTTGTTCATTTTTACACAACCACCGTTTGAGGAACTCGCTGTCTAGCACAAAAGTACTTTGACAAAGACTGAATTTAACTAGACAAGAATACCTGTTACCTTTTCCCCTGCCTTTTTCCACTTTTTTTATTCACCACCCCTTTCTTACTTGCCTTTTTTTTCCTTATCAAAAAGTCACTGCTGGGTAAAATATAAAATGCTAGGAAGTAATTCCTTCCTACTGCCCTATCGCCCCTTCCTCTGCCATCCTGAAGGCAATGCAGTCACTCAGAAAGAAAAGTATGTAGCAATTTTAAGCAAAGTTAACAAATGAAATATCACAGGTTTTCATGCTTCACGCTTCCAAAACAACATAGCACTGTCCACCCGCTCCAACAACTGGCTCAGAAGGATTTCATTTCCTTCCCAAACCTCCTCAGTTTAGTTTCAGATAGAATAGTGAATTTGACCGCACATGTAAACTGCTGTGCAAAAGTCTGGATTACTAGTAATGCTATTTGTCCATTTTGCACACAGAGTTTAAAAAAATGCAGGAAATCTGTATAGAAAAAAAGTGTAAAGACTGAGTCAGCAGTTACATCTTGCTAATATTAAGGATAAACCCAGCCGGCAGAAACCCCATAGTGAATGGGGAGCGCAACAGAGATGTAGACAGATAACAGGATCTGGGGGCAGCTTATGCAAATATAGGCAAAAAATGCACTCCGCTGTATGGAAACAGCACACTGGGGGTGTGGTGACACACAGCAAAGAGGAAACCCTAATCATGCGGGCTACCCAGCTCTGTACATGTCACTGGCCTTCACCAGCAGCGCAAGCCAGCAGTAGAAGACAAGAAGGGTGCTGGGGAAGACAACTCTGAAGGAGCTGATATTGAAATGCTCTACAAATAAACTCCAGAAACTGTGCACCAAGAGAAAAATACGCCACAGTGATGGCATCCAGCATTAGCTTGGTGACAACTGCATATAGTGCAACGACCTTGGAAACGGCCAAAACAACAACTACAAGCCAGTAATTTTGAACAAAAAGGTCTGATGTATCCACCCATCTCTGTCAGACTAGTTATTTGATACTAATTGGGCTCTGCTAACAGCAAGGCAAGAAGAGGCTGTACTGTGGGACTACAGACAGCAGTTATTTATCTAATCTTAATGTGGACCTTCGTTATCGCAGCTTGGCGTCAATATCGTACTGTCCTCTGAAAGCCTCCCACTCCGGTATTTCACAGTTGCTAGTATACCAATCACAATGACTTCCTCTGAAGCATCCAATTTTCCCAGCAAAAGGCACATACTAAATAATGACAAGCCTGAAGCTCTCTCATTAACAATCTTTTTCATCTGTCCGTCCACCCATCCAAAGTAAGAGCATGCAGTACATTGTTCCAACCTTTGCCCATACCTCCTCTTCCCATGGCCAAGCTGCCCAGACATCACTGCACATAAAAGCATCACAACAGCATCCTTGTTTTCATGGATACCATACATCTCTTGGTAGAACTACAGACCAAACGATGTTTCTTCCCTCTCAAAATACATACAAATAAACAAGGTTTATCTTACCAGGCTTGCACACAACTGTATACCACAGATGTTACCATCATTGATATTTTACTCAGCCTTTAAGTCAGAGGTCTCGTCCATACATATAATATGTATAAGAGATGACAACCAGCATATCTGTGACGGTAACAAAAGCAACTGAGCTGTGTCCACACACTATTTGGAAGGGCCCTGGCTAAACCACTTGTGCTTTCCTTGAACTCATTTCTGGAAATATCTGGCCAGCTACCCCTGAGGTCTCTAGAAGAAGGCAGAGTGCAAGCAGACCAGTGACAACAGGCACTGGAATGTCTCACTGCAAGAAACTGGGTGAGAGAAGAGCTGCCCAAACCAGACACGGAAGGATGGTTACAGCAGCCCATTGAAAAAGGCACAACCATCCAGTAACAGAAAACAGATCTGTTGCAGTTTCTAGGCTGCTGGCCTTCATTAGCTCTCGGGATCCAAACCACATCATTGCTTATAAACTCTTCTTAGAAGTTGTAACTTAGATGGCAAGAGAGGAGGGAGGCAGGGTTCAACAGAGGACTTCTTTAAAGCCCCTGACAGCTATCCCTCATTAGCAGAGATGAACATTTCTCAGAATCAAAAAGACAAAATTCAAGGCTAAAGGAGGAGCAAGTTTGGTGTCACAGTATCCATAAGGACATCACTTTGAAGTGTTGTTTCTTTGAAGTATGAGTAGTAACTGCAAAAATGTGAAATTCTTATGAATGAAATTGAGCAAGAAGAAAAAAGTCAAAATACTCCTAGCATTCCTGAAGCACACCAATAAGCGAGAAAGAGCAACTAGGCTAGAATAAGTATACTCCCGCTCATGATACTGCAGTACCTGGACTAACAGAACAATACTTAGAGAGGAAGAGTTTTAACTAGCGCTACCCCATAAACTCCCCCTTTTTACTTCCCTTCTTTCTCCTTCATGTCCTTTTGCTTCCCAGCACGAAAAGAAGGAAAGCAAAACAGCAACCCAGAGAGTATGATTTTAGTTTGTCACGTCAGCTGCCAGGACCAGCTTTCCAGGACAATAAATCTCCTGATTATAGACACATAAATTTCACATATTATTAAAGCTCACTTTAATAGTGAGGGACAAAGATCCATCTTTTCTACAGCAAGATCTCAGCACCGAGGATCCCTCACTGACAGCACCACATTCTGTAAGCCCTCTAAGTTTTCCCAGTAAGACAGTGAGTGTCAGCTCCACGGACGCTTTTGAAGAACATTAGCAGCATCAGCCAGTCCCCAGAGTCCAGGGTTTGGAGTAGGGCACACTGAGGCAGAGAGGTTACGCTATCAAGTGGCAGAGCTGGAATCACACCCTGCAGTTGCAGGTTGTCAGAACGCCACTCAAAACACTCAACATCTTCAAACTACTAGGGCCCATGCAGTCAAAAAAACCTTCCTCTGTTGTGGCAGTAAAAATTGTTATCCAAGTTAAGTCCCACACCTTTCAGCAAGCTAAAAAGCTGAAGATGCCTTGGTCCAAATGCAATGCTTTTAAGATCCCTGTTTACTCTATGTGACCTTGTGTGTTTCTCTGACACATACTAGGTTGATATACTGGGTCAATATTAGTTCAGAACAGTCTACATCTTATGCCAACTGCTCTTGCATCAATTTTTATCAAGTCAGATGGAGTAGTTGTATCCAAAATCCAAATGTTTTGTTTTATACCTTTCCTGTACAAACTGTTAAAGGCTTTGCACTGTTAAGCATCTGGCAAAAGTTGATTATGCACCGTTAAATCTCTTCTTGCACAGCAGCATAAGTGGGTTCAGGGCAGCTATTAACATATGCCAAGGTAAAACAGCATCATCCTGTGAGATCTCCATTTGAAATAACATCTTAAGCATTGAAAAAGAAAACACATATCTTTATCTGCTCAATATTATACCTCTTCATTTAACATCTGTGCTGTCACTCTTCCACTTAGAGAACTTTCCCACCTTCTTGGGTGAAGACAAAATGTGCAGCCTGATCCTTTAAAAAAGGTAAAGTTTTCAGCAAGTCTTGTGCTTGACACAGTAAGCACCATCTAGGTGACAGCCAAAGAATGTATGTTTGATTTATACAGGCCAAAGAGCTGCCTCAGAGTATTAAAAAAAACACAAAAGTACTCATATCCCCAGAAATCATTCATGTCAAAGGAAAATACAGCAGGGTGCCTCAAACTTCTTATGGTTGTTCAGAACTTAGCCATTGGATTGGCTTAGAATCCACCATTCTTAATATTTACATAAAATATCATGACAGCAACTACAAGAATTACCTGTCCAGAAAGAGAAACTACATGCATCTTCTAGCTGCGCCTAACGCATTTTAGCAGCTTCAAGCAAGCAAGGAGCTGTCATTATGTGATCAGCCAGCAGAGCAGCAGTGAGGACACAGCTGGTCAGTAGTAGAACACCAGTTTTCCTGGAAATAATCTGGTAAGGTCCTAAAAATATTCACGGACCTGTCTGTTTAAATACAATTAACTAGTCACACTCAAGTTGACACATAAACACAGGTACCACTTTCTCCACACCATTAGAGGTTCGCAGAGGACAGTGAATAATCCCACATCTTTTGCAGACTTCAGCATGGAGAAGTCACCAGAATCTGTATTATAAATAAGTACAGATAGGTAGCACACACAGTGCAAACTACAAATATGATTCTGTCTACGCAAGTTAATGAAATGTTATGAGATATTAAGTTAAAGGATTTCAATGGATTCCACAGAAGGCATTTCTTCAGCTTCCCTGCCTCCCAGAGGCATTCTAACAAGCACAAGTAGCCAAATATCAAATCCTCGCTAGTAAGTCATAGCGTTACACACATGTCATTACTCCTCTTTTTGCACTGAAAACCAAAGGCTGTTATTCCCCATGCTCACCTCGTCTGGGCTGCAGAGGTGGGGTACATCTCAAGCTGTAGCTGTGATAAGAACTTGAAACTTAAAAATAGAGCAAACTGATTTCTCATTTATTTCTTGAGTTTACAATCCGTCTAAGCAAGCTGAAAGAGGAAGAACTGTTCTGTCTCTGAAAGTACTCCAAACACTACAGCACGACCTCGCCAAAAATACTCCAGTTTGGAGAAACTGTCTCCATGTTTTGTTTTATATGTCAGAGTAAGTGCTGGCCTTTTACTGCAGAGTTGTATCGTTCCTAGAAATGCAAGAACACAGCAATCAAAAAACTTTCTCTTGCAGCTTTATACCACAGAAAAAACCACATTTACTCATGTACATTTTAGTTAATTATATTGTGTTCATCATCATGTTCAAGGAATCTGGCAGTAACAGTTTATGAACCATGACACATTTGCTCTGTATCATTTCTGTTCATAAACCACATTGACCCAGTCATTGCTACCAGTCCTACAGAGAAGGCACCCAGCACCATCAGCCCTGTCCAGTACTGTATGATTCCACACACATCAGTCATCTTGGCTTCCATATAGCTCTTTGCTGCGCCCCTCGCCATTGCTGTACCTGCAGACAACGCCTGCTGAAGAGACACCTCAGTAAGACGAACTGTTTGCTGCTGAGACCATTTCCAACAGCTTTCCTGCTGACATAGCCCGAACCAGCCCCCAGGATGGCGACGGAATGAGAGAGAAAAGCTGCTCCACACCTGGATGTGGTCTTAAAGGAAACACTTATGTTATTCTGGGGGTACTTCTGTTAGCTTTTCCCAATTCCTACAGGCAAGACACTTTTGGGAAAGGAATTACCAATTTCCCCATCAGCTTCATCTGGAAAATAGCAATTGGTTAGCACATCAGAATAAATGACAATGAGAACAGAGCAGCAGGCAGAAAATAGGTGAGGGAAATTACAATTACAAAATAATCTTTCATTGCACCTTTAAACACATTCTGCACATGTGCCGAACTTTGTAGCATCTTTACCACACGTCAGAGCGCAGCCCCTTCACAGGCATGAGCACACCACCTCAGAATTGCTGACCAGTATTTACAGGACTAATCAAAGTCTAAGAAGCCTTGGCAGAACTTCATTTAAGAAATACACTTATCTTAGTATCAACATGTGGCATTGAAGTAGATGTTTATAAAAAGAGTGTGTATGCCCAAATAAAACTGTTTCTATCAATAAAGGAACACAAGACACCAACATATACTGCTTGCTTACTGCTACCTTGCAACAATAAAATCTATATCACATTCATTTCTAAACCAAGTTTGAAGGCACACAATGCCTACAGTTTGTAAACATCACCATCATGTGTCTATGAAGAACTACAGTGCCAGTATCTGTAACCATTTATGTGAAGTGATTCACAGATTTTTCTGTGTTTTGTGTATGTTGGCATATCTTGAGGGCATGCTCAGTCTAGTGTGGTGCATTTTTTCATTAAAGGGGAAGACTTTTTAAAAAAATAAATATAGCTTTTCATCAGAGCCCTGAGGCACCCATTCACCACCTTATCTTGTCCCAACTAATTTTTGAACAGAGAATATAATAAAGGAGTTCTCATTTTGCCAGTTGCATAAAGGATTTAGGGATGGTGAATGAACAGAAGGAAAATCTGATCTACATTTAAAAAAAAAGGTGGAAGTATGTACTAGTAATGTTGCTCATTTCATTCCCTCCATCCCAGTGGAGGAGTCGCTTCATTTAATTCAGTGCTCAAGAGTCTCACTGGAAACTAAAATATCATCATATAGATAGCAGAAAAAGGGACTCTCTGATAGATCTCTAACCCACCTGAAGAAAACTAGAATTGCCATTTCCATAAGACGGAGCTGAAGAACAGCCCTAGAAAGCTCTAGGAACATAGACAGTAGTAAACTCTGCTCCAACTATATCAAGCAGTGAATAAAGCATCACAGAATCACAGAATCACTAGGTTGGAAAGGACCTTTAAGATCATCAAGTCCAACCAACACAAGTGCTGCTGAAATCAAGTAAGGTTATGCTGCCAAAGCAGCAACCCAAGATAAGCAACCAGGCTGAGAAATGTAAGGAAATCATGCAGGACAACTCCATGAGAAAGTGGGGAGGGCTGTAGTGAAGACAGGGAAGCAGACACTGGCCTCAGAAGTGCAGAACAGTCTTAAATGGGGTAAGCTGAAGAAATGGAAAGGGAAATGAGAAGGAATGGAAATCACAATGAGCATCTGAGAGCACAAAAAAAAAAAAATTAAGTGCAAACAAGAGGTGGAAACAACAGGAACCTGGCAAAGAAATACTTAGCCAGATCAGAAGATGGACAAAATGGTAACTTGAAAAAACTGAGGAAGGGAAGAAAACTGAAGAGGAGGTAAAGGCAAGAGAAGAAATAGAAAAGTCAATCTTGCCACAGCTGACACATACAGAAATGGCTAGTGAGAAGAACCAGAAGTACCGAACCTGAAGTGCAATGTAAAAAAGACATCTAAAGAACTACACTAAAAAAGGCAGGAAAAGCAGCACATTATCTTCAGCACCGGGTCTATGTTATGCCCCTCGGTAAGTCAGGATTACAAATGCTGGGAAATGCAGCAACTCCTCATGTTGTTTTTCCCTATTCTCCCACTTACCCCTCCCTGCAGCAGGGCATCATCCCACACTAGTCACAGCTCCTGTCATCCTCTGCTGGGCAACTCCACTGGGAACGATGCCACCAAAAAAGCCAATGTCAGTTGATTTATGCTGTTTTTGTAAGTCCTGCTGTACTTCCATGTTTACCACTACACACTACACCACTCATCACTTGTAGACTTAGGATAATGAGAACCCTAGTGACTCTCAAAATACTTGCAAACTGAGGTTTCCTGTCGTGAGAGTCATCAGTTGGGGCCTGCCTGAAGACTGCCATAAAAAAAAAAAAGTGAGGTTTTTTGTTTCAGGTTTGTTTGGCTTCCTTAAGAAAAAAAAAATTCTACAGGCCACTTCTTATGCATGAGGTTGCTTCAGCAGAATGTCTGCATTTCAGCTCAAGCTGTGATCTCACCATCTCCTCCAACTTAAAACATCCATACAGGCTATTTTTGTAACTCTTACCAACCTAACCAAAATACGTGACATCACTCTTTCTATAGGTGTAAAAATACTGTCTCTTTTCCACACACAGTATTGAATTGCTTCATTAATCAGATAGAAAGAAACTCTGACTCTGAGAAGCAGGAAGAGTAGGGCTGGAAGGTAGGATTCAGTATATTAAACCACCAGTATGTTGGCTTGTCATTAAATTGTCTCCTCACAGGTCTCTCTTGAATGTCTTTCCCTGGTTGGGGATTTTCTGTTTATTTCTCTCTAACCTCAGTTCTGTTAGTCTATTTTGCTTGTGATTCGCCACAGGTGATCTCTTTCCCAAGAAAATGCTCAAGTACTCATCTTTCTTTTTTTCCTGTAAGCTTATGCCTGTCTTCCCCCACCCACTTGCTCTTTCTCCTAGGTATCTCATTTAACACTTAATTTTAGTTTTCTTTCAGCTGTGTCACCTTCTGCCCATCACCATTTTCAAAACATCCCCTCCCTCACTTTCTTCCAATCCAGCTGCCATCTCCCTCATCCTATAAGGAAGTCATCTGCCACCTTCTACCACTCTCCACTTCATTTTCCAACATCCCACAGCCCAGTCCTCCCAGTCCAGGATTGAGCCATGCCTCTAGTAGAGACAGCAAAGTGCAGGCAGGGGAAGGTGAACCAAACTAGGGAGCGAATACAGCCCTGACCCAAATCCTCCAGGTCAGAGCCAGGCTGGTGCCACCAGCAGCTGGTGGGAGTCTGCTCCCTCTTCTGAAACAGGGGAGCAGCTGCCCAGCTGCAAAGGTACCCGAGCTTGGGAGCCCCTGCTACCTTTGCTGTCTTAGGAGACCACAGGATCTACCTCCTGCACCGCTCTTGCCACACGGTAGGTCCCTCCTTGTTTCTCCTCCCTTGCCCTAGCAGAAGGAACATCTACAGCGTTAGCCCCACTCTGAGCAAGGCCAGTCTGATCTACGCTGCCGCCTCTGCCAAAACCTCCAGCTATAACACCTGCTGCCTGTTACCAGAGACAACACACCATGGAGGCAAAAATGCCTTGGAGGGGAGAGCAGCAGGAGCTCAGAGCAGTCTTTCATGGGGATGCAGCCTGCGCACCAGCCCATGCTTCCCGCTCCTCTGCTTCCAGGCAGGGGGGAGCAAGAGCCTGAAGAGATCCTCCCTCCGCAGGCAGGTAGTGGAAACCACTGCAAATTGTTTTATTGCCCTAACTTCTCTACTCCTTTTGCAAGGGTGGGCAAGGAAGGGAAAAAGATCTCAGATTTTTCCAGTGAAGTGAAGCAGTGTGATACTTGGCTTCAGAGTAAAAGCAGAGTTCTCTGGGAAGCAGGACAACGGGCCACACGCACATCAAGGTACCATCTTAAACATGTACATCAAACAACCCTCTGTAGGTCAAACTCCTCCTAAACAAAAGAAGATTAAGTGTGGAAGCTGTTGGATATATAATCCTCCCTTTACAGATGAAAGTAATAAAGACTTGAGTCACATAGCAAGTTGAACAACCTCAGATTGCAACTGGTTTGGTCCCCAGCATTGCTCCCTACAAAACAAGGCTGCCTCATTTAAACCATAAGAGACAGCTTAATATTTAACAGTGATTTTTTTTAAGATGATCTGGCTAGTGTTAGAGCTCCTTTTATTGCTCAGAAGCAATTAAGGAGCAGCACTTACAGGCTCTGTAAAGCTGTGCACAGTGACTGAAAGGCTGCGTGGAACAGATTACAGCCAGAGCAAAATCACAATTGCTTTTAAAAATTTAAGGATCCCACCTCATGCTCCAGTAGTCCTGGGGAAGGTCTTGGAAAGCACTTCCAAAGGGCACACCACACAAAGTGCTAGGAGCTAAACGTTGAAAACATGTTTCGACTCTCACTCAAAACCAATATAAACCAAGAGGAGCCATTCAGTGAAGCACCACCAAGATAAAACCGATCCAAGCTTCCGCAGGAGCGCAGTCCTGGGAGAGGGGTTTCCCCCTCGCCTGGGCTGGCTTACAATCAGTGAGTGTCATTATGTTCTTGCTGCTGACTTGTGACTTCAGTGACTCTTGTCTCATGAAGTTTCATGAGCAAAAATTACCATCTGTATAATAAAGCCTTCCTATCTTTATTTAGATACTAAGCCAACCTCAGCTAGTCTGCAAATGCCAGTAGGTCCCTACTGGCATCCAAACTGACCTTTCCTGTGTTCCAGCACAATGGCTCCTACCGTACCTTGATATAACAGCACTGCCCGCTTAATTTCAACTCCCACAGGTTACTGCTTGCTCTTTTGTTTTCAGGTCTGGAGACTGACTCCTTGTTATAAAACTAAGAAAATATGATTAAAAATGCTTTGTCACTGACAAATGGAGCTGTAGCTGCACTGTAGTAAGCCAGACAGAAGTTCAGTCTTACACTTCCCAGTAGAAGTCAGTGAAAAGAAGAAGTCAGAGCAAGAAACATCACCACCTCCTCCTCCCAGAGCTGCAGAGCACAAATTCTTCCAAAATCTCAGGACTCATCAGGAAAAAAAAAATCTGAAGTCTTCACAGCAACAGGTTGTTCAGCCTGTTCATTCTGTACAAAAGTGATTCTTTTGGGGGACAAACAGTCCACATATACAACAGCCAGGGACTTGTTTTTCCTGGTGCTCTGGCAATGCCTGCAGAACTGGAAAAGACTGGCAGAAAAATCAGAAAGTATTTATACTAGCTTCCTGCTAAATAATAAAACTGAAACACCTGGCATTATTTTGGTTTTAACTTGCCCATGTAATACAGTGATACCTTGAGATCAACTGAACATGGCTGGCACAGTTTTCCAAAACAGAATACTTCAACTCCACCATCCCCACAGGAGGTATCCTTGTGTGTTTTGGGTTGTGTTACACAAAGTATAATGATGCAATCTGCCTTTTGATTTCAAACATGCAGCTTGGTTTTCATTTGCACAGTACCAGCTGCCTGCAGCAAATAGTTTGGGGCAGCTGGGAAGAGAACATAACATTCAGGATAAGAGCCTAACAGATAAAGTTTGAGAAGGTGTCAAAGTGTTCAGTACCAAATCCCCTTGGGTTTTGGTGAGGGTTTTCCCCCCCCTCCGCAGAAAGCGGATCAAAATAAACACACGATGAGTATTTCCAGCGCAGTGGCCATTGCCAAGTTTGAAAAGAAGGATCATCAGGCTGCGTGCACTGACACAGCTCTGTTTGTGCTGCAGAAAACTCTCCGTGGTTTCTGTGGAAGCGGAGTTTAGACAACGCAAAGTATAATCCCACACTAACTGCCTGCCAATGCATGAACACTGGACAATCTCCCTTGCTTCTCTTGTCCTCACAGTCCAAATCTGTGCTCGGGACTTCACTGAAAACAGACCCTATGCCCTTAATCCCACATTGCCATTCTGGGACAGACTGACTCCTGACCTCTTTTATTACCATGTTCCTTTAAAAAAAAAGAAAATGATACACAAGAGACACAGCTGAAGTGAAGCCTTACGTCAAGGAAAATCATTCCTGTATTATGAAGTCTTTTTTGTGGAAGTCTTGGTTTAGCTCAGTGGCTTTTATCAAGCCACACAAAATCAGAGTCAAAGAAATAATCCAGAAAGATCAAGAAATCAGCAAGAAAAATCTGACAAAAACAATCATCCTTTAAATGATTTCTTGGAAACAAATATTAATTTCAGACCAAACTCTGACCCATTACACCAGAGGAAAGCAACTTAAGCTCATTATGATGGGACATTAGTAAGAACAAAATCTACTTTCCATGTTTCTTTAGTCAAAAGACTAAACTAAAATACTTACTAAACCTCTTTTTTCAAAGTTTGTAACTAAACTGATTATTTAAGCCCTCAAACTGTGAGCAGTCTATGCATATACTTAGATTTACACACTTAAATAACCCAATTTGTAGTAAGTAGCCGGTGTGTGTGCTTCAGTACATACCTCAAATGCTACAGCCTTTTGGTTATACCGTTATAAACCAAAATCCAAGTAATCTACGTGACTGTACAATGCAGCTGTATCTACTCATTGAGAATTACTGTCATCAATGGAAATAGAAGCCCAGATTTCCCAAAAAGAAACTCACATAGAGGTAGCTAAAAATTGTTGTTTTCTACTCAGAAACACAGGACAAATGGGGAAGGGATCTATCCTGGACATTAATTACATTCAGTCACTCAAGTACTACAGTTCTCTACCAGCAGTCTGCTAGAAACGTAACCAAGTCATATTACCAGTAATGGAAAGCATAGATCAGCTCTTCAAATATTAACTAAAATATTTCCTTACAACTCTGATGGGCTGGGATGGAGGGGAGGGCAGGGGAAAAACAGGAAAAGAGGACAGAGCCTGTATGCATGTGTAAGGGATGTGAGCTCAATATACAACAGCACTAAATATTTTATCTTCCAACCAAGTTGCTACAAAAGAGTCCTGATTAACATTTCATTGCAAAAGATGCACCACTACACTAAAGGCCTTAAAAATCTACATTTAAATGGAATACAAAAAAAGTGTTACACAAAAGCATCCTCTAGGCATTCCCTTTTAAAAGCAGTGGGTTAAAGGTTTGATTTATATAGACTTTAAAGAGGTTATACATTGCCTTTGTCACATCACAGTTTAACTGTGTAGTTTCACCTTAGCTTCTCATTTATGAACTGGATGAAGACAAACCATTTCTGAAGTGCAAATCCACTTTTTTTAAATTTTTTTGTCTGTTAAAAATTCTCTTTGGTACATATAAATGCTAACATCTAGCCTTTGGGGTGTTCCTTTTTTTTTTTTTTAACCCATTTCCCTGAAAAACTAACATATGCTACAGGTTTTAATTTTATTTTACAGTAAACAGCACATGAAAGTGCTTGCCGGAATATTTATTAGATTCATCTGTTACCCTTTTGTTCCATGATCTGCAAAGAAGAAAAAAATATACTCACAGTTGCACGTAAGAGCATGGTTGGTGCACCATGACTGCAATATGGACTGGCTGATCTTTACTGGACCCTGTTGCTACAAATGAAAAATCTTTGGCTTTACTACATTTCGGCGTGTTACACGTTTGCACAAGCCATGTTGTTTGAATTATCTAAACTCTCTGCTGCGCATCACCTATAGACTAATAATTCTCACTCCATGCAAAATCCAGCTAAGCTGAACACAAGCACTGAAGATAAAATTCAGCGCTGTCTAATCAGTTGTTCCATAGCAAAACATGGCACAGAAAGGGCTCGCATGGCAGCCAACCTCCATGGGATGCCAAAGCATTCAAACTGGGGGCCCATCTTCTCATTTAACCCCCAGTGTTTACACAAGAAACTGGTGAGAGATACTAAGCAAAGACACCGAGCCACAGGAGAGCAGCCAACACTTAATAAATACAAAACACATCACAAACTAAATATGCTAGCCTAAATGTTGAATGACTCCTAATTATTTATAATCAGCAGTCATTAAGAGTCATGCTTTTCCCCACTGATTCCTTCAGTGGAGGGGAGGCAAGCGTGAAAAATAGGTTAGCATCCTTTCTGTGGGCCAATTGCTCCTGTTCTCATAGGGACTCAGCCAAAGCCCATTAGGAAGGTACTGACCTCAATATACTGTGGATCAGGCCCTAAACTCCACAGAAGTCTTCACCTTCCAAGGAGGTTATGCTCAACCTGGCTTCATAGGCAGAAGGAGAAGGCATGGGCAGTCTCACCTCACAGTCTCTTTCCCAGAAGACTTTTAAGCTTCCCACGAAACATAGGCAGAGGTTAAATCACGCATAACCCCCAGCTTACCTCCCACAGACTTGCAAAGTGGCGGCCACCTTCTGCAGGAAGCAAGGCAGGGAGGAGTAACGCATTTATGCACAAACTCAAATGCATGGCAGATGTGCCCAGCACTGATGTGCCACTGCACCACACATTTACACCTGCAGATTGGCTGCTCCCACCCTTGACAGAGAACCTGTCTGAAAAAATGCTGCAGAGGTGGGTCCCCCAGGAAAGTAATGGTGATCTGATATAAAAAAGAGCATTTTTAAAGCATTCTTCAGTATTCAGAAAAAAACATACTGCAACCATCTACAACACCCAACCTCATGTCAGACCTTTGTAATCTTCAGTGAAGGCCATTGCTTTTCTGCTGGGAGGGAGTCCTACCCAGACCAAATGTAGTCTATATGTAAAGGCTACTAATTAAAACGTCTCCAGAAGTCATCAACCAAATTCTCTCCCTCATCATCCTCCCCCAACAAAATGAAACTTCTAACCAAAGTTCAGCAATGCCAACTGACATATGCCTTCCTTGATGGTGTTGAAGATCCTGAAGGAGAAACACTCAATAAGCTGTTTGTGAAACATTAGAAAGCCAGCGTGCAACATTTTCTAAATGGATGATCTGGAAAGTTGTAGAGAGCTGCTGAAAAACACCTTTTGTGTTTCCAGCTACTTACCACAAGCTCATAATCACACCACTTCCAAAACTCTGGGAATGTGCACCATAGCATGCTTGATGACATAGCGAATAACTCTTTCATTGATGCAGCAGCTCTCAGACACAGCTCTGGCATTTACTACCTGGGAAGTAAATATTGATTTAACAGCAACTCCCAGAGCATATGCAAACGCCATATGAATGATCGTTTCCGCCAGTGCAGACTCACACGTTCAGAATGACACCTGCCACTTTATTCTAGTTCGCTCAACCTTGTAAATAGTGAGAGAGAAATCTCCTCTTACATCTGCAACAAAAAGAAGCCAAGAGAGTCTATTCTAATTTCATCCAACCTATAACTGTATTCTTAAATGGGCATTTTATGTACAACATCCCAGTCTCGCCAACAGACAGGCATATGAATGATTCCAGGACAGCAGCCTGTGTAATTAACACCCATCAGCATCCAAAGACCACTTAAACTATGTGGATCTGGGATTTTTAGATCAGGTCCTTATCTTCAAGCAATCACTGTTCCAAGTTAATTTTCCAGTAAAAGGCTGGATTAGTGACAGTTTGGAAAGTGCAACACAATGAAATTTCCTCCACCCAGCTTAGTGGGTTTCAGGCAAGGAACAACAGTGACTTCTCAAGGAATAGGAATGGATCCTACCAGTTAGGGAGACAGCAAAGAATTAAGATAACGTAAGTAATTGCTATACAACCCCATGAGGTGACCTGTGCCACCTCAGCTCAGTGACCACTGTCATTACCCAACCCACTTCCCAGCCTCCTCTCCACACTGCCCTCAACAGCTCCATTCCACTGCAGGTCTCGCTTATTCTGTCAGAAGAGCATCTCTCTTTGCTCTGCATGGAAGGACCTTCATGCTAAGTGCCTCTATGGATCATAAATACCCTAACAGATGATTATTTTTTACTCTGCAATGTGCCATCACATCACTCCAAACCTCACAGGAGTCTTCAGAGCATTCCAGCCATCAATAAGCACTGTAAAATGCAAATAACTAGCATCACCAGACTTAGTAACCAGTTGCAAGGGTTTGTTGCCAAGCTCATAGCAATTGACATAAAATTAGGCTCATAGATGATGAAGCTAGGTTGCTACCTAGTAGCACAGACTTTTGAGAGCATGACTTCATGGTTCTGCATTAAGTAATCAAGCAGAAGGATGCAGCGGTAAATTGGAGCACATGTAGGCACACCCAACGCGCTCGTTTGCAAGTTCCAGTAAGGAACTCACATGTGTGTTCATAAGAGAAAGGGTCTGCCTCCACAAACAGATGCTTCCCAGTGCTACCACCATAACAAAGACAAGAAGGTCCAGTCTGCAAGTGCTTACAGATTCACAGCCATCTCAACTGCCCCAACAGTGAATTTACAGTACTGGTCTCAAAAGTGTGAAACTCTCAGGCATTTCCTTCTGACATGAACAGCCATCTAACAGAGGTAAGGACAATACCTCAAATCCCATCTTAACCGTAGCACAGCCAAGAGCTGAACATATATCTGCAGAGATAAAATACCAGCATATAAACAAGCTGTGATGGCTTGTTTCTTGAAACACAACAAGAAGGCAGTCTAATAAGGAAGTCACTTACACATCCTTAATTATGCTGGCTCCACAAGTTTAACTATCATTTAGACAACTCCAAAAACATGGCAATTGCAAAATCATTTATAACTCAACTGTAACTGCTTATCCTGAGTAATGTGCATTGCATGTTATTTTCAGATGATAGCAAAGCAGAGAGGGGTAGCGCCCTGATTTGGCAAAGGTCCCTAATGACTGCCTTTCGTTAACCCCAGAAAGGGGAGAGAGAGAGAGTGAGGGAGAGACAGCCATCATCACCACCACCACCACTCATCTACTTCTGGCATCCCAGAGCTAAAGGGAACACAGGGATACTCATCCTGATATAACATGTTACAAAACCGTATTCCCCAGAGGATACAGGCAGGCTTATATAAGCAGCAGTGAAACTGGGCAACTTTCCAGAGAATTTATCCAACTGCCTGCAGTCTCCCATTTCAAGGTAGATGAAATGCCGAGCGCTGAATAAAGTCATTTGATCCACATCCCATGCATTTTAATAAAGAATGGGAAAGAACAGACACCTATCAGTGTCTGCTAATTTTTATTCCCTAAAACACTGGAATGTAAAACATCCTCCTCCTTTCCCCTGCCTGTACGGCCCCTTTTAGTTTTAAGTCACTCGCAGGCATCTCCAGCACTGAACAAAAATAAGTATGCGTTTATGAATAGAAGCCTTCTGAGTGTTTTTAAAAAAAAAAAAATGTTGTACCAGATATCTTTTAAAAAAAAAAGGTAAAACAATAAAAAAAAGTTTAATGATAGCACTGTAAACTTTAAGTGGAATCTCCTTTTCCCCCTCCAGCTCCTTCCATCTCTCCCTTTCAATTCCATTCCTTGAAATAAACTGGGATCACCTGGTAGTAGTCACACAAACCCATGTAAGCACTCTTTGCTCACCTCTTAAGAGGAAGTTTAGACTGCGTAGACCTATCTAGAAGGGAACAGATGATGAAGCAATGTTACCGTATTGTCTGCAACATCTGCACATTTTTATGTCTCGCTTCTCAGGTTGGAAATTGATTCTGCCTGACCTCCAGAAAAAGTGGAAGAAAAGCCTGCAACCTGAAGGGACAGAAAGCTGGGAAACAGATTTGAGATCATTTCATACCTTTTCATGGCTTGTGTTTACTTTCATTAACATCCACCTAACTTCAAGAACTCTCCACATTTTTAAGAAGAATTAACTGTTGCTAAGTTCTGAACACTCTCCCTTTCAATTACAGATTGATAGCCTGAGATATACACACTGCTGCCCTCTGCAACTCCTCCTGCAGAAACAAGAAAAAGCAATTTCACTGCTCTGTTTATTGATAAAACAAAATATAAGCCCAACAAAATAAAGGATTTTCCTCAGATTATTCTAAATTTCTCATTGTTTAGGTACGCTCCACATTAAAATAAGTTTAAACCTGCAAGACAGGGGGTTCTCACCACCGGACTTCCAAAGATTTGGTTTCCACAGCAGCCAAGATTCCTGGAAATCCAGAAGCATCTGTATAAGGCAATACTGCAGTCGGCCAGACCACGCCTGAGACCTGCAGATATGAGGGATGCCCGTCACATCCCTGCCAGGCACATGATTAAGGCAACCCCACTTATACAGGTCCTGGCCAGCAAGCCTGACTTATCTGGACTGCAAAAAGCCCGTATTCAACACTGTGCCCATGTGGATCCTGCTCTGTTCTTGCGTTGAGTCAAGGTCAAGCCTACACACCTTGCAGGGTAAGCGATGTAAATCCAACACAGTATGCTTGGCCACATGGAAAGAAAAAAGCAGCTGCCTGAATCACATTCAAACACTGAAATGAAAAACTGCTGTTGCTCTCTCTTCATGTCTAACATCGAAGTCTAAAGGTAATGTTTTTTCCCCATAATCAGGGAGTCTGAAATACAGTTTTTTTCTGAGATTCACCTATTACAAAAATTCATGTTAAGTTATTCTGTATCAACTACTCTACACCTACATACAAGCTCTTACATCTCCACAACTGTGGAGTTGTGGTACTGGTCCCATCAGCAACGACTTCTGTCTAACAATGCTAAAACATTGACTTTTGACAGGTTCTCAGTCTAACCATGGCAATGAAAAAATTCACTTAAAATCTGTTTAAAGGAGAACACCATAGAGGAGCAGAGAGCTCGCTCTTTCTTTCCGTCCTTCCTTCCTTCCTTCCTTTCTTCCTTTTCCTTTATTTCCTGCCTTTCTTCCTCTCATTCTCCCTCTTTCACTCTTCTACAATACCTGATTAAATTTCTGATCTCTTTCCTCAAAGTTCTTATATACTTACAGATATAATGTGGATTTTTTTTTAAAGACTAAGCTTCCTTTTAGCATGTGTTTTGAGCCTTGAAGATAAATGTAGCAATAAACCACAGTGCCTTGAAATATTTTTATTATTTGAGATGTTTTGGTATCCTTCACACTGAGAGAGGAAAAAAAAACAGGTCTTGCGGAGCCAAAGGAAATGTACGCAAGGCTTTAATTCTGATGTAAGTTAGATAGCTGGAGAAAACAGTCTTTGGAAATTTAAACAGCAAAACCTTCCTACCTCCTCCTATTCTCTGAACAATCAAAACAAAGTGTTCAAAGCTGAGGAAAGGACTTCTAAATTGTTTCTGCTCTTACATATGCAACATTAACCTCTGTTATGTCAGCAAACAAAATGGTGCCTTACAATGGACATTTTAAGCTCAGAGAGCCTGTCGGAAGACGACGCTGATGCACATCAAATTGAAAATATTAAATAAGTATTTTTCCTTGACCGATACTTAGAAATCATGGCACTGACTCAAACTGGGATGCATGTTGGGAATGAAGTCGGGAGAAATCCCTTGAGGGGTTCCAGATCCATGCTTTTTTGGCAGAGGCACTGTGATCCTGTATCCGTCATGGTGTTTTGAAGATGCTAATGTCCATTCACTCTAACTCTTCAGCCAAAAGTCTCTGAAGGTAAGAAATAATTCATCATACGCACATTCAGAAAAGGAGATTTAAAATCATGTTCAGATAACAGCTTAGAAGCTTGATATTTCTCTAAGCAAAATTATGCTGTTTTCAGTTTTGCTTTCCAGTGAGAGGTATAATCCATTACACAGGCACTGAAAACACCTGTGAAAAACAGAAGAGTTTTATACCAGTTTGTGACTGACTGATTACTTAAATATCAACTTAAAAAAAAAAAAAAAAAGGCTTCCCATGCAGCTCCCACAGAATTCCATGGCAGTTGTGCCATTGGCTTCATGATAGAAGCAAAGCTTGTATCTTACCAAATCCCTGAAACCTAGAGCAGTTCAAACTACAAAGAGTCACTCTTAATTATTACAACCGCATGTGAACTAATTCATAATTTATTTACTTTTTCCTGATCATACAGAGAAGCCTTCCAATAGGACATCTGCAAAAGAAAGCACATTTCTAGGATTGGGTCCTGAGATAACTTCTTAGATTAAGGTTGTATCAGCAATGAAGGGTCGGGAGCCCAGAAGTCCCACCAAATGGAACCAACTAGAAGACGATGGCTTGAGTAAAGAGACTGGAAAGCTACATATACGATTAAATATTTTAAAGCCTGAACCAGTTAAACCTGCTAAAAGTCCTTCCAGTTTTTCAGTGAGTTATGGACTGGGGCAGCAGCCACCATCCCCAGCCACAGGTCTCTTCCTGCCCATGGGAAGCCACGGCTTCCCAGGCGCTTCCAGTGGGAATGTCGGTGGAGTTGAGGGAAACGTGCCAGGCAGTGCAGTCACCTCCTGAGCCCGCGCTGTACAGCTACGCCTTGCGGTCGGCACTGAAACCAGCCCAGGGTTAAAGGGCTTAATCACCGCAGGTGCTGAGCACCCCGGGGAGCCTCGAACAACTCACGGGCTCCAGCCTCCGCCCTCCTCCTCTCCAGCAGAAACACAAATTCGAAAATAAAAGCAGGAAGACAGTTTACGAGGAGCATTTTATCTGAGTTAAAGTTGGAGCGGGCTGTAAACTCCCACAGGACATCTAGGTTTACAGACTTCGGATGAAACTGTAAATTGAATATTAAACACACATTTTTATCAAATCATATTTCTCCCAGAGAAGGCTGAGGACTGACTGTTTATTTTTTTCATCTGATTTGCTATGTTTACAAGTGGTAGGAAAGCTGGTTAGATCAGCCACTCCATCTTTTTAGACCTATTCGAATGACTTTGATTTTGTTTTTCTAACACCGCTAAGAAAACTATAATGAAAAAAAAAAAAAAATCTATAAACTGAGAAAAGGCACTCTGAAATCCATCAACCAAGTTGTATCCATAATTGTTTCCCTGGTTTATCAAAAAAAGGCTCATTTGCATTATCTGTTATCTTTAGATACCCATCCTGGTCTATAAACACAGTTATCAATCCCGTTCAGAGGCCAGTCCACAAATTGAAGTTTTCTATAGAGGGAATTATCTATAAATAAGCCCGAGGCAATTTTCTTTGACGGCCAATGGTAAACCATAGGAAGTAACTTTAATAGTGATTTACAGTTCTTCTCTGGTTTCCATCCAACTTTTCCTTCTTGTGCTTCTGTTCCATCCAAAAAGGAATTTTTCAGATGTTCTAATTTCCCATTCAAGATGCAATCAATCCCAACTCTAGGTGTGTCTAATCCAATTTTTACGGTATGTTCATGGGCCAGCACCAGAGAAAAAGAACTCTCTTTTTATTTTCTTTCAATTGCCTCTGCTGCAATCACAAGACTTGTCATCTCCTGGTGTGAAATGCACAACAGTAGAAGAGAGAGCGAAGGAGATTTGAGAGAGAGAGAGAGAGAGAGAGAGGGAGGGAGAGAAATGAGCCAACCTACCAAAAAGAAAGGAGAAAGAGAGATACGTGAAAATAACATTAACATTTTTGAATTATCCTACATACTGAAAGCTTCCATTTACCAAAATAATTAATTAATTCAAGATTTTTAAAGCCTGTGCAGAGTTTTTAAGTTCCTCATTTAAATCACAATATGCTGTTAGCAGTGGGATATTTAGGAATGGACTCCAGCCTTCACACCACCCATCTTCCTCATCTATACCACAGTGAAGTCAGATTCAAGCCCTGTACCGCTTGCTCAGGCACACCACCCTTTTGGACACGAGCAAACCCCATCGCCCGACCTCCCACACCCCCGAGAGTCAGAGGACTGCTCCTCCTTTATGAACAAAAGATCTTTTCTCTTAACAGCTTAACATACATTCTGGCTATCTCTGGACTTCCAAGAGTCGTACACGTAAAATAGTTCTTTTTCCACACACACAGTGGACCTTAACATGCATCTTGAGCGCAGCAAAGAAACAAGCAGAGCCACAGTTCCCCTCTGGGTAAACTGCAGCCAAAAACCCACTGATGACAGAGACCTATGTGAATTTAAATCTGTGAGAGCAGCTGTGGAAGAACAGGGGAGAATTACACCCAAGAGTTTAGCAATTAATAAATATCCCCTGTATCAACACAGACCAATAAAAACTGTTTCCTTTTACATTAAAGGCAAACTCATTTGTAACTCAGACCATGAAGCCTGCACACTCTCCTATTCCTTTTCTCTATATATGCATATACATGGGGGGCATATATATATGTGTGTGTGTGCGCGCGCGCGGGTTGGTTATTTCCCCCCTGATTGAAAGCTCCCCTAATGGGAAGGCACTAATGGATTTGAAGTGATAAGGAAAAGGCAGACATGCAAAATGCTCCAGAACTTCTGTTCCTAATCAATCACCAGAGATCAGTGACATCATGCAAGCCTTTGATCAGAGCTCCCCTTTCAAGCTTAGAAAGGGGGATAGATTGACCCACGCCAGCGGAGGGACTGAAGAAACACCTAGGATACAATTCACAGTGAAATATGAGAAGTCACCCGCATCCCTCTTCAGAAAAACTATCCCTTCCCACCTTCCTCAAGGAATACAGCGCGCATTCCAGAGCAACCGAGCACAAACAACAGATTTGTCTCTTTCCCCAAGAATTAGAAAACAGCCAGGGAAACAACGCATCACAAAATCCTCTCAGGTTTTATTTTTGAAGCCTGCGCAGACGTTTTATCCCGAGCAGGCGTTTATTACGTTTGCTTGCATTTAAAAACCTTCTCAAGTCTGCTAGTACCAACAACAACAACAAAAAAAGCCACTTATTTTTCCCAAATGCCTGAGCAGCTTTAACAACTAAAGGCTGACGCCCGTTTTTAAAGAAGAAATAACGTTCAGGAGAGCCAGCATCACAGCAAGCATTTGCCACACTTAGCACCAGCCTTTGTCCACATCAGGGCATTCAGAGGGTTCAGATCACTAATCCCACTTCAGCTAAAATTGAGCTCCATTGTTTCTCAGTTCATCTGAGTTTCCATGGCACTTAGAAAGACTTAAGTGTTATTTACTTAGTGCGGTTTGTTAAAAACAAAAAACAATACCTAAGTCTTAACGTGAGCATCAGGTTTGCTTTTTTTTGTTTTCCTTTTTACTTTCAATAAGCTCAAGACGCAGTCAGGATTTTATAGTCTCAGAGGCTTCTTCTGCTCTAAAAATCTTCAAGAAAAGCAAAGTTGAAAATAGACCTGAAAACGTTCACTTCATTGTTTTGGCTTGGTTTTCTCCCACCTGTATTTTTAAAAAATCTAATTGAGCTTCCTGAACAGCCGCAAAAGTGTAGTTTATTATCTCCCTCATCAGGTGATCAATGATTTCATTAATAAGACAGATAACAAAACTGTCATATCATCGACACAGTTATGAAAGATGATCCTGGCTTCTTGCTCCATTTTCCAAGGTCTGGGATTCTCTGTGGCAGCACTGAGTCCATTCAATATTTTCCACAGACAGAGAAAAGTGAAAATCCATTTTGAAACCAATTTCAATTAGGATCCAGAAGCTGTTATCACAGGTGTCGCAGAATGGGCCCGTAAGTGGAAATGTCGCCTATCCATTCTGAAATGAAACCTTATCAGGGGCTACGAAGATGGCTGAGGACAGCCTATCTGTAAATTACTTTTCGTCCTGTGTTAACTCAACCCTAGTTCTGTCATATGGAATTCTTTCCAGCCCCTCGTAATAATCTAACGACTAACTAGGCTCTGCACCAAAACGGCTTTTCTTCTGCTCGGGCTGCCCCCGCCGAACGGGAATGCAAATAACCGGAGGCAGCCAGGCGAGCCCACGTATTTAGTAATATCGTTTAAAGCCCTCATAGTTTATTACAGGGAAGCAACGGGCTTGCATTCTTAAGCCTGTCTCCACCCATTGCATTCCTGGTGATTTTTCAATTGCAAACTCCAAGGCCCAGTTATTTCATTAATTCAGCACCCAAGTAGTGAGGCTTTTCTCTCACATCTTTCAGTCTCCTTTTAGCAAATTATCCCATGACGGAGGATTTATTCAGTCAAAGACCTCGGACTTTGAGAGGCAACAAAAGAATCAAGAGACTTTCTGGTCCACCTGCCTGGCGAATGATGAGGCAGGGTAAAGCCTCCCCTAGAGAAACCAATCAAACCATTGTGTGGCACAGTCAGACCTTTTCAACTGTCAAACCAGGAGAGCAGGAAAAGAGATGAAAGAACTCAGGATGAAGCTACCATTTACAGAACCATGTGGGAATGGTCTCCGAAGATTTAATAATTGGGATGGAACTCAACTTTCTGAAAACTAGAAGAAAGAACACCAAAAAAAAAAAAAAGAAAAAGAAAAGGAAAAGAGAGAGAGAAGGGAAAGAAAGAAAGAAAAGAGAGAGACCAGGAGGAGGGGAAAACACTACCAGTCAGGCCCAGGAGGAACTTTTCTACAAAATCCTCTGTTGTTATGTATGAACCCCCACGCTGGAAAAGAAGCGAAAAAACAAGCACACGAAGGGGACAGAGCGAGTGCACAGTTTCTAACACTAACTTAAGTTTCAGCAATTTATCATCTCATCTTAGGAAAAACTCCATCAGTACAAATCTGTTCTACCAAGCAGAACAAAAAAATCCCCTTAGTTTGGGATATCTGGGTGCATTTTCAAGCTATTGTGTGTGTGTGATTTAGGTTTTTGCATTTCCACTTGGCTGCATGTGGAACATGCATGAAAAGTCGTACCGAGCGAATGGAAACCAGCGTATTTTAAGCGGTCGGCTTGTGAAAAGAATGTGCACACACAGCTCCGGTGTAGCAAGACTCCAGCTGATTGCAGGCACAAGATTAGGAACTGCTTTTTGATAATCCGACCCATAAAGCCTTACAAGCCAAATTTTAAAATCATCTGAACAAAACCCAGTATTTCCTGTGTACTTCTCTTTTCCAAAGTCCCTCTGTGCACTTGACATACACATTCATCAGTAGGTCCAGATCACATTTACAAGTAAATCAACATTGTTCTGAATTGCCAGCCTTACGAACAAAAATAGAATCTGCAAATTAAATTGTGACTACTTGCAGTATACATCAAAGGCAAAGGCTTTTAATGGGAAATAAGATAACAACACAGCAATAAAATCCATCTCATTCCCTCTTAGTTGGGATGGCAAAAGAATGCATCTCCCTCCTTTCCCACCCTCACCCCAAAATAATGAGATATGACTTGGAAAGAATACAGGGAATGTAGTTTTAATACAGTGCTTTCTTAACAAAATCACATACCATACCCTAAGCACACTTCTCCCACTTATTGGCATATGTATTTAGTAACAATTCCTATGTAAGCAGAAGCTGAGGTTTTATACCTTCCAGAAAAGGGGAGCGGGGTAAATAGAAACATACAGAGCAGGGATATAATCAAATGCAACACTGACACCTGATTATTTCCTTTTAACTGGAGACAGATATGAAATAGAAAACATCTACAAGAGAAAAGACGAATGCCATTTGAAAACCTGTTAAGTGATTTAATTACTTCAACTGCCTTAATTTACACAGCTTAAATCATGAAGCCAAACACTGTACCTGCCAGAGGGGTTGCCTGGTTTTAAGTCAATTAGAAGCATCTTTTAAAATTCTTTTTATTTACTTTAAGAAGATCTACTCCATGTACCTCCTTCACCGGCAGATTCCCGAGACGGGTCCCTTTTCAGGAGCCAGGAAAACTCTCAGGATGCAAGAGTTTTCCACCAGTGCCCCTCCAGCCCCTGCCAGCCGCCTGGCACCCGCTGGCAAGCGGCGGGGAGGACGGTGCCGCCGCCCGGAGCAGGAGCGGCGGCGCTGCTGCGGAGCCTTGCCACGCCGCCGTGCGGCCCCTCCGCCCCGTTGGCGCTGCCCTGCAAGGTCGTTTAGGAGACCCCCTCTCCTTTAGGGTATCTTCCCCGGAGACCAGCACTTAACGGCAGTGCGTGAGCCCTGTTCTAGAAGGCTAACAACATCACTGAAGCTTCGGCTGCCAGCAGCCTTTTTCCTGCTAAAAATCAAACCTCCTGGTTGCTCCCCCCTCCGCCCCCAGTACTGTGGCCTGTAATGCCTGAATTTTTTGAGGTCTGATTGATACTGGACTTCTGCAAAGCACAACCTACAGAGCATGGTACCGTTGCCGTACTGCAGAGTCCCCTTTTAAACCTTTTTATCACGTCTTACTCTATTTCAAAACCCAGGTACAATTGTAATATGGTTGCTTGGGGGTTTCCGGGGGTTTTTTTGTTTGTTTTTCAGGGGAAAAAAAAAATCCCCAGTGTATAATTCCCTAAATTTAACCTCCACCTTGGCCAGGTGGCAAGCTTCTGCTGCTAACTAATGTTTTCTCCCGATTCCACCTCGTGTTATCCAGCAGGATGTTAAGTCATTACTTACTGATTACCGTGATTGCAGGGATAAGCCACTCAATCATCTCTTTCTGGAACTTGCAAAGGGATACAGGAGGATTGACATTTAATATCCCTTATGCTATTAACCACTGCAGGGAGGGGAGAGAAGGGGGGAAAAAGGAGGGAAATCTCGGCAGAATTAATGAAGCAATACTGTATTGCACTTGCAGATCATTGGCTTTAGAGCAGGGTAAGGGTAGGGCTGGCTTGCTGAGGAACACCACCAGAAAATAGTATCAGGCAGAATGAGTTATTACAGTCTACAATAAACCCTAACTTGATGACTGAAATTTTATTAGTAAGCATAAAGGACCACGGGTGCATTACTCTGAATGAACCTGTATTTAATCAGCTACTCACATCAGATTACAATATACCAAGACATACAGTCCCCACTTAATTACAACCTCCCATACCTCCCATACCTTTCCAATACTTCCAAGCATCAGTAGAGCCAGTCCTCCCCAAGGACAGGTACCTTCTGTTAGTTTATCCTCTTAGGACCTGGCCACAATTATTGGAACAGAAGGATACACAAAATCTTACAAGTTCAGGTCTTTGCCCTTACTTTTCTGCGCTACCGCATGTGACCATTCTACCCTTACTTTTCATGCTGCTGTATGCCACCTTTACAGACAGGCGTTACCTGTAACATTTGTCTTGCTGAAATACAAAACCCTCAGAAAAACCTATACATTGGAGTCATCACTTCCAATATGTAATATGACAGGATCTTGTTTCCTCCTTGACCCAAAAATGAGAAGTCAAGAGGGCCCCTCAATTCCCTTTGATTTCAGGAGAGGAGGAGGGCATCTCCTGATCACTTTGTAGAATCGGGTCTCATATAATCAGTTTGGGACTCAATTTGCAGGCCACTAAAATAGTACAGGCAATGTTTCTTGATACCTAACAACCTCTTTTGAACCCTGACCTCTCAACGGGACCCTGAGCACATCAGTCCTACAAGGGGGCCAAGAATGGGTGTTATGATTAACACCTATTTTATGGTGAGCTTGAAAGCAAGCAGCAGGACAAGTAACCAACTGAAAGTTTAAACAGGAAATGTGATTCTTATGGGGTTGCAGACTGCTGAATACTTCCCTCATTCAACCCTGAAGGAACTACTAGGAAGAAAGAAAGAAGGAAAGAAAGAAAAAAAAAAAAAAGAGAGACCTAGATGAAGCTGGCTCTTCTTCTGAAAGAATCAAAGTGGACGCATGAACTTCCTCTCATTTATTCATCTATCAGGCTTGGTTTTAAATTACATCATCATTAAGATAATAATTTCTGCTTTCTATCACTTTAAAGTATGTTCTCAATAACTATCTGATTCTGATAAAGCTAGTCAAGTCCACAACCTACATACGTTTATAATTAGCTTTTTTTTTAAGGCAGAGTAATAGGTTAATAAGAAATATCAGATTACACTGGAACAAGCTCATGGGTCAAAAACTAGACAAAACACATCAAACTGAAAATAAGTGCTTGCCTGTCAGACACTGAAGGAGTCCTTATACAATAACTGCATTGTTTTAATGCAACATTAAAAACATCAGTTTAGAGCCGAAATGTGCAGAAGAGGAAAGCATTTTAGTCACCAACAAGATTCACAAGCTGAACAGTAAATAAATCAGGGCTGAGCACAGCGTTACAATCTCCTAATGTTCTCCAAGCAATGCCGCAAAGTGCAGCTTTGCCTTGTAAAAGTGTTAATTCAGCCCTCAGAAATTCCCTGTACTTTTCAGAAAATAAAGTGAAAAATTAATTATATCCATGCTACAGACTAAGTGAAAAAAATAATTTGCATATAGCTGAGGGCTGCGTTAGGTTAGCGTGGGGTTTTTTGGTCAACACCTCTTAGGAAGTACTCTAACAGTAAATCTGATTCACTACAAAGCAGAGCGTAGAGTCGAAGCGGCCAGCCTGGTAAAACATTAAAGTGACTGCCTAATTGTAAGCATGCAAACACCCACACCGGGGCCAAGGGAGCTGCTCCTGTGCCTAAAGCGTGGCGTTCACTTGAGCGCTCGCTGGCCCGGAGCTCAAGACGTTACTGCAACGCTGGGACTCGGGAGGGCTGGCGACTCCCCGTGCCGGGGTGCAAGGAGCGTCCTGCACCAGCACGGGCAGCACGGCTGCGCAGGCAGGGGAGCGAGCCGAGTTTTCTGCTCCGGCAGTGCAGTGCTCAGCCCGACACACTGACTGAGCGTGCTGCTGCTCTCAGCGACAGCTCATACGCCAGGCTGCAAGGCACCCTGTTATCCGACGGAGGTCTAGCAAGGCAGGTCCCGTGACCTGCAATACCAAGCAAAGGGTCTCTAAGGGGAGCACAAAACTAATTTTATTGAGTTTATCAACGGGTACCTCTTCAGAAAGCCATTCCTTGCACAACTTGATAGAAACCTGTGTGTGCATGCAGCACCTCCCAGGATGATGACCTAAATCCTCGCGCTGACGTGGTAGGGAACAGGGTCTGACTGCTTTGTCTCCAGAAAAGCGGCAGGGATGCGCGGTGTGAGAAGACAAGGCCTGACAACGTGGCACCATGGCAGAAAGGTGGCCCGGGACACTGGCCTCATTACTCCAATGTAATATCAGTGACATGGTCATGACATAAAAACTGCATTTAGCTGCTGTTGTTATTACTTTGCCAAAGCAGATCAGCCTGAGGCTATCAAATCACAGGATACACAAAGTAAACTTGTTTTATACCCTAGCACAAACTTTTTATTCATACAGCCTTTTATGAATTAACATCTCTGTCAGCAGTTTTCTTTGGCAGTTTTGGATATTAGCCTAGCAGTAAATATAGGAGTCAATCAAAGAAGGAGTAAAAGGAACAATTTGCAAAGAAATGTATCCTAGTAAACTGCATGCAGCTTGGTTGAGATACGCTAAATGAAACACAAAGGAGAAAAAAACAAAAGCTTACAAAAATGAATTCAAAACAAAGCAAGAGTGGTCCCAAATTACAAAGTCTCACTGGGGATCAAAGTGCACCAAAGAATTTTGTTAGTTATTACAATTTTTTTTTTTTTACTTTTTTGATCACATGTATTTTAAAAGAAGTTTTAATTTGCTCCAGCCCTAAGACCTTCCCCACAGGTTTCAGCCTGGAGCACATTTTAATGGCTCAGTTATAGATCCCTGAAATTAGGGGTTTATAATGAAAACACTGGCAAACCCTTATCTAACACAGTGCAAGCATCTTAGCAATATAGTCAGTGTTTGCAGTTAGGTGAGTGCAGCAGAAATCTTTTTTGTATTCAGTAATGGCAGGAACTCAGCAGAAGTGGCTAACATGTAAATTACAGCCCATGATTATTGTTTGAGTCTACAGGGCAGCTGGTACCTTCCAAGGGGCACCCACATGTCTGGGCCTCTTAACTTGCACTGTCTAGTTCAGGTTACCGTGCGAGCTGCCCTTCCACGTCACCTTTCCCACTTTCTTTCCCTTGCACCTAGGTTTACACCAGGTTCTTCAATAAACACTTTGCGTATCATACGTTTTAAAAGTTTTACACGCTCAATATTCGTTTTAACATATATTCTGCTACTGGGTGTGTTACTCACTTTTGGGAGCTGTTGGAATAACAGCATTCTCCTTGTTTCTTCATGACTGTAGGCTTTGCATAAAACCCGTAACAAACAGCTTCCAATCTATTTATGATTCAAGTTCTGACTCCTCCAGAAGACAGCAGAGCTAACTAGTTTCTACATCACACCTCAGTCAGCTGTCATTCAAGTCCATGTCACCCTGCAAACTTCACTAATTAATGTGTTGTCCAGAAGGAGAGAAGCACTGATACTAAACGTGCTTAGGAGGTGACATTGGTATGATAGGTCGATGTTGCTCTGCAATGACAGCAGAGTCTTCTGACAAAAACAGCAAGGATCATTCTGTCTTTTTGTTATTTTTAAGGGTACCTTACCTTGTTTAACAGAGCGTTCAAATGCAAATCACAACCATTTAACATTACCACAGCCCTCTGCAAAAAAAGAGGTACTGAATCAACAAAAGCTGCATGTTTTGTAGGAGTCATGTCTTACATCAACTGATGATGTTCCTGTAATAATACTCATTCCAGCATTAAAGAACAAAGGATGCAAATGCAATGCAACCTCCAGCTTTCATGCAAATTGGTCCTTGTAACCAAAATTCATTATCACGACAAACACATCTGCAAGAAGCAAAACTTTAAAACATTGCAACAGTAAAAGTCATGTTTAAGTTCCTAAAGCTTTAGCGTTATTATTTCTGTTGGTACATGCTCTGTGGAGTCTCTACACCAAGAGGAAATTTTTCATATGCAGGAAGGAATGGAATTTTTTATCCCTTTGAAGCCCAACCCTGTACCTGTGGAAAGTCGTTTGCTTGGTTTTACATGAAGGTAGATTACAAACCCAAACCTCGGAGATCCTGGTGACTTTCCTAAATACAAAGTCTAACAAAACCAATCCTTACCCACTGAAAACAAAGGTAACTGTCATTACCTTAACCAAACGCAGCCTCAGGCACCAGGATGTGTACTACATTAGCACCTCATTCTCTTAATAGGAGACAATTCCAGTGACAAAAATTTCAAGTCATTCGAATCATTCCAACTCTTGGGAGTTTGATGCCCCTGACATGCAGTAATGCACCACCTAGATGAAGCAGGTAGTTAGGAACTAATATTATCGTTAAAGCTGACAGGTAGAATAGAGAGAGAAAACTATTTGACCACAGGGTAAATCAGTGTCAGAATTAGGCAAAAACATCTGAAAAGCTTTATTTTTTGCCCTCTAAATCTACATGTTTAACGATAACGTTACAGCTAGCCCGAACAGTCAGAGGTGTGTGCCAATATAGTTTGAGTACAAACCCCTGACACATCAAAGAATACACATATGTGTTTAAGTGTGCGTCTGTTTGAAAAGTTGGGCCAATGTGGAAAATCCTATTATCAAAAAAAAAAAAAAAATACAATGAGGAGCTCTTCGGCTAATGTGAACCACTGTAATTCTATTGACAGCAACGGATCTGTGCTCACTTACACCAGCTGAGGATCTAATTTCATATGCCTTAGAAAACCGATGCAACTTTTTCCATAGCTGCTCACAAGCTTCTATATTCTCATGGGGATCAACTCCAACTAGCAGGTCAGCAGGTGCTGAGTTTGCTTTGAATCTGAAGTCCAGTCACGGAGAAAGATACTGGGACATGTGCCATCTAATTTTTATTGACCCACAGAGATTCCCCTCTAGTATGGCTGTATGATTCATGTATTTTCTGCTTTAGTCTAGTGGGAGACACATGCTTCTTTGAGAAAGCAGAAACCTTTCTTCAGGGTATCAAAGTGAGAACCTGACCTGGACCACAAGCCCAGATGAGTGAGCATGATGGAAGCAGAAAGGCTGAAAAGAAAACGTTTTGCCAGGAATACACCAGGACTCCAAAATATGCACAAAGACATCTTCTGTTTTTAACCACTATTAGACTGATTTGCAAAAACCAACAGTTAATCTGCAACTACTCAAAATCCACAGGTCTAAAATCTGCCCACACCTTTGCAAGGAATTTTCTTTCCTAATGCAAAGGGAGTTTTGCATCAGTAGGGACCGATACACTCATCCCTCTTACACTGAACAATGAAAGGGCTGGGGCTGGGATTACACACTCTCCAGAGAGGCAGAGAATATGTAAAATTGTCAAGTGAGGTAATCTCTGGGGAGATTTAAGCAAACTACTCCAGTTTTGTAAATCTACAAGCTGTACATTCACAACTTTGAAATGAATTCACAGGAGGATAGAATCTTAGCTTCATGTTTTTGTCCCTGGCCATTAAAGAACCTCCGGGAGGTGGGGGCAGCCCTTGGCAAGGAATAAGTTTATTTGTAAAAGAAGAGAAGAAAAAAAAACCCTTGCCATTAATTTTGACAGGGCTACTTCTGTCTCTTTTGTAATAACTAATTATCTAAATAGGGTAAGAGATTTCAATGGCCAAATGCAAAACACTCGCAAGCCCTGCCAGGTTAATCAAGACATTTTCCAAAACGCTAAAAACAGGAACTTCCTATAATAAATAACTTAGCACATTTACATCTCAAATTAGAACATCTGGAAGAAAAAGACTATGCCTGATGCCAAAACAGGCCTTATTGTATCCTACCACTTTCCACCACCACCCCCTCCTTGTTCGTTTTCTTTAGCCTTTCCTTAAAACAAACACTGATCCAGGTGCAAATGCTCAATTCACAAGGAATGCAGTGAACATAAAATTACTGTAGGTTTGGCTGCTAGTAAATCCCTGCTGTTACTCACCATTGGAAGTTGTGCTGGAGGCAACAGCTTTCTCACTGACATCTGTTCGACTGGAGCATTTCACGATGGAATTCTCCACTTTTTTCTTCTCCGTCGTGGTAGAGCTATGGGACTGCGCCTCCATGATGACTTCTCATTACTTCAGCTCTCCTTGTACTAATACCTGAATGAAACAAGAGAGTCATAAACTTTAAATACTATTCGAAAGCTTAGCCCAAAACCTAGCACACCTCTCACCTGAAGAAGAGCCTGCAGCACAACTGAATTAGCAGTCCACAGGCCATTTCTGGATGCCCATCAAATCATGTTTGCATGCATGAATTCATGAGGAATTTAAGGAAACACTAACACCAAAAGTAAGTATGTTTGCCTTTAAAGACAATCAGCATCACCAACCACTATGCTGCTTGATGGATAGGCCCATTTTTCTCAAGCCTGTAGGGTTTTAATGGACCCAGGGGGAAAAAGCTAGTATTTTTCTCCTATGTCTACAGCACTTTGGAACAACTCAAGACAGACCTTCACATTGACTACAGAAGCCAAATATTTAAATTTCAACACTCATGCTATCCGAACAGACTGCAGCAAGAATTATCCTCTCTATCTCTACACCTTGTCCTACTCATGTAAACATCTCTCACTTTGTTTGTTCAGAAATCTAACTCAAACAAAAGTGCATTGGAGCAACACCCTGAAAACCACAGGGAAAGGCAAATATTGTTGCTAGCAGCTGATAATGAGATCACTTTCTGTTCCATGAAAGCACTGAAAATGGAAAACTCTGCAGAGGTGTGTGTCTGGTTATTCTGATTTTCCTGGCTATTCTCAGTGTCATCTCCAGTGATACACTCATTTTATACCCCACAGATCACTTCCCCTGATCCTCAGAGCTTTTGCATTCCTGACACAAACCCAAGAAGCCCGCAAGCTTCTGAAAGGGTAACACTGCTTGTGCAGCAGCGTATGCACACCGGGCCCTGAGGCCACAGGGATCCTGGGCTGTGAAGAACACGAGCCTTTCCAAGCACTGGTCTGCAGCTTAACTTGACGCACGCCAGTCTGTCCAAGTAAGCTTCACACAAATCAACATTCAGCACACACCATGCTTAGAACCAAAGTACCTGGGTACTTCAGCAGTTGCAACATGATCCTACGCAACAAGAACAAAAAACAATAATATACAAAGAGAGTGTTTTCAGCTCTGAGCAGCCCTGCAGTCATTAGCTAAGGGAGTCTGAAACGGAAGGAAGTCGCACTGTTCTAGAACAACATTTAAATGAATTAAAAAACCAAAGGCTTCAAAACAAGCCACAAAATAAACTATAATGAAGTGTAATTACATTAGCAACCTGCTTCCCCAATTCTGACAGGCCAAAAAAAAAAAAAAACAACCCAAAACCAAAAAAGGCTACAAAGCAAATTCATCACAAACACAGCTGTCTAGTAAACCTTCCCCTTCCCACCTCCCTAGTAGGAGTTCTTTTTAATAGCACAATAAAACACTCCAAAGCCTCATTGTTATACAGTAGGGATCAAAGAAGAGCCCAATCACTAAATGAATCATTACTTAGCTAGGCAGCACAGCCAGGCAACTGGACTAGATATCAGAGACTCTCTGCCACCAACCTACTGGACTAACAGTAGGCAAGGCATTCTCCTTCCCTTGCAATCCTTTCCTGCTAAAAACAGGCATAACAAAGCTCTGCCTGCCATGGCAGAGTTACTTCTGAGAGTACTTTCAAGACCCACCTGTGGAAGTGCTATAAATATTATTGTGATCTGCAAAATGACTTCCTATCAGAACACGAAAGGGGAATGTCAGGTGTCTTCCAATATGAAAGAGAGATCTAACAACACTCAACTTGCAATACTCTCCACTTGTACCCAGCAATGCACAAATCTCCTTGAGGAGAGATCTCATATGAACTTTGTAAACAGCACCATTCCAAATTTCTCCTGTTTTCTCCCCCTTTCCCCTTGCACACCTCATGCAAGAGCATCCACGGCTTTGGTCAGGTATCATGTATATCAGGCTCTTCAGGCCCTTGTGTTGGCAGAAGCTGGCGGGCAGCTGGCACTGCTGCCATGCTGTTCACCCCACGCTGACCAGAACATGCTTGTTTTCTCTGTACAACCCTGGCCACATACATACCAAAAACTGCCTCTACCCAGCCTCCAGCCACTGCATGAGTCCTTCAACGTACCCTCTTGTGCTCTGACTACCCTCCTTGGAGTTATTTAATATTATCTAAAAAGAATAACTTTCTGTGTTGTCTCTGAAGGAATTTAAAAAGCTGTACATTTTCAGTTGTGGTTATTTTTCTTCTGTTTTGCCTTTTAAGGGCCAAGTCTCCTATTCAGTCTGCTATTCTTCATTTACATCAGAGAGTTTGACTGTGTGAGACCTTGGAGGGGGAAGCTGCAGAATTTGTCGCCCATTTTTTTCTGCTCTTGGTTCACAAGCCTGTTTCTTTTGGCTAAAAGTCATGAAAGGAAACAATTATGCTCCCTACTCAACTAGAACGGAAGAAGCCACATACTCTGCCCCGTTTCACAAGGGCAGCAGAGTAGCATGAAACATTTGGGTGAAGATCACAAAAATGATGGCAGGTATCTACAGCAGTTCCACCACCTCCTGCCATGCAGATGTCTGCGCAGATGTGAGCAAGGAGCCCTCACTTATCTCTACCTCCTTCCCCTCTCCACCTTGGCAGGACAGGACCTCCATTACAATCTGATCCTACTGCTGCTCAGAAAAGGAAGGAGATGAAGGTACTGTAAGGAGTTAATATTGCTTTAATCTCCTAAAAAGCATCTTTGGATCATCTGCAATTCAAGAGCAACACGTGGCTGCTCAGACTGGCATCCATCCATTCTCCCGGCTATTTTTTTTCTTTCCCCAACAGCCTACCAGTGAGATTTTTCTGGTGCTTTGGGGTCATTTTCTTTAATGGAGGGAAGAGTATCAGGTATAATTCCACATTAACCACCACTCTCTATCACTTTCCTGTTTTACGCTACCTCGCGTGGACAGTGGTACAGAACAGAGGCCTAAAGTAGAACCTTATACGAATTTTTGGTCCAAACATTGCAGAATTGGCCACGAGCTAATACAAACATCTGCTCTCGGTACCTGTTCTGGTTCATGTCTGCTTAGCTCACACACAGAAGGCTGCTTTTGTTCCTGTCAGCGTGGAAGAGGGAACGCCGCAAGAGTAAGCTTCCTTACCCTGCTCTACACCCCGCACCACGAGCCGAGGGCCCCGGCCCTGCAGGCGTTTGCTGCCTGCCCCCGCGCCCAACCCACCCACCCACGCGTGGCAAGGGCGGCGGCAGGAATCCCAGCAGCTCCCGTTAGGCTCCAGTGCCCTATCAACTGCACGGTGGCTGGGAAAGTAAGGAAAGCCAGGAGAGACGGCAGGATTAATAACCAGAGGAACGTGTCTGGGTATGTTTTGCTAAGCATGCCCGATAGGGATGCAGCCAACTGGAAAGCAATATGGTGCCCCAAAAATCTCTTCTTTCCTGAAGATGAACTTAAGCCCAAGTTGAAAAAACACAAACCAGACACACATGTCTTCTAGAATCATTCTCCCCAATTCTGGCTGCGATTCTTATTTTCTCTCAGAAATTGTACTGAAATAGGAAATTGCAGTCTACCAAAAAAGAAAAAAAAAGTCCGGGATGATGTGAAGATTTCTTTCCACTGGCTGCTAATCCCTATCAAAAAGCATTCCGGAGATCAGCTAGCCCGACATCGCCTCCACATTAAAATACGAAGTGGTTTGTATTACGGTGTACAGGGCTCTCCCCAGCATGTGGGTCAGCGACTTCCCCGTTCCTGCCCCCAGGCCTGAGACAATATCTATCTATTCTGCAGCAAGGAGCTCTGCTTCCAAAAGCTAGTTTCTGTCGGCTATCCAGCATCTCCATGTGCATACGAATGGCAAGAAAATGCTATAACAGTATACAGGCGAAAGCCTGAACTTTCATAGGTAAATAAAGGGATAAACATTCCTTCCTGAAAGCAAACATTCATGGCTTTTTCCCATTCAACCATGCTTGAACCTTTTGTAATTTCCCTAAAGCCTGAACCCACTGCACAATTAATTCCAGATCCCCATTTTAAACCTAATCCCTCTCAAAACAGCAACCTGCCTGCAGGTGTGTCTCTTCTATTTAAATCATAAATGTAAACTTTCACCAATTGCACATTAAATTGGAGGAATTTTAGGAACAAGCTACTGGAATGAACCAGTTAAATAAAGAAAAGTGTCTCTTTTAAAAGGAGTGTCAACAAATGACAGTAAGTTGGAAATGTGTTTCAAACAAAAAAATTCTTTCAAGCAATTTGAAATGATATAATTTCCGGTCCTTATGTATGCTGGTCATAAAACTGTGCCTCACAGTAGTAAAAATAATCATATTATATAATCATACTGGGGAGAAAAAAATCTTTTTGTTCATTTACTCACAGTGCCAACTAACCGAAACCAGTGGAGCAGCCCTCTGCCTGGAAGAGCGGGAAGCATGGCCCTTTCTGAACATACACTTCAATTTTCTAAGAAATCTTCAGCTCTGTGCTCCTTTTCCTCTCTGAGCTACTTTTTAAATCATTGTATTTATACCACATACATTAGTTTTAAAGACCAGATCATGCAAATCTTTATTCATAGGAATAGGCTCGCTGACTTCAACGGGACTGTTTGCTTCAGTCTAAACACTTGGGCAGGAATCGGCATCTAAAATTCTCGATTTCCACGTTGGACTGGTTTATGTTTCTTGCGAACGTCAACCTTCTTCTGCCATTATTTGTCGTATTTTTTGAGGGGGTTTCTTTCAATGTGTTGGGCTTTTAAAAAAAAAAAATCCTTTCCCTGTTTTATTCGATGCTTCTACAGTTGTATTCAATTCATTAACAAGTGGTTTGCATCCGCTGAGAAGAGCTGTCTGAAATAGCAGTGTCACAGCATTCATCATCATTACATCAGCAGTAGGGAAGTTCATACTGATTGCTATCAGCAACCAGAGTGCCCCAATCAGCGTGCAAGCAAACATAGCATGTTTAATTTTTCAGAAATGACTCTGGGTAGTTAGGGTGTTCATAGGTACTACTTTGATCCACACTACTGGAAGCAGTCTTTGGGGATACAATACCTCTTGAACAGCACAACTGTGTGAAAGTGAAAAACACAAGGGGAGGCACGAAGAACAATAAGGAAATTACAGTTTCTCTCAACCATAAAGAACCCTTTATCAATTTTATCAAAACCGGTTACACTGTTCCTTGGGATTATTTAAGGATAAAAAAAAAAATCTGTCTTGTTCAGATACATTCAAATGCAAAATTTACATGAGACAATCTTATGCTATTATGTGGGAGCTATTTCACTCTGATTTATACAGGCTTGATTCAGGTACATTTAAGTTCCAAAACCCACCTCGATTTCAGCACTGCTTTCCATCAAACCTGCTGGCAAAGCTGCACTGATGAAGTTACCCCTGACAGTACTCGCTGGAAAATATATATGTGCTCAGACGTTTTAAGAAGTATCTTCCAGTTGCAACTCTTGGTACATCTCACCATTTTTATAATAGCTATAAGAACTAATCTAAATATTATACACATTTTAAATAGTTTTACCTTTTCTCAAGTTCTTTGTAAGCTAAACCAGAATTCTGCAACCCCCATTAACTACTCCTGGGCGAATTTCGTTGAGATTCTTCCCTGTTGAGACAACTGGTCACAGTAAGACTAACACCAATGTAAACAGCACAAATGATAGCCTTATATCCACTATATACAAAACCAAAACAAACCATTAAGAAGTTGGGGGAAAAAGGGTATCTTATACTTCACAATACTTATCTCCATTTAAATTAAATGCATGATCTATAAATGCACTAGTTGCTAACTGCATACTTCTCCTAAACCTGTTTTGAATTGCACAGTAGAATTTGATAGAAAGAATAAAAGAAAAGAACAACCAAAAAAATCCCTGGCAGAATCAGATAGGCAGATTTCTTGCTTGAAATTAAAAAATACCCCAAGTTATAGGGCACCACACATATTAATACAATCTTTCCAAATTTATTACTATCTATCTGCTGTCTTTTCCTGTGTTACATTCCTTTGATTTCTTCCCCCCATAAAGACTAAAAAACAACTAGACCTAAAGCCTGGTTAATGATGATCTGATCTGTTCCTGATAGGTTAAATAGCTTGTGGCAACAATAATGCAGGATCACAAACACAAAGGCAATCAGCTAGGCAAAGCAGTGCTATTAGCATCCTCGTGATTAAGAGCCAAAGTGAGAAACTATGCCATGGCATATGCTGAATAATTGGTTGACTCCAGAGGAATTACATTTGCTTACATCCTTCTGCTACAGATAAACTGGATTATGAGAAGTTCTGAATATATTTAAAAAGGTACACATACAGTGGGATCAGTAAGTGGCACTTTCTACTGAGGCAGCACCTCAGTTGCTTTTAATACACATCACCCACATACTCTTACAAGTAGATTATCTCTACTTTTGTTATGCGATTTAGAAAGCTGTTAAGTACAACCCCAATTAAATGTTTTCACTATTACTTCAACAGATTAAACTCTGTATCTAAATAAAACAGCTTTCCGCCAGGAAAGAAGTGATTCATAGTTTCTTACGCAGTGAACAGAATTTAATGGATAAAAGCACTGAAGGATTCGGGTCAAATCCTATCCGTATCCAACCAGTCCATCCCTCACAGAAGTTGTTGTTTGGGGACATGCAACACAAAGCTGAGGGATACAGGGCCAGAACTTAGAACACATCTTAGTGGCTTTACATTTCAGATATGACATATCCTTCAAGGTAAAAATTCATAATCCATTCATTATCCAAGAGTCTTTAGAGTAAGTAACTGAACTTTAAAATGAAGAAAAAAAACCCCAAAAATAAAACACAAAAAACCCACAAAAAAAACCCAAACAAAACCCCACCACCCCACAATCAAAACCAAACAAACAAACCAGGTCATTAACTCTGCGTCTAAGCATTTGTTATTTTAATCACATGGTCTTGGGTTTCTTTATTCCTCATTTTGACTCTCTTACAAACTATCTAAATACAGACAATGGAAAGATCAAAGGTTATTTCTTAAAAAATAGAAAGTGCCACACATGTTTCAAGTCTCCAAATCTGTACATATATTGGGGGCGGTGGGGGTGTAAAAACGGTAACGCACTTACCCTTAAGAAATCAGAACTCCTGCCAATTAAACTGCCTAATATTGCTAGAAAATTCAGAGTAAGCCGTGTTACTGCTTGTTTTGCAATCCCGCATGTCCTTGTGCTTCTAACTGCAGCAGGAAAAACTCTAATAATTATGTCAAAGTAAGATTAGCTGTAGAAGAATTAGCACAGGGGGGGAAAAAAAATCTCCTGTGGACTTTACTGTTTGTGGCAATAGGTTAAAATGAGTGGTGACACTTCAAAGTTCCCTACCAAGTCCACACTCAGCTTTTGCCCGTATCTTTCTTCAAGAATTCAGCAGCACTAAATCCAAAACAAACTGAAATAACAGCACAGTGACTTCCTCCTGTAAAACACTTGTTTTCTGAAACCTGAACTAGAGTGTACATATGCTCAAGATGTGAAAGGACAGGAATATGCAGAGAGGAGGACAACCAGCAAGACTTGCTGTGTCGATAACATACCCTATGGCTTCCTCTGCTTATACTGTTACTAGCACTACGACCGCTTACGGTGACGATATAGGATGTTTTCTTCTTTCCCTTCTGAACAGTTTGTTGACAAACAGTTTGGTAAAGCAAATTACAAAGATCTGTAATGGGTGTGCTTTGTATCACGATTTATTCAGTTCATCAAATATGATGCCACAGAAAAATGGAGAAATAGTCTAATTTAGAGCACCAGAGCTAAACGTGTATTCAAATGGTATGACCACTTCCTTCACACTTTTTGCTTTATCTCATCATTCCTAACAGATTAAAGTTTCCTTAGAATCAAAACTAGATCTATGTATCAATGTCAATCTATACAGGAACTGAGCTCAAGGAAGAATATATTTTAATAGACATCTATTGCGAAGATGCGCTTCTGTTTCGAACTTATGATATGCAAATGAAAGAATAAAAGACTGTATTCCATATTTTACAATTAGCATTTTAAAACAAGATTAAAGGGATCAAGTAGAATGTTTTTGAAAGTGCCGTGTTTTGATCACCATTCCCATTCCTGGAAGGCTGTTTATCCCCTCAGCGTACTCTCAGGTTAAGGGATGCCTTCATCCCAAATTTCACGTCCTAACGCGACACAGATGTTTTAACATGTAAAAGAGCTGGGAAAGCTCCATATATGCAGGAAGAACTTCCAAGTGTGAAAGGTACTTTATGAAACTTTACCTTCAGCTTTTACAGTTTACTTTAGGCTTTACACCTGTCTCATAGTAGCAGTAAAACTTCATCATGATTCCTTCATGTTTTTGTAACTTGACAAAATGCAACAGCACAACCCTGAACTGCTGCAGTATAAATTACTTCGCAATCCACTACCCCTGTTCAAATGGTGTAATCATAGAATTATACAGCTGTCTTATTTTCCCAGAAAAAACATCCATATTGAATTGAAGAGCCAAGCAAAACCACACCAAACCACATGTCCTGTTAGTCAAGAATACGCAGTGCTAGGATTTCATTTTAATACACGCAGCTCAAAGCAGCAGACATTGTACTGAAGTGACACTAACTTGATCTGTGTTTCTGACTATTTGGTTTCAGGTATGGACACATCTTATCTAACGAAGGCTTCTGTTTCTCTGCAGCTGGATGAAGTATTCTTTACATGCAGCTGATTTCCCTGACATTAACAGATTTGTATGTAAAGAAAACAGAGTATCATACGAAGCAGCAAGCATAGTTGGGGGAGGTTCAGCTCTAAACCACCAAAAGGTTAGCTGGGTCCTTTAGCCCTGACCTAAATATCAGATACCAAAAAAATACAGCAGAGTGTTTTGACAATCACTAAAAAAAAAAAAAAAAAAAAAAGACTAATTGTCTTGGTAATCAGTACAAAAAATAACATGACATTAGAGTGGAAACTTCTTCAATCAGATCTCTTGGTAGTGGATTCTGATAATATCAGTTCTGACAGCTAGCAACTATTTAGAGACAAATGCATTCTACCCCAATTAGTTCACCCCTTGTAATCTAAATAATCTTGCAGGTATTTTTAAGATCAATGTATTGTCTTGTTTCTTTTTTTGTTCTTAGAAAGAGGGAGAAACCAACTCTTCAGATCAGCAGCCAATTTAATACACTTTTCAAGGTAATGCAGGCACAATTTATATGTACAGCGTATACCACAACAAAACCACAGTACGATGCCAGCACAATCTTTAAGAAAGTTTTCCCCTAAATCTCTGCAGAAAGCAGCCTTAAGAAGAAAGCAGGGATTAGAGTGAGCTGGAAGGTAGGGAGGGGACTTACCTCAAACCCAGCCAAGCGGAAATCAGAGCAGTAATTCTACAAGTCGGCAGAGTACACTTTTAGAGCTATAATGGTGTGAAGAAGTGCTGGGCAGCGTTGCCTGAAGGCAGCACTAATACACTGATGACTAATGACTGGGCCATGCAGACAATGAATTTGGGGGTTGAAAACTAACAGAAACCGTGCAGTACCTTGACAAATGGGCTTTCAAAACTTCATTCATTGAGTAACCTTTAAGCACAAAATTGGCTCAAGTTCTCTCGGGAATAACATGACACATATTGTTGGACACTAAGTATTTTCCTTTTTAATTAAAACTATTACACCAAATACATAAACACGATTACAGTGAATAAAACATCGGAGTTAACTCTTCAGCAGCTAGAAAAGAAGACGGAACCCAGAATTTGAGGTGCGACAGCCATTCGTTCAGAAGGATCAACAAATCCCAGAGCCAACTACCTGATTCACTGAAATTCATCCTTGGCAGAATACATTTTCCCTTCTCTGACACTTACAGGAGAATGAGAACATCAAAGGTATGTTTAATGAGCTGCTACAAATACAATTGGTGAAAAGAGGCTCAGAAATTGTGTACTAAAAGCTGCATTGTGCTTAGAATTACAACTGAAAAAGTCTCATTTTGAAGAGCCCGGTTAAAGTCAAGCCCTGCTTAAAACAAATAAAGCCTCCTATAAGCATTGTAAACTTGTGTACTGAAAAACACATTAAAACAACCCTCTTTAAAGGGGCTCTTTTTTTTTCAGTGCAATTCGACTTCAAATTTGAAAATAGCAATTTTGACTATTTTTACAGACAGAATGAAATATCGAAAGTGTCTCTAAATTAACAAGTACCACTTGCCATAGACAGCATCGCCTTTAGCAGCTCCTAAAAACTTCAGAAAAGGATCTTAAAACAGGAAGCTTAGCGAGCTCATAAAACTGTTGTTGGAGCCAGGAACACATAGCATATTTAATCTGCAAACTGTGAGAGTCTACAATGATTTCAGCAAGATCTGAGGCATGCCCTCAAGGTTTGCTGGGATCTGGGATTAGGGAGTTGATAAGAACCCTCTACTGCCCATGGACATGTTTTTCTTCTGCAGTTAAACACAAATGCATAGAGACGTTTGACTGCTGCTTGGCGTTACTGCTCAAGTTATATAAAAGCTTTGCAGCTCCTTTTGCTGTCAATATATCAAAGTTTAAAAAAAATCATCAAAGTGTGAAATTTCATTTAAAGTCTTTGCCAGTCTACAGCTCTATTTCACAGACCCATCAAATAAAAGTAAAGATGAAAAATGCACTGGGAGAACTTGAAAAGTTTGCAGCAGCACCCATGCCCTATTTTTGTTTATTCTGTCTCAGTTTATTTGATTTTAAAGTATAACAAATCAATTCCCTTATAAAAATGACAAAGTCTAAAGGGAGGACGTCTATAAAACCTGTGGTTAAAAAACAACTTGAAATCATTATTACAGCCGAACCTTTTGTTGAATAAAAAGCTTCCTCTGTAGCCATCTTAGCATTTTAATTGCCTAACTGCAAGTTGGCAGAAAATTTCTTGAATCTTCCAAAACAATCAGAATGACTACAGAATATGAGTGCCAGAAAAACTAAAGCCTTCTTCAAAGTACCCTTTAGCTAGGGATTTACAACAATTGCATAAAGAAGAAAAGTCTGACTTTTAAGATAATCTACTATAGTCTAAAAGCATTAACATTCCATTACTAAGGTTTTCCTGAGGATTTCATGACTCATTGATTCACTTTTCCTTCAAGTCTGCTTTTTCTTTGTACATTACTGTCTCCATATAGTTGAGTGCATGCAACACTGATCATTAAACTGCTTCCTCCCATAACTCCAAATAAATCCTGCTTTAATAACCATCAGATTCCTTATTTATCAGGCGAAGATGACTAACTTTTCACTAACACTCTGCAACACAAAAATATGCTATTCCTCCCTTGAATGCACAGGATGAAATTCAAGCACGCTACAGAGTGCAGGTAATGGAATAGCTTTCCCAAAAACAAGGCAGGAAGTATAACTTTTATGGGTCAGTATCAAACACACACATTTCTCTTGGTAACAAACTAAGAAATCTGAATGAACAAATTATAGTGATACCTCAAAACTTGAATATTTTGGTTTCGCTAACATCGATTCCAAAATAAAGAGAAATTATTTATAACCATCGATACTTTAATTTCTTAGTTACAAAATGTTTGAAAGTGAGCAACGTATCTTTCACAACTGAGGATTACTTACAGCAGTAAACACTGTCTTGGCCACTGCATGCCTTCTCAAGCCAAAAACATTACTCCACTTAAGCCAGAAAAATGCAGGTGATGTCTTTGTTTTGTAGTGTTTCCGCAGAAATGCTTTGGAAAACAGCATGTCCTACTGAAAACCATGTACAATCATCGCAATGCAAGACTGCGTTCATTTAGGCACCTTAAGCCATAGTTTTACTTCCACTGCTGCTTAAAAGAATATATATACACACTGAGGGAGTCCTTTTTTTACTCATTCAAAATCACATAATCCTGCTTTTAAAGAAATAATCCTCCCCCTTAAAATAGCCTCCTCTCATAGTTACTATTATTTATGCTTTTAGAATTGGGCTATACACCAAACTGAAAGTATTTACATACTAGCTAGTTAAACCCAAACCTTCATTATATAAACAAACTCTCAGGAGGCTGCCTGCAGTTTACATTGCTAAACTCATTCACCATTACTTTTAATATATATTTCCTCAACTGAAATGCAGTGGTGTGGACATGGCAATTTTTACATTTTAAGGTTACTTTATTTTTAAAACACTGCATTCGTCTTCCTTCAAAATAATCATGACATATGTAATTAAGAAACTGTCAGATCATTATTAATTTTTAATAAAGGACCTAAATGAAATAATTATAGGAATCAATCAGTGAGGCACCTTTCCAAATTACAATGCAATTGCACAAATATTCAAACTACTTAAGGGCAGTTCTTGCAGATTTCAATCCGTAATCTCGCCGAACACCACATCAAAAACAATTTTGTAACACTGAGAAACTTTCTGATTTCTTACTATTCCACCGACTTAAAAGGGTTTCAAAACAGATACCTACACCACACACAGAAAGAGGGGCAGCCGTGCCCTCTTTAAAAATATTTGTTGGTTTGATCAGCCACCTATCTCAACGCCTCTGAAAAATTTCGCTTCCAAGTTTTTCTGTAGCACACACAAAAGAAATGAAGTCTGCACGATGAAGCTTAAAAAAAAATCACGTTTATTGAGCCTTGAAAATCAAGCAGGAAGTAGCAGGGGCGCGACAGCGACGAGTATTTTGCTGCGGGTTGCTACCCAAGTACTCCTTTAGTGAAGTAGCCTCCTAAAACGTGACCCTGTATATCAAACGGGCAGCTATCCGTACCTTTGACTAAAAGGCTCTTTGAGATCCGCACAGTCCATCATTTCAAACTGAAGTGGCAGCTGGAAAATGTGGAACAGCTGGCAAGGAGCTGAGAGAAAATGTTTTACATAAATATATCTACATACAAACTGGCAGAAGGCCACGGACACCATACCCACAGGACCGGATCAAAACTACGCACCAGAGGGTTAAAAAGAAAATTTGGGGGGGTGAGGTGGAGGGGATCATTTTACCTTTTCACGTGGTGCGGAGGATTTGGGAGCGGGCACCGGCGGCTGAGCGCCGGCGAGCCCGTCCGGCGGCGCAGGAGTTGTGTCAACACCCCGACTTTACGGGCTAATGACAACCGCCCAGGGCCCTTTCTCCTCGGACCCGCCAAAGTTGCGCGATTGGGGGACGGGCCGCGGTGCCGGCCCGGGGCGGCTCCGAGGAGCTCCCGCGGGGCGCCCGCCCCCCGCCCCCGGGCAGCCGCCCCGCTCCTCCCGCCGCGGCCCGGCCCGGCGGCCGCCCAGCTCCCCAGCTTGACCCCGCGCCAGCGGCAGCGAGGAGCGGCGCCCCACGCCGCGCCGCACACGCCCCCCACACCACAAAAAAGGCGCGCGCACCCCCCTCCCGCCTCCCGCACCCCCACACCCGGCCGGGACGCAACTTTCCCCTTCCCCTCAGGCAGCCGCCAGCGGGGAACAACGGCCGCCCCCAACGGCCGGCCCCCCGGCGCCCTCCGCCGCGCCAGATGTGACAGCGCCTTCTCCCCCGCTCCTCTCGCCTTTCCCCCTGCGAAGTTTGCGGCCGGCCTCCCGCCTCACGGGCGTGAAAATGCCAGGCGAGGAGGAGGGGGCCCCAAAATAAGAAAAGCAGCTGCCGCTCGCAAATCGGCAGCTCCGCCGCGGGACGCGACTGGCCGAGCCTGGGCGGCGCGGCCCGGCCCCGGCCCGGAGCGGGGAATGCCCCCGCCTCTCCCCGCACCCTCAGCTCCCGCGCTCCGTGACAGCCATTTTGGGGGTTAGACACCTCGCTCCCCCCTACCCCCCGCCTCCAAGTTAGGGAAGCGGGAAGGGGGCCGGGAGCGGGGAAGGAGCGCTGAGAGACGAGAAGAAAGTGGCCCGGAGCAGAGCCCGGGGAACAAAGAACTTCTCGCCCAAGTGGGAACGTACCTGCCGCCGCCGCTGCCGCCGAGCCCCCGCGCTGCCCATGGGCGAGGGCCGGGGCCGCCGCCGCTCGCCCCCGCCGCCGCTCCCCCGCCGCGGCGGCTAGCGGGGCCGGCCCCCGCCGCGGCCGGCGGGCATTCTCCCGGGCTGGGGAGCGGGACACACGCGGAGAGAGGGGACGCAGGGGAGAGGGACGGCAGCGGAGGGCCGGCGGGTGCTGCCGGTGGTTGTTTCTTGCCCGCCCGCCTCCCGCGGGGAGCAGCCCGCGCCCCTGCCCCTGTGCGTGTGTGTGCGCGGACCCGACATCGGTTTCAGTGATCTTGTAACCTGATCCCTTCTGACTCACCGCACTGACTGACACTTCTGATTTGGTTCAACAAAAAGAACGGGGGTGGAGGGGGGGGAGAAAGAGAAGAAGAAGGGGAGCAGAAAAAAGGGGAAAAAAAAGTAACCCAGCCCCAAACCCACCGCCTCGTGTCAAACAGTTTTCGGAGGGAAGGTGGCACCCGTCCCGTCCGTCCCCCCCGCCCGGCCGCCGCCGCCCGGCATTGTTTTGGCTCGGCGCAGCCACCGAAGGAGGGGAATAAACACACCGCGCCGAGATACTCACGTGTCGGAAAAGTTGTCCCCGCTGCTTCCCCCCCTCCCGCAGGCTCCTCGCCGCCGCCTCCAAGTTCTACAGATGTTGCCGGGCTGCCCGCCGCCGCCGCCGCCTCCTCCCAGCGCTGCCCTCCGGATCAGCGCCGGGGAAAGGCTCTGTAGGGATAAGTCCTAATTCAAACACCCTGCGCTGAACTTTCCCCCCTCCTCCCCTTCCTTGTAAGCGGCGCAGAGGGCTCCGCTCTCCTCCCCCCCTTGCCCCCGACCCGCCTGGGAGGCGGCCGGCTGCTGCCCGCGGCAGGACGCCCCGGGCCCAGCGGGAAGCGGGGCCGCCCGCCCGGGGGAGCGGCGGAGGGCGGAGGGCTGCGCCCCGGGGTGCGGGTCGGGCCGCGGCCTGGCGGGCTGCGAGGCGCGCTCTCGGCATGACACCCCCCGCTCCCCCCTTCCTCCTCCTCCTCTCTCCTCCTCCTCCTCCCCCGCCATCCCCCCGGGCCGGCCCGACCCGCCCCGGCGGCGGCCCGAAGGCGGCGACACCCCGCCCACAGCCGGGAGGCAGCACGGGGCGGCGGCGGCCCCCCCGGAGCCGCCCTCCTCCGCCACGGGCAGCGCTTCCTCTCCTCCTCCTCCCCCCCCCCCGCCCCCCGGCTCCATCCCTCAGCTCAGCCTGCATCTGCAGCCCCGCGCTCCGGCGCGTTGGACACACCACACCCCCCCATTCTCCCGCCCTGAGGGCTCTGGGCCTTCCCTCCCCCAAAAATAGCAGGGCTTTTGGGGAGAAAACGTGCCCTCCGGCTGGGTTTTCTGCGTGTGCTGCGGCTGCTGGGTTCACGTTTGCTCGGGCGCCGCAGGCTGACTTGACTGACGGACTTCAAGGAAAGTTTCACCTGAGCCGTGTGACGCTGAAAAACAGCGCTTTCGGGGAAAAAAGTCGGGCGGGGGGAAGGGTGGCGGTGGTGCCTTCGCCTGCTCCTCCTTGTCCCAGCCCGCCTGCCGCCTCCCCAGCTCCCTAAAGGGCTCCTCTGGCCTGCACCCTGCAAAACGGGGCTCCTCGCTGCCTCCATCCCTGCACCTCGTCCCCGTCCGCCCCCCGGGCTCCGCGTCCGCAGGTTTCCCACAGCAGGACGCACTGCGGTTCGGAAAGAGCAGGAACTAGGGTGCCAGAACTTAATTGTTCCAGTATGACCATACTTTGGGAAGTGATACACCCCGACAAGACACCTTGCCTTTTTGTAGCCCTGCAGGTTGCTCCCCTGATATTAAAAAAGTCTGAGAAACCATAAATGACTGTTATCACAAGCATTTTCCATCAAGTCAAAACGTGGGGCTGGCTCTTGAGAAAAGCGTATATATTTAAGTTGTTGCCATCACAATGTCAAATACTTCATACGCACCTTTGTTCATAACCTGGCTCACAACAGAGCCAACTAAAGATTTCTTACTGGTGTAGATCATTTAGCAAGGTGCCTAAGCTCGGGCTACCCTAAGCCTTTGAGAAGTCCCACAAAAATCAGTGTTTCTTGAAGAAAGGTATGTTTGCCGGTGGAAATGGAAGATGCTGCACATTTCATAAAACTTCCCTTAATCTTGCCACTGAAAAGGTTTGGTTTATTACAAACCAAAGCTGCGGGTATGTTCTGTGGTTTGGAGCAACTTGGTTCATGAATTTTTTTAGAAACAAAGAGAAGGCGAACTTACCTGACCCAAAGCCCACCACGTATCCAAATTCCTTCAGACTCCCTTTGGGTTTTTTTTAAACTTGGAAATCTCTGGGTGCAAAAGGATAGCTTTGGAGAGATGCCTGTAATTTATGAAAGCCCCAGGCGTGGTCAGACCAGCCGCACCGGCAGTCCCAGGGGCGCTCATTTGTGTGCAGGCGTTTCACGGCACCGGGTCGGTGCACCCCGACTGTCGGGACAGACACAGCAGCCAGACTGAGCGAGAGGTGCGCTTCACCCGCCCTCCCACGCAGGCCCGGGCCAGCGGATTCCCCATGCCGGACTCCCATGTGCTGAGGGGGTCGAAGGCAAGCACGGGGACACGGTGCGAAGGACGGCAGGCTGTGAGCCACAACTCCCTCCTCAGAAGGAGCAGCCCTTGGTTGCCCAACCGATACTGCTGGCAGGCGTAGCGCTACGCGGGGAGGAGGCATGTGCAACAGCAGGATCTGAATACAGATATCCAGAGCTGGTATTCTTCCACCTTTTTTTCATCTTACAGGACTCTTCATTTTCCAGTCCCATTTTGCTGGGAAAATGTTGGCTGTTTCATGATATTACGATAATAGTGATATGGTACTGCGGATATTTCGCTTCCAATATATGCATATATACTGTGAGGGAAGGGGGTGGTGTACTGAACGTTTAGGCAAACCTCTGGTCCCTCTGGTTTAAGCGCAATATGATTCCTTCAGCCCATAGTTCCCTTCTCTCTTTTCCTGGTTATTGCCTATTCCTTTGTATTTTTGCTATCAATTTTTTTCTTAAACTTTTTTTCCTATTTGCATAATGAAAACCCCTAAAAGTAACAGGGGAAATTAACCAACATACAAAATGTTACTTTATAAAAGAAACAAATTAATGTGGAAAACCCTGCTTGTCTAACCATTTATAATTCTGTATTGGCGATCTTAAGATCCTAATTTTAACAATAGGTAGAAAAGATATTCAAAGAGGGGCATGATTTTAAGTTGAAGGCCTCCCTTCAAATCAGTATTCCTCTTGGACTTTGGAAAAAAGAAAATCCTATTTCCCTGAGAGTTTGGACATCTTGTCATTCCATAAAAATATATTTTATCTCTTTTTATTTTTTTATGTTTTATTCAGATTCACACCAGCTCTGTTCAAGGCACACATTTTTGATTTATGATGAAAAAACCCCAAACATTTCACGACACTCAACTCCCACCAAAATTAAGACAGTCAAGAAATTTTAAAAACTAAAGAGCAGGTAGACTGCTTTGAGCTCTGCTTACAAAAAAAAAAAAAAAAAAAGACTCCTGACACATTTCTGAGCAGTGAAAGTCTGGAGAGAAGGGAAACACAGAAACAACAAGGTTTCTGCCTGTGCCTGTCTGAATGGTCAGGCCAAGCAGAAGATAAAAACTGATGGAGAGTGGGTGACATTTGCCATTTGAAACATACTGTAAATGTTTCAACACCTTGACAATGAAGCGCGTAACAGAAGCTTAGAGCATCCAAGACCCTTCAGCTAAACAAGATGAAAATGGGCAGCTCTGTTTAGGGAGGTGCCTTTCTTAACATCTTTCACGTCTGCTTCAGAGGAATCATACTTGAAAGACGCAATAGGAAGACAGAGACTATGTATTAATAAAATGTAATGATTTTTCCATGCATCTGGATTGCCCTCCAAGAGAAGCTGACCCCTGAGACTTGTCTCTGATGTTTCCCTGCAAATAGGAATTGGCTCTTGCAGAAGACCTGTTGGTCAGTGCCAAAACCCATCTCTCTGACAGAAGGTACCACAACCACAGGACATTTCCTCCAAAAGATATATCATGCACAATACTCCTGCATTTCTTCAGCCTACCTTATGTTCCCACTTCTTCTCAGCCTATGCCCTGAATATTACAGGCCTCCGGGCAGTGCGCTTATATTCCCTCTTCGCTGCACCCGCTGTTCCAGGAAAGCACAATCAGAAGGAGCAGGCTCTCTGCTGACAGAAGCTGCAATGCAAAAGAACTGATACTAAGGCACACCAAGAGCCGGTCTTCTCGCCACTCCCGGTTGCACCACCCTCCACTTTCTCTCCAATCCCAGTGGATACTCGGCCTCTGCAGATTGTTTTCTCCACTCTTCCTGGTACCTGCCACCCTTTGGTCTTCCCACCCCCTCACACGCACACAATTTTGGAGGATCAGCATCAGCACCCACCACCCCCCCAGCAGCCAGACACCCACCTAGCTGTTGCTGGTCATCCAGGTAAGTGTCACCCCCCAGCAGACAAAGCTACCAAGGCAATATTTTTGCCAATAGACAAATACCTTATTGGAATAAGTTCTATGAAATGGGCACATCTGCTGTGCTTTCCCTGGGACAACCTCAGGGCACACAGGTGGAGCACTAGAATATGGAGCAATAGCACCGATTTCTCATCATTTACGCAGTATCCATCACAAGAGAAGTTGTCTGCAAGAAGTCTGCAGACAACTGTCTGCAGAAGGAGCAGCTGGGGGTACAGGGAAAAGTGCATGGCCTAAGGTGGGATGCAGAACTGGGGTGTGGAGGTGCCCAGATTTTGGAGGGATAGAACATTCAGGGCAAAAACCTTAACTGCAGTACTGACAGGGAATTGATGTAGGGAAAGCAAATGGGTAGATGGGGCCTGAGTAGAGGAAGAACTTATTAGTTGGAATCTCTTAGTTTTGAAAGAAATTATAAACTGATGTACCACTGCCCACTAGTCTAATTTAGGTCTTTAGTGGAAGCCCAATTTCTTTTACTTTTCTGTGAGAAAAGCAGTATAGTACCTGCTATATCCCTGAAGGAAGACTGGGAGATGGACCACTGAACTTCAATAAAAAATTTGGAGCCAGTATAATGATTTTGCTTGCAGTCTGCTTGCAATTTTTTGCCCTTTAGATTAAAGGCAATATAATGTAACATTGTCATGTTGTGGAACATACTTAAACTTACACAAATATTGCAGACCTGAATCATTAGCCAGGGAAGTTCATTACTTACTTACTCATAATTCTTTGCATTTCATTTATTTTATAAGGTTAAACTGGTCTTATGAATTTCACTATTAATTTCCCATTTAGAATTTATTTTGCAGACACCTTTCAGTCTCCAGCCTCACAGAGAATTTTTGTTTTGCTTTAGGTTCTATGATTATTTGTATTTTTGACTGTTATTAGTGCCATTGGAAAAAAAAATGGAAAATTGTCAGCAAATATCCAGATTTTTCAAAATAATGACCCTCATTCAAGAGTCTGAATTTTCTAAAGATGCTCCCTGTAGCCCTTCACAGACTTTGACATGCATCATTCCTTCTGGTGGTCCTTAGCAAGGAACTTCTCTGTCTTTCTACTTCTTCTACTAACATTGGGGACCTTGCTAGATTTCAGTGGAAGAAGGACTGATCCCTAGTGATCAGGGTTATCTTCCTACTCTAGGACATCATCTCTTATCAACCACCCTCTTTCTCTGAATGTCTAATCTAACTAATCCAGCTAGCTATTTATACCATATTCATCACTAGGTTTTTTGAATGCCGTACAGTAAAATCAAATGGGTCAAGGCCCAGTGATTTGGGTTTTTTATGCCCTTCCATCTTAAATATGTAAGGATTTTTTTTGTATTATTTCTTTTTAAACTCTGCTGTGATTGCTAAAGGAAAACAAAGGCAAAGAGCTGGCTTGTACACATGGACAGAAAGAACATTAGTTTCTGCAGAAATTTCTGTACTTTTGGGCTGGCTACATAGAAAGACTGAGCTCTCCAGCTCTTAAATACAAATTTTTGTTTAAGATACTTTTACCCTCTCTGATTTCAGATGTATGGTTGCATTAAAACACTTCATTATTACGAACATCATTTTCATAATAAGAATGTTTTCTTCTTCCAAGAAATTTAAACTGCTGCTGTTTTCTGTGAGATATTTTGCTATATGACCATAACCATGCCAAACAAACAAGCAGAGTGAGTTTCCTTTGTTTCCTATTTAAAAGCACCCCATACATGTTAATTATCAGTCAGGGAGCATATTGAGAAAAGCACGGTCTCTCTAACAGGCTACATCCAATAAAGACACCAAAATCATAATATTCCACACAGAACAAGCATAAATAATCTGTTTATCTCCTTTTTGCCATGGTATAATAAGAAATGAAATTGCTAACGGTGCTGATATTTAGCTTGTTATAATTAGATAGATCATCATTAACATCCCCTTTAAATGATCTGGGATACTTTCAACCTCTCTCTAGGGAATTGTCTCAGCTTCTCTCCCGACTGAGCCATCGGACTACATGTGAAAGGATTTAGAAGTATTTTGCAGGGTGTAGTCACAAACCTTACTACACGAGATCGAGTTTATATAGACTCTTCTGACGGAATTTAAACCAGTTCCTTGAACGAAATAATCTTTATCTGAAAAAAAGACAGTTTTTCCTAGCATATCCAATCCTACTTTAACATTGCCTGGTATAGTTGTGTCAGTCAGTGGTGGGAAGTATCACATATATAAAGGATCCGTCAAAATGTCTTTTTTTTTTTCAGCTGTTGATGCAGGGAATTGGAAATACACATTCTGAGGTGAAGCATGGCATTCAGACACTCCCCTAGGAAATGACTAGGTTTTGCACTAAGCCTTAAATCTACTAGCCAACATTTTAAAATTAAAGCATTCTCAAATACCCTGGAAAGCTTGCAGTCTTTAGGCTTTTCGTCAGCCTCTTAAATAATGATTTCAATAGCTGGTGGATGCCCATTGTCATAGCTCAAATGCACATACAAGGGCTTTGTTTGCTTTTTTAATAGCAATAGATGGGGAAAAAAAGGTAAACGGCATCTAAGTAATTTCATCGTGGGCTTATATATCTATAGTGAGAATGTTTAGTGGGCATTTGCCAGTATCTTCTTCACAAAGTGTCAATGCTCTGCTAGTACATTACTAGCAGAGCATCCCCAGTTAAAGTTGCCCGGGGTAAAGCGTGACAATAACATTTGTAAATCAGGTAGCGTTCCATGGACGTAAAGGAGCCCTGAGAACTGCTAGTTTATCCTCTCAGCCACCTGGGTTCAAACTCCAATTTAGTCAGGAATCCAGTTTACTGGCCTTAATCTGTCCTTGGTGGACATTTGTCCTTACGGAAAGATACAGTGCAACATATTTGATGATATCTAGACAGGAGACATCTGAGATTAGTGAATCTAAAGCATGAATTTCTCGTCCACCAAGACCTCATGTGTTCTATCTATCTATATCTACCTCTTTCAATCTCCCAGTCTCACATCTATCTGTTCTGTACCAGTTGCCGGGTTAGTCTCGTTGTGAATGGGACACTGAGCTGTGCACCAGCCAAACGGATCAAATAAAATGCATATACTGCACCAGGTGATGCTTTGAAGGGACTGACTTTGCTCCCACCCTTACCCCTGGCATCGTGCCCCATATCAGGCTACAGTTCAGAAAGACGCTAAGTCCCACTTTATAGCCGCTAGTACTGGTTCAAGAATGCCACACCACTTCAGTATAAAGCTATTCTGTTGGTAGAAAGTCAGGACATTGAAAAATACTAACGAGCTTGAACAGTCCGGATTTATACCAGATGGGGTATTTTTGGTTCCCCTCCAGCCAGCATAAAACCAGCACAAGCTCCGCCTGGATAATTTGGCAGAAAGGTGGCGAGGAACGCATGGCAGATCAAGCCATTGCTGGTCTGTGACCCGGCAGCATGCACAGCTCGCATTAACGGCAGAGGACAGCAGTCCCGTGTACACAGACGCATACACGGACATATACAAAAATGCTGCTGTAGCCTTTCATTTTCCCTGTTAGTTATTTTTTCTCGCGTGTCATTTACGTCAGACTGTTTGTGAGTTCTCCCTCTTCCTCTTCTGTAATGAAGAACATTCACAAGAGGCTGGGAGGAACTGATTCGCAGGAGACTTGTGCTGCTTCACGAGGGAGTAACCTGAATTACAGCTCCCTGTTCCCCAGGTTGGAGGTTTGGGTAACGCCTCATCGGGAGACAAGAAGAAATCTGCAGCTTAAGTTCATGCAGTGTTGTTCGAAGGGAAGCAAAGACCCGATACTTCAGAAACAAAAAAATATATACACTGATGTGCCCTGTTCCTTTTACCAGGGCTTAATGCTATACCCTTGCCTAAGTACCTTTCGCAAAACAAGCCAACCAAACGTGGGATCCCAGGATCACAACTGATCCCACAATATGCCCTCCTTTTTTGAAAATATCCTCGTATTTAGTTCTTTGGTACTACTTTTTAAATTTCTCAGTCGCAAAACTGAGAAAGGTAAAATACAGTGAAGTTGACCTCCCTCCATCCAGATTTGAGGTCCTGGACTGAAAGACTAAGCAGCTAGTTCTCAAAATTACACCTAGTTAGTTATACAATGTGGAAGTTTGGAGAGGAGTCCCACGGATCAAAACCAGCTGTCCCCAGCACCAGTCTGGCTGTAATCCCCACCGCCAGCAGTCTGAAGTCAAGTACAATGCCAGGTGGTAGCTAACAGTAACTGAACTTTCTGGCTATTTTCAATGTCCTTCCGCAAGCTGGGGCATCCAGGGACCTGCAAGTCTTAAGTGAAAGCAGATGTCACATTTTTACCATTCACGTCAAATACGAATCTTGCCTCCCAATTCAGTATCAAGGCTCCCGGTTTCACTGAAGTCGATGGAATTTTTGCCATAGGCTTTGATGGGCATGAGGGATGTAATTTCAACAGCATATTCTGTTGAATTTACTGGAGTTACCCACACACTTAAAGTAAATGGTAATTTTTTGTATGTTTGCAGGATTTCATCCTAAGGAAGCTATTTGGAAAACAAGGAATAGAAGAGCATTTTCCTTAGGAAATTATGATACTTTGTCAACATGCCTCAAATTTGTCAACAGTTGGCAGGAATATCTAAAAAATACTTAACAAATTGGAAGAGTTGCATGGTATTTTGCTTGAACCTAAAAGGTTTCAGTCCTGCAGTGCTCAAGCAAACAAAAAGTCTGTGAAATTTTACTTGAATAAACATTGCAGGCTGGTACTGACTTGTTATTGGTACTGACACAGCCCAGCAATTGGCCAACCAAGAAAACACCAGACAAGGAAAACAATGTGAGAGGTGCTATAATATATAGTCCTGTCTTTTGAGCCGGTAAGACAAAACCAAACACAATTTTTGAAAAAAATCACCAGAGTTTTTAGGCAGGAAATACCACTTCACGATCTGTACATTTACCCAGCACAAGTAAGACCAATGCTTCATCAAAGGCCCTAGAACATTTCACAATGGAGACCAACCATGGTTTTATGATTATCGTCATCAGTTCAAGTAACCACCACAAATACCTCCAGAGAAAAAGCAACCACGCAGAATATCTCAAAGTGAAAAAATAAGCTATTAAAAATAAGACCAAAAAAAAAAAAGAAAAAAATCCCAAGCTACAAAGAATTGTTCTAGGTATTCATTTTACATGCATTTAGGGTGAAGCACAATCCAAAGGAAGAATGTCAAATACCATAAACGTGCATCTATCCTATGCTCATTGTAAGCTTTCAACTTTTCCCTTTCCAAAAGCATAGCCGTGGTCCAGATGGAGGAGTCCTTTCTCTTTTCCTTGATTTATTATTTTACCCTCTCAATTTTATGCTGCCCTTAGGTTTTTTTGTTTAGTTTGTTGAACTATTAAACTAGATTTAGAAATCAGATTCTTCTTACCTTTCAAAACATTAGTTAATAGGAGTACAAATGGGATCTAAACCACTTTCATTTTCATATCTTTCCGATATGTGTGAATAATGCACATGGTACCACACAGCACATCATCACAATAGAGACATCAAAGTGTTCGAAACCAGTGAATTTGGCTCTCAGACGTCATGAGATGTGCTTAAGAAGATTAAAATACAACTGAAATACTACTGAAATCTCCTCAGTTCCTTCTGGTTATTCAGTTAGTAAAGAGCATGCTGTAAAAATTGAAACTGCACTAGATTTGCAAGTTTTGCTTTGCAACTGCAAAGGCAGGGAAAACACAGTTAAAGCAGATGATAGCTGATGCTCTCATGAATCTGGGATCTGGAGTTTGAAGAGAGAGAAATAAGTACTCACAAAAACCCACATGGTATAGCAGGATCCCTGAGCTAAGAATTAGAAATCTTAGGACACTGCACAAGAGAATTCAATGAGGCTGACAGGAATTGAGGGAAGGTACTTTTCATTTTCCTAAATAAATAAAACAGGGAAAATTCCTAAGCAGAAGACAGTAATATGATCAAAAGATGACAGAGAGCTCTACTCATCCTTCACCACATACAACTTCATGACTACTCACACCATGGCCCAGACTTAGATAAGATCAGCTAATGGATGGAAAACTGGAATGTAAAGAAACAAGATAGAAATTATGCTGGTGAGCAGATGAGAGCTTTATGGAGACCTTGCAGCATGATACTGTCTCCCTCACCTAAGCATGTACAAAAGCATTTGGTCAGTGCACTCCACAAGAGATTATTCCTCACTCACACTTGTGAGCAGACGTCATGTCAACTCCACTTTAATGGGCTCAAAGCTCGTCCTCCAGTTTGAATTTCTCATCTGCACATCCTTGACATTCCTTGCGTTGCGATTCAACCCTCCTAAAACAGGTGACTAAGAGAGGGTAGAGGTCTCTGGAAATCCAGGGCCTGTTAATCTTGCTTCTGCAAGGAAGTCTTGGGAGGAAGTTAGGCGCAGGCATCCGGCTGCCCCAGCACTGCCTAGTGAGACAAATCCCACCTGGGCTCTGACCTTCCAGCTCCCTGAGCAGTGCTTTCTTCCATCCGTGGTTCCTTCCTGGCAGCCAGTGACCTCGTCTCCGACTTCTGCGTTTGCCGCCTTCACCTTTGCCCGATAGAAGTGCCCCATACAATACTTCTGCTATAACAACATAAAAAGATCCCTGCTCATGAAGTCTCCTCAACAGCATAGACTACTGTAAGCAAATCAAGCCTGTCCTTTGTCTTCTATACTGGCTTCCCAAAGAATCCCAAAGAAGATGAGATTCCTCAGCTTATTGTACCAAAAAAACATCCCTAATGCTTCGAGGTGATAATCACAATAATAACATCACTCCTCAGACACACTGGAGCCTACCAGAGTGAACCTTGTTTGTCTAGGAAACTGGGGTAAGGCAACACTGAGAAATGATCCTTACTGTCTTCTGTTCCAACCGCAAAGCTGCGAGCTTCTACCTGCCATCTGCATACAGGGAAGAGAAGCAAAAACAATTAAAAAAAACCAGAAAACCTCCAACTGTCAAGGTAGACCTCCAAAGCTCGTGTGCAGTAACACAATGAACAGGGTTTACTCAGCTCTGTGGAGCTGGGAAAAGGTACGACACATTACCGATATGGAGGACGAATCATTCTGAGGAGAAGTAGAGGAAAGCTTAATTTATAGTTATGCCTCCCAAATGCCATCTAGCAGGCCAAAGTGTGATTGATTTGTTCTACCATGTTGGGTTGTGCAAGAGGATGTGCTGAGCCCTAATGCATGAGCAGTCTAGTATCACTCAGTGTATCAAACCATTATAAGCTCCTTCTTCCAGACCCCAGCCTCCTGAAGGAGGTTACAGACAGCTAGCAATCTACCTTCGGTGTATGGTCTTGGATGAAACTGTATCACTCCTTACATCTATTCATAAAGAACAGAAGCAATGGCCAGAGAACACACACTTTATTAAAAAATTCCTGGATCATACATAAATTCTTTTGGTATTGATATTCTTTATAAACCACACAAAGAACTGCAGATCTTTATGGTCTAACCCAGGCAATTTCCATGGAGCAGGGAGAAAATGTGCCGGCTTCAGAGTCACAGATGCATTATACATTTATACATACTACTCTGGTAAGCTTTTTATAAGCTCAGGTATCAAACTATGATTGATCAGTGTGCTCTGCTCCTTCTGCCTGGGCTAAGGTCAGTGGGCCACGCTCTGCAGTCCTTACCCAGTTGGCTCTTGGGTTTTTTACTGCTTGAGTCTGGGAGACATCAGTGAGAAAGCTGCCTTCAGCAAGAACAGCTGAATAAAAATTCAAAAAATGGTCCTGTATTTGGTCTGCTATCTTTTGAAAAATCTGTTGAGACTTGTGGTAACAAAATGAGGCTGTAGTTTCTCCCAGCCCCGAGTTTTGAACAGCATGGACCAAAACACAGAGCCAAATCAGCGGCAACGCCTTCCACATCCCAGATGATAGCAAAAAAACCCAAAATAGGAGCCTGTTCTGCAGAGAAGGACAAGGACTCCTTGCCTCTCCCCAAGCCTGTAAAGAGGTGAACTTTGCCAAGTGGCCTGCAAGCAGCAAATGTGAGCCCCGCGGGGCTGGACGAAGCTCGGGGACACTGAGGTGCTGTCCTCCCCAGGGCTCTGCTGGAGGCTCCCTCTCTACCGGGGGGGCCTGTCAGCAGGAATGCTGCTCCTGATGCCGAGCAGCCGCCTGGCAGAGGATAAGGACCATCTTGCAGGTGGGCCGGCCTCGGGACGTCGCGGGGCTTTGCGAATCAAAGCCCATGCCAGCACCGCACTGCGCTCGGAGCAAGGCAGCCCAGCCGCCTTTCAAGCCGGCTTCCAAGAGTGCCCGAGGCGGGGCCTTGGTGGGGGTGAGGCAGTGGTGAGGCCGCAGGTGATAAAGGCATGAACCACAGCGATGAGGTCTGCTTTGGAGAGAAGGTAACCAGAGGCAAATGTGAAGAAAAACGTCCTTCTCGGTTAGCCTTGGACTCCAGTTATCCAGCAAGAAGTGGAAAGCTAACCAGAACTGGGAACATGAGTAATAAGTGGCAGGTACACACCCTCCCAAAGGGGCAGATATTATCCCTACCCTAACTCCTGATTGTTTTCCCCACGTTATTAACAGCAACGCGCTCTTATCTGGATGGCACGGCAGCCAGCTGGCCCTCCCCGCTCCCCAGCCTCGCCTGCCGGCAGAGACGATCAACCCTTCGAACCAAATCGGTAAAGGCAAAAGCAAAGCTGCCTTTCATCGGCAAAAACGGAGACACCCAGCAACCCACGCGTCCTCGCTACCCGCCTGATCGACACGTAAAACAACCTGCGCCCTAAAGCGGGTCTGGCAGCTCCAAAAGCGAAGGAGGAACCCTCCTGAGTTTAGGGTCAGAGAGATAGAGGACCTCAAGGTCCTGCCCACAGAGAAGCTTGTGGTGAGCTGACAGGCACACGTGTGGACTGCTCTGCCTTCAGCATGTTCCCTTGCGCTTATTCCCAGGTCAGTTGTAAAGCTGCTTCTACTTAGACTCCATTTCATGGGCTGAGAAACCACTCCCTTCTATAGGGGATAATGCCTCTTCTCTTCCCCCCCCGAACATCAAAGGTGCCTCCTGAACATGTTCTGGCTTGTACAACAGACCCATACTGATTTTCATCATCCTGGATAAAATATATTAAACAGCATTGTTTTCCTGATAAAGAATATAGAATTATGGGATTCATGCAACAAAATCTCAATCTTTGTTACTTCTGGAGTTATTTCTTTAGTGTACAACTGAGACCAGAGTGCCACTCTGCTAGACACAATACTCATGAAGCTGAAGCTTATATCACTAAGTCTATTTCAAGGCCAACCTTACTTTGCCTCACCTTTCAAAAACATGAAGATTTCACAACTTGCTTCTCTTAACTATAAGAAAAAAAATTATTTCCACCAAGGGAACCCTGATAACAACCAATGGGCTGCCAATAAAAATAAAATAAATATGTATTTTTCTGAAACAATGTTATCCTTCCCCACAATACGGACCTCTGAGATGAGGATTGCTTTGAAAGCCTCATCTCCCTTATACTACTTAAAGATGAGGGTAGAGAAAAGCTTTTCAAACAGCCTCAGGCTGGACATGGTCCACCTTTCATCCCATTTCAAATGGATTGCCTTTGAAATGCAGGTAGAGTAAGCCACCTGACTGACACCCACCTTCTCACATCAGGTTTTTCTTATCATATAGAAATGTTACATCTGTTACTGAAGATCCAAACATACAACGGTATACAGGCTCACATTTGCACACGCACCGATACGCAGCATTTCTAATCTAACACTAGGAAGACTCCAAATATATCTGTGGCTAGGCCAGAGTCCAAATTGGGAGGTGGAAGTGCTTAAAAAATTAAAATTTTCAAAGATTACTTAGACAAACGAATCTTTTTCATTTTAGTGCAAGGTGAATACCTAAATAGCCAAGCTGCCTTTGAGAATGTCAGCCTTAATCTCTTTGTGAATAAGTTTCTAGATTTCCTTTCTCATCTGTCTGAAAAAGCCTAAACTCTCCTTTAGAGTGCTCAGAACTTTTCCTTGCTGTAATTGTGTTATTGCATACCAACCAGGAGAACCTCAGTATAAATAGCCTGCTCTCATTTTGCTTTCCATCGTGAGTGACATAAAAAAAGATGAACATTTTTAATTCTCTGAAGTGTTGGCGTTGGGAAGGGATTCTTTGAAAACAAGTACGCTTGGTTTTTGTCATACTAGAGCACATTCAGAGCAATTCTGCTGAACTCATTGAAACCATCTCTGTGTATATCTGGTTTCAGTGAGACAGACTAAAACAAATAGATTTTTTTGACTGGTCATTGTCAAATTAATGCTTTTCATGAGCAAACTCAGAGGGCCAGACTCACAACCAACTTCGATGTCATTGCATGTGCTTACATTAGAGGTACACTTGGCTCAGAATCTTTTCAAGTGGTGTATTAGCCAGACAGTAGATCAATAAACGACACAGATAAACAAGTGTCTTCTTTAGAAGCGTGCAAGCATTTCTACAGAGGAAGGAATATGACCGTTAGGATGTTCTTTAAACTGTAAACATGCCGTTATCCAGATGTTTAATTCCCCTCTAAGACTGCACAATAATAAATACAAATAAACACTTCAAAAAAATCTGGTTAACATTCTTCAGAGCAACTTATCAAACTATTATTGTTTTCAAGGCAAGGAAATTCTATTTGCAATCCTGCTTCTTCATTACCATACACTTTATATTTTTGGTCAAGCTGAGTATCTTCAAGTCCTACAGGAGACAGTGAGCACCTTGGAGGGCTGATGACCAAGCTAGCCACTCATTTAGAATCCTCAGCAATTTGCAGATTCAGCCAACATTTTTGCAGTTAATCTATCCACGGGATGCGTTGTACACAATTAGACAGAATACAGTGACATAAATTGTCCAAGTCACTCTTTTTATATCTTTAAAAGATGTCTTTTGAAAAGATTTTTGCTTATTTATGAATATTTTAACAGGCATAATGCAATTCTGCCCAAAATATCCACACAGAATGCTCAGTAAGAATCTGTTCAGTGTTTATAGGAAACCCACTTCCACTGAGCAACTGATCTTTGTCAGTCCCATGAGTGCTCACCATAAACAAGAGCACTGGATCTGTTCACACTGCCTCTCTCTTTCCTTCCTCCTGCAATCTGCAGCACCACTGATATATCTGGAGCTTCTGAATCCATTTATTTTCCACCCTCTGGCTACCTACTACCCTGGCAGGCTTTGCCTTGTCACTTGTAGTGGGAAAAGCTCTTAAAATCTTGTGGGCAATAACAGGGCTGCTGCGGCCAGGCAAGGAAATTCAGTTCCAAGCGCAGAGATAGGGAAGTGACTGGCAATGGCAGGGATTTTTTAGGCAGTGATGGAAAGTGTTAGGGGTGGAAGGATGGGAGAAGGCATAGGAGTGGAAGGGAGTCAAATATCTGACTGGAAAACTCACAAAAAGTTAAAGCAAAAAAAAAAAAAAAGGAGAGGTTAGAAATACATTTGTCCATGACTGGCACACTTTCATGATTTAGTTACAGCAGCAGGGTGAATTTGGGATGAAGGAACTGGCTAATACATGAAGAACAGGAAGACTTCGATATTAAAAAAAAGAAAAAGCAAATGCAATGGGAAAGGAAAACATATTCTTTTACTTTGACTCATTTCTTTTGCCTTTGTTTTTTTTTCAGTAAGACCTGGCAGGGATTTGCTCTGCCAGAGGCACTGCACTGTGGTACTCCTCTCTGGTTGCGCCGGTCCCATTTCCAGCTACAAACCGACTGGGGAGCATTGCTGAACCAACGGGAAGAGCTTTGCTGGGGTATGGTCAGGGCTGCAGGCAGTGATGACCCAGGCAATTAAAACGCATGGAATAAACATGGATTTTCTACAAGCAGGAACAACTTTTCTGAGTGTTCTGCCACAAAACGACTTTGTGCCACATGAAGAGGCTGCCGTGGCATCCAGCTCCTACAAACACTTCGAAAGAACCTGTTTGTTTAGACACATAAGAGTTTAAACTTCATTTTTCGAACCTCTCAGGTTCTAGTTACGGCTTTATGGGAGAAAAAAATACTGACTTCTGCATTTCTGTAAAGGCTACAATTTCAAATTTCAGGAACTCTTGCTTTTAATATTTTTCTTCCTTTGGCTATTTTATGTTCCTTTTTTTTTCCCTACATGTTTGGAGATTTTCCAAAGAAATTAATTAAACTTGAAGGACATGATATTTGTTTCTTGTTTCAACCTCTTTCCCAGATTCCTGCTGCTGGGCGTTGCCCTTAATTAACAGCATTTTTGTTTGAAATCACTTACTTAATGATCCCCGTGTTCTCACTCTTTGTTTGGTTTAGGTTTTTGCTATTTCCTTCTTCTGCTTCTTTTTTATTTTGTTGTTGTTAAAAAAATGCAACTTTATTTATTTGCAAAGACTATACTGTTTATCTAAGTGAATAGTATCTTTAAGTGGAAAAAGAAAAGCCAGGCCAATTTCACTGCTTCTTTACTGTCCAGCTTAATAGCGCTGTGGTTGCTATTTTTTCTTCTTTTTGTGTGTGTTTCTAATTCCAGCTGTGAAACACACATCAAACCAGTCTGTGGTTATATTTCTTGGTAAACTATGCTACTTAACATTTCATTTAAAAAACAATTAGTCTTTCTTCTCCCCAAGAAAACAAAATGAAACTACAATAATATTCTTTCAGTTACATCCACAGATACTGCATAATTGATTTCCGCTGTACATTAAAAAAGCATTTTTCTGTTTTGTTGGCAACACCAGATCTTTTTAATTTAATTAATGGTTCAAAAGGTAAACTGATTCAATTAGGATAACTTTTCAATGGAAATAGCGAGATGCAGAAGAAAACGTTTTTCAAAGTTAGCTGAAGGATTTTGTGCGACTTCTCTGTGAGGGGAAAACAGCCCACTTTAAATCAGCCGAGTTTCATCAATAAAAGGAGAATGAGGCCCAGTGGAACCACTCTGGAGCTAAGCTGCTTGCAAAAATATTTTATTTCCCATGGAAATTTTTAAAACTTTTTTTTTTTTAAATATAAAGGCACTTTTTTGCCCCCCATAGCCAGCCCCATTTTGGCAAAACCAGCAAACAAAAACCATTTTTCTAAAAAATGTTTGATGAACTCTTTATGGGTGCGAAATCAAGAGGAATTCTTGCAACAGAGAAGTGATGCGACTGGAGCATAAAATGTTTAGGGCTGCATTATGTCTCAAACAGAAAATAATGTTACGCTACCCTCCTGGGAAGTTTTGTTCCTCAGGGCCTCCTTTGATGTAGGTGGACGCCGATCTGCCCAGTAACCATCTGAGACAGCACCTACGTGCGGTGACGTACCACGGCCAGTAACGGGGCAGTAAAGCCGACGCTCCTTTCAGATCCCTCCTCAGCCCCCTGCTCTGAAGAGGCGGCAGGAAAAGGACTGCTCTTTTTCGATCTGTGTGAGGATCGACAGCGACTTCACATGAGATTGAGCATGAGGAGAACCAGCCAGCTCAGGCAGTGTGAGCTGAAGACTCTGAGGTCTGAAAGAGCCCAGGACTAACACCTACCAGCTTTAAAGCCCCTACCCACTTTAACAGTTTACAAGAGTAGCAATGCTGTTTTATGGGACCCAAAAATCATCCTTTCTTTCTCGTTAGGAGTGAGATAATGTTACCCTGAAACCAGTTAGAAACAGTAATTCTACTTGCCATGTTCAAAACCAGTCAGTTTTTAAGTACAGGCTTATACAGTCCCTACAGGAGCCCCAAAACCCAGGAAAATCTGTTCTTTGTTAAGGCTTTGGGTCATATGTCCTTCATCTGCTTGCACGGGACCCCACGGATACCGGCTTGTGGGACTGACACGCAGAACAAAACACGTGTGTAGCCCCCATATTTCAACCTGAAGCTTAAAATGCAGGCCTTGCCCATCTCATGATTCATGCCCACACCTCGCACCGATGCCAGCGAGGAGGGACACGTAGGAAACACAGGATGTGTTGCTTGTTCTCATGAATGGAGGCTATAGCATCTCCTTCAAAAAAATATTTTTCTTAATCATCAGGAATGACATCTACTTTTGGCGAAGACAACTCAAGTCAACTAAAAGATGATGGGGAAACAACCTCCTGCTTTCATCCTTTGTCTTTCTTATAAAGCAGGAACCATATTCCTTTTATACTTAGATAAGAGGGAAATGGAATGCATCCAGCAAAAAACACCAGGAACCCTCCAGCAGACCACAGAAGTCAGACGGATGCCAACAATAAAGGAGGCTCACTTACGTAGACTTGGGAAAAACTACTGAAAAGAGCTTTTCCACAACTCAACCCCCCAAGTTGTGCAATGGAGAATTACAAAGTCTCTGAGAATATGAGCTAGGAGAGTGTGCACAACACTCAGAAATGCCTACGTAGCGAAACCTAAAGAACTGGGTTTTACGGAGTGGTCAGCCAAAGAGACTTTTTGTTGATGATGTAATATTTGTAACTTGATAATCTGCTTGAGAAATGTGATGAAGAAGAAGTTCCTGGAACTATTTTAAACTGCCTCGGAGCCTGCATGTGTATTTGCAGCTGAACAGTTAAAATAAATCCACACTAGAAAAACACCAATGTGTTCATTAGTTGAGCTTAATGCATAATACAAAGCCTGTCTTCTCAAGCTCAGCAGTTTGGCTAACAGGCCAGACAGCATTGTTGACAATACAAATTACTGACTAATTCCTTTCACACACCTTGATAAGGAGATAAGATAAAACCAGACACACTACAGGTGTTTACACTGGTGTGACACCTTAGTATCCCTGATTGTACCATGTCCTACTCTGTGCTCATCTGCCAAGGACTACTGATACTTTTGTCTTTAGAAGTCATTGGCCGAAGATACTGGGAACAGGAGGCGAGGGTGACCACTTCTCACACGCAGTAACAGTGCTCAGACTATGAAAGAGGGAAAGGCAGATTACTCCTTTCTGCTGGTGAGGCTGGGCGATGGTGGTGAAGGAATAGGAGTTGGACAGGGAGAGGAACAAAGCAAAACAAAAGGCTTTCCTCCCTGAGTCAGGAAGATGGGGACTCTTCCTGCTCCCAGCCCTGTCTAGACACATGATTCAGTGATCCAAATGGAAAACATTTAATTCATCCTTGGGGCAGGAAGCAGGATCCACTCCTCCTGTGTTGAGGCATGTCCACTCCAGCAAACCCCTCTGCTATCTCAGTCCTGCAAACTGCTAATCAGACTCAAGGATATCAACCATAAGAACAGTTTACTACTTGGTATTGCAAAAAAATTTATCAGCACCTTAACAAATTAGACAAGTACACAATCACCCTCCTTCCCCTGCCACTCCCTGCCCCAAATTCCCCCTGGGAACAGATGTTCAAGGCTCGCCGTCCCATCATCACCATTCCTGTATTGCATCTAGCTTTTATATGACATTCGTGGAGCAAGGATAGTTACAGTTCTGGTAAGAAGATCATGTATTCAATATGCCTCACGACATCCCACATAAAGCTGTACCAGCATGTTTTCAGAAGGTAGAAGGAAGGTGCAAACACAATAGAAATAATAATCAAGCAACCTTAAGCAGTGGGGGAAGGAAATGAGCTAATTTCCAAATGCTCAGTGCCCAGTTATGGAGACCGAGGGCAGGTAAACAGGAAAAGAGAGGAAGGAGGAGGTCATTACACCTTCGGCTAGAGAAGCTTCTCAGGGCAGCTTTTTGGAGCGGCTACTGCAGTTATCTTTAAAAGGTGAGGAAAGATGTAGGCTGAAGGCCTGTCCAGGGCAGTCTTGTCCTTGAACAGGCTACGGAGTCCATATAGCCAGCCATATATTCAGCTGAAACATTGTGATGACTTAACATTATTGTTAGATGTTTATTAAGACTGTGCATAGTCCTGCTAAAGGCATTTTTGTTCTTTTAAATTTCAGTAATTTTACATTACTGTAAATCTACATTTTTAATTCCTACTTTGAGTTATAAGTGAAAATGCATCTTGGCTAGTGATAAAGTTGATTCTTAGCCATCTGACTCACGGTACACTCACAGGGAGAAAATGAAACCTCCCCAGTCTCTGGTCCCTCACACCTCATTCCATTTATTTTCCTTTGAATGGTTGGGCTGAGACCTGGAAGAATGCTAGGTCAGATCTGTTGAACAGGATAGACTCACTCTGGGTTCATGGCGATTTGCAAGAGTAGAAGCCCACAGGCTGAGAATTCAGCAGAAGAGAGTGCTGCCGTGTCAAGGCACAAAAATAGGCTTTTCTCCATACTGAGGGTGTTAGGAGTTGCCAGGGGCATATTCCATAAAGAGATTTGGGGTTTTGGTGCTCAGCCATGCAATAGACAAGTCAGGCAGCCTGCTGAGAGAGGCTTTGTGGGTCATGATCCAGGGCAAAGTCGTCATTCTTCCCTGCAAAACGTGTTCTAGGGGTGAAAGCGGAGGATGCTCGGGACACCACAACTTCTACAGAGATTAGCACAGGTCCAGCAACACTTAGGCATCTGAAAAGCCTTTAAGTCTCTTAATATATCTTCTCTTAAGCCTCAAAAAGGTAGGGAGGTAGGGCCAGGGAATCTGAGGAATTTGTTGGTTAAGTGACTTCCATCAGCTGGAATTTTGCTGGATCCTGGACTCAGCTGTCCCGGTGGGAATTGTGGCAACAGGGCACTGACAGTAATATGGGTTGTCTTCCCTTGCAGTTCAAGAGAAATGCTGGCACAACAAAGTGCAATTTAAATTTCCCTGCTCCTGTTTCAGGGAATCCATGTCTATATCTTTGAATTTTCATTTAATTCTCCTTTTTCCTTTGCTGCTTGTATTATTCTCTCCTTATCCCAATAATCCAAAAGTGTTATTTTCTCTCTAATTTGTTCCCACAGATGGCAGAGTAGGGAAATCAAAAACAGAAGTCAGAGACCTTGGGAGTATAATGAAAATGAAATCATGTGCCTCCAGATTAAAAAGAGGAAATGTATTAAACCTTTAAAATACAGAATAATCAATTATGTATGCAAAAGAGGACACAAAAATTGCAATCATGAAAAGTGGAAGGAAATTCAGAAGTACAGTATATGCCTCTGGGATCCTCCTGACTCAAATCCAGCAAAGGGATGTATTTTCCCTCCATGCATGCCCATAAATCCCATGAATGTCAAAGGGACACCGTTAATTTAGAATAGGCCCAAAATTTAGGTTTAGAGAAAAGAAAAAGAAAAGAGGTTTCATAAAACATTATCATAACAGCAACAGCTTTAAAATTTTTAAGCACATTTCAGTGACTATTAAGGGGGTAGAAAAAGAGGGAATTGAACAACTTCTCTCACATTGTTACAATTCCCACACCAGAGACTATAACTTACAGACACTGCTATATTGACTGTCATTACGTGTTATACTAGTGGAAGAGGCCTGTGGCAGTCCAAAATGGATGCACCGAGGAACAATATGGAGAAGCACCTTGGAAAGGATGCGTTGTGCTCTTTAGGATAACCTGATGACCTGGCCTGCCAGTGATACTGTAGGCAAGAGAGGGATCAAAATGCTGCCACCTAAGTTTAGTGTTGAGTGTTCTGCTGTTGCAAATCTTGGGAGATACTCAGGCTGTCTTCTGGGTAAGATCATAAAGAAAGAAAAAAAAAAAAGATAAAGTGCCCATTTATATATGTGAGCTTGGAGGGCCAAATTTTATCCTACCAAATTGTCTGGAACAGTAAACTAATTCTTAAAACTAACATAAAAGTAATTCCTCACAGTGTTGATGGTGTTTTCCTAGCATTCTTCTCTTCTGTTATTTTGAAAAGCTTTCCAGGACCATGTCTTTTACCATGAGAAGTGAATACCTCACTGTTGTGTTTACAAATGACATAAATGTAAAATTTATATAATTTTATATAGAAACAGATTGAGAGAAATCTCCTGGTGATGTAAATCCAAATCCTTATTGCCACAACCAACCAGCGATACATTAAGAACATTTTAATTAGTGTCAAAACAAAACCAATAGAATATTTTCCCTAGGCCCTCTTTCCAAACTTCCTAGAATTTACCCCAAACTTACTGTAAAACTAGCTGGCTTACTTGCCCTTGCCTTCAAAAACTCTTGCGGGAGAGGTGTTCTAGATCTTCATCACTCTGATGGTTCAATAGCTTCTAGTTTCAAATACAGATACATTTGTGGCCAGCGGTACTCCTTTGATTTTGTATCCACATTGACCCAAATAATGCTGAGATACTGCTTTCCTTACCTGCTCTTTATCCTCCCTCCCTCCATAGAATTACATACTTCTCTTCCCAGACTTTGCTTTGCCAACCATCCTGCTTTCATCTCATCCATTGAACTTGACACTCCCAGGTCATCCTACCATTTCTTTTTTCCATCTGTTCTAGATTCAGTTAATGTTTCCTAATATGCAAGGACACAACTACACACACAGTAATTCTAGCTGGCTCTTACTCATACCTTACACAACACTATTACAAGTTCCCTATCTCCGTATTTCTGTACTGAAAATGCCTTGCCAGTGCAACAGGGATGGCATGTTACTGCTGTGGCTGTGTATCCATCAGCCTTTTTCCACAGTTGTCAGCAAGTCAAGAGCTCTTGGCCTAGGGCAGAAATGCTAGTTATTAGACCCCAAATGAAGATTTTGTACTGTTAACTATCATCCCCTTACTACTACCCCACTTCTCAGGGTATTCTGATCCTCCCAAATATCAGCAATGCCTTCCAATTTGGAAGGTCTAGAAAAATTTGTTAATACAAATCTAACTGTGGCATCCATTAAGAGAAAATATTAAATAAGGTCCCACATTGACTGCTGATGAGCTCTGCTAGTTACATCTTAGAAATCACTAGAAGTTTTTATATAGAAATCACTAAAAGTTTTAACATAGTTAGAGTAAAATAACGTTATTTCCACTGAAGAGAGAACCACATTTGTCACAGTCAGTCTTAGAGGTAAAAGGTAAAGATGAACAAACAGAAGAGATGGTTATACTGACGTCAAAGGAGATTTTAGTTCTCGATTTCCTCCTGTCCCCAACGAATCTTTAGGTCTGCATAAACTGTGAAAGACAAATATCTTTTCTTATCAAGGTATCTTTCTTTCCATAGTGTCAGAACTGTCTGTACTAAATAGGTCACATTTTATTCCATACAGAAAGCAGCTCAACACTGTTGACATTATGGAAGCTCTTGTGTAAAGCCAAAAATGTCCACATATACTGTAATAAATAGTTATGACTATGCTATTCAGGTGTTATTGCAGGTGTCGTGGAATTTCACCAAGACCCCTGTAGAGTCTGCATCACTTTGCAACAGCTTGGCACTTGGTCTTTTGCTATAGGTTACATTACAGATTGCAACAACTAGAAAATATGAATATGCCATTTTATCTTTGCCCATACACTGTTTGAAGCGTCCACCAGTTTTAATGGTTAGCAGCAACTTCTTAGAAATAAAAAGAAGTTTAACTCATACCAAAGAGGCAACATTTCTTTGAGATCCCTGGGAACAGTTAGATAGCACAATCCAGTACACAATCTTGCCCAGTAAATTTCTTTTTCATTTAACTTACCTATGATTTACTTTTCCTCTAACATTATATATAGGCATATCATTCCTACCATTTTTCCCATGAAAGGTGTATCAGCTGATGGGATTTTGACTCCAGAAGAAGGATCCTTTTTTTTTTTTCCCCACTCCATGTCTACATTTCCACCTTTATTTTTTCCCCCACTTTATTTCCTCATCTCTTTTTGGCTTCTTTTCTGACTTTCCAAGTCCATTTACAAACTGCAACCCTATTTGGAGAAATTAAATGAGTTAGTTAATTAGGTCAAATATACAGAAAAAACCAACCTGAAAAGATACAGATAAGCAAGCTTTATCCCAGTGTGTATATCTGAGGAAAACACTCCATCTTTACATTTCCTAAAGAATCAGATGCTGTGGTTTTTGTGAAAGGAAACAAAATATATTAAGAAAATTTTCTTTACTGCAACTTTGGAAGTCGTGACATTGTGCAAGAAAGGAAACAGACCTTTGTTGCACAGCAGTGTCAACCTGCAGTAAATTCTATATTTGTGCAGTTCTGCTATTTTATTTAAATACAAAATAATTATCACACACTTGGATAAAAGCTGAGCAATGTCACAACTATACACACACGCCATGCTAAACATCACAGCATTCTAACCATCCAACAACTAGAAGCATTTCCCAATTCCCCTTCCAATTTGTTTCAACATTAAGGAATATATCCCTTCACAAATATACACACTGACTTTATGAGGCAACTTAAAAAAGATGTTCAGCCATGGCAGAGACTATCATGAAGGAAGCAGAAGTGAGTATTTGGGGCAAGGTCCTATTACGTTAGGTGCCGACTCATTCGAAGTTGGTTGCAGATGGATAATAGGTAGTACACTGTGATTTCCATGCAGCAAATGGGGGTGCTGGTAAGAGATGCTGCATGCTCTCGGTGGTTCTCAAGCTGTTGCCATCTCCATGATGTTGCCCTTCCAGTGACCTCTTTTCTTTAGGATTTATTTCAAAAACTAAAATAGCCTTTCCAGGCTACATTGAAATTAGTTTACTTTCAGTTTACCTTAAAATAAATAAAAAAAAATTATATAAATTTGTACGATGATAGTCATCTGTTTGTTCCTCTGCGGTTTCTAAACTAGAAGTTATTGTGATTGCTCAACCTTTTTGTCCTGTCTGCACTTAACTCATAAGCAATCATACAATATTATGATTTTGTATAATGTAGGGTACCTTTACTATAGTAACAGCTTATTCTTATCCCACACTTTTGTCCCTTGAAATACAGATCAACTTACTAACAGTGACTGCCACATGAAGCTGTTACTCTGCATTAGAGGTCCAACACAGCTGCCTGACCTCTCTGTGTTTACAAGATTTATTTCAACCTCTGTTCTTAAAATTCCCCTAGTTCACCTATTTCAGTGTAGTTTACTTTGCTGTCAGTAAGCCTTTTTTCCATATCTTTCTATACCCTAGCTCCTGCAGTTTAGACAGGAAGCATTCTCTTTAAAATATCATGTGTTTATAAGACTGTATAAGAAAATGTGATCTGCAAAGATAAAATATTAAGTTGCAATTTTAATAGGACTGCTTGTCCTGATCAGTTGATTCATCCACGAATCCAACTATAAAATCAAGAAATCAGCTGTCTCCGCCATTCCCTGAAAAGCACTACCAATACCAAATTATACATTCCTCTCACCCCAAACTGCAGCTAATTTTCTTCTGCTCCATATAACACAGGCAACATTTGTTAAGTATCGCAATACAGGCACTATTCAGTGGAAGTTTTAATGTGAATTCAACACATTCATTAATTTACTGAAATTTTCCCCAAAATGCACACATTTGACAATGTGCAAGAAAGACTTGTATCATTTCATACTGTTTCTTAATGACTGAAAGGCATGTGTTGTTTTTCACTTCAGTGTTTAGCATTTATGCTGTTTGAAAGCTGGTATTTGTGCTCCACAGCATGTTCAGAAGTGCTGAGGAAAAATAATTAATTTCACTTTTGAATAAACAACAGAAGTCTCCTAAAGAAGGAAAAGAAAACTATTTGAAGGTATTTTAAACTGTGGCGTTCAAACCTAGATGAAACTTGGAAGGTTAAACCCTGAGTCTCCTGCCTCCCTCCTTCAGCAAAGAATTGCTCTCACAGAGCAAGAGGTCCTGGAGACCTGGTTCCCTGAGCAGGCACTCAGGCAAGACGTTTGGAAAACAGGCAAGATTTCACCAGGATGTCATTAGTGCTTTGTCAGAAGGTTTTCAAAATGGGTAGGCTTCTGGAAAATACTCTGTTTTAAAAACATTAGCTTTTTCTGATGGATTTTGAGGAATTTTCTGCTGAAGAAAGTTGTAGAAGCAATTCAATTCACTTTAAGCAAGGATGAGACCATGATGTGCTTGAAGTTTTGAAGACCAAACCATGAAGACGTGTTAGTGAAGAATATTGCCGTGAGCACAATGTGGCCTTCAGCACTACTCTGATGAAAAATGAACCCCCATTTCTGGTTCTGTACCCTCCAGTGGTCTTCTACCTTTTGAAACAGGTCAATGCCAACCCAGAACCCTATATGCCTTCAGCACTTCTTCTTCCCCCCCACCCTCCCCAGCTTGAACTGTTAAAAGATGTGTTTTTCTTTACAAATGACCTGTTTTGGAAACCTGCCCTGAAAACCGAGCTACTTCAATTAGCATGTCTTATTTGTCTGTGTTTCTGTTTCTTGACTGCATATGCTTAGGTCTTCAAAGCAGATCTTCAGGGCAAATTCTTGTGGATATCTACTCCCAAATGCATTTCCCACAAATAGCCTGTAAGATATATTTAAAAATCAGATATTTTGTTTAACATTCTTTCTACCTGACCTTTCGCTTGTCACTGTGACCTCATCCTACCCTTTCGTCCAGTCTCAGTGTTTCCTCTTATCTGCTCCCTTCCTCCTTCTTTCACCTCTCATTCTCATTTGGTTCTTTTCTCTGCCCTCACTACAAAAATGCCTTGTTTCTTCTCCTATCTAAAATCTCCCACCTTTCACCCCACTTATATCTATGATTTCTACCCCATCTCTTTTTTTTCCTGTAAGCAGACTGAAGATGCTCTTTACAATAACTCCATGAATTCCTCCCTGCTGGCTCTACCTTATATTCCCCAGGTGCTCTCCCCCCCTTTCACCTTGCAGAAATCATAATGGCAGTTCCTGAGCTAAATCCCAGCACTCCTACTCCATCTTCACCTTCCTGGACCTGCCACTGTCACTAACGCTATCAGACTCCTCTTGACCACCTCTCCTTTCTTGATTCCCAATATTCCCCCTCTCCTTTTCCTCAAAGTAGCATCCCTTTTCCCGCTTTCTGTAGGAATTCCACAAGATTCCCTTCTCTCCCTCTTGTATACATTGTCTGTGGATAATCTCATACATAATTTCATGCAAAAAAATCACAGTCTCCCGTAATACAGATTCAGAGCTCTGTTACGTATCAATTTATTCCAGACATGTCTCCTTCCAACCAAATGGGAGTCTTGGTCAGTCTCTGGATATCACACTTAGGGTGTCTAAAAGCCCTGAATGCTCATAAGTCCTTTCCCTTATCTTCATCTTTGATTGTGGTGAGCAACACTGCTTCCAGCCGTGGATGTTCACATGCAGAAACACGAGATCGTGTCTTCTCGCCGGGTCTCCCATTTGTGTTCTGATTCAGTCCGCATTGTGTTTCCACATGCTATCTCTAAACAATAGTCTTTATTGTCTCTACTTACTGCTGAAGGTCTTGTCCTGCCGCTCATCTCGATTAGCGCAATGCCCTTTTCTCTGGCCTTCACAAAAGCACTCTTGCCCTGCTCATTTCGGGCCCCAGCTATATAAATCATTTTCCTGGTCTGTTGTTCTGACTATACCCATTATCTTTGAACCCTTTCAATGATTCCTTTTTCCTCTGGGACATCAAGCTTATTGTGACTCTCTTAACTTTCAAAGCCCTTCATGGCTTACTCCCAACTTGTCACTTTTTATTCACTATCAAAATATAAATGCCCAGCATCAGTCGGCCCCAGATGCCAGCTTCAATTGATCAATTTGTTAAATTTTCCAACAAGCATCTTTTGTGCTTTCTCCCTTGCTGCCCCTCAGGCTTGAGAAGAGCCTGCATGTGCATTCATAAAACCAACTGTTATCCTCCTTTGAATCCCTTATTAAAATTCTCCTTTGCCAAAAACTTGAAAATGGCCAGCTTTCAGGCGCATGGAAAGCACCCCCTAGTACGATCTTGTTATTCCCTTATTCTAATCCATCTGTGGTCACCGGTCTTATATTTTGATTATATTATTATAAGCCCTTTGGGACAGAGACTGGCTGTTTTATGTTTCTGCAGCACTTAGTGCACGGTGGTTCTAGACCACAATTTGGACTGCAAGGTGCTGTGGTAACACAAAGGAGAAAAAAAGTCAGTGTAAAGAAAAGCAGCAGGCTCGTTCACGAGGCTACCTCCGAGAAGCAGACGGGCAAGCAGCGCAGAGTGATTTCATTTAACATTTTCTATGAACATTTGCAAGAAACTTCCTGCTGGCTTCACTCAGCACAGAAAGGAAGACTAGACTGCCTGTTCTGGTTTGGACAGCCAGGCACAGGAACAGGAGCATGGAAGACAAATAACACACAAGTAAAGACCTTTACATATTCATGGCTATAAGCTAAACACAGACTGTATTTTCTAGAAACATGGCTTTGGAAATGCTCACAGAGCCAGGTCAGTTACAGCAAACAGAGTATCAGACAGTTTAAGTTAGTTTGAGTTTCCAGCGCATAAAAAGATGCATACTTTCTTTCTCCAGGTTTCTCTTTTTTTTTTTCCCCCCAAACAGGGCTGGGATTGATAATTATTTCAAACTAGTCAGTGCTACAATAATAATCTGTTATTTCCCTGCTGTTTTCAAGCACCCATCTCACTAGCAGAGCTAAACTGTTCAGTGTTTCTTTGCATCGCAATGCTGTTGAGCGAAGTTTTATGCTAAATTTTTTGAAGGCAGATGTAGGATAGCAAAAAAAAAAAAAAAAGCAACTCAAGTACACACTGCACTGACTGTGTCCTCTCTGAGGGACCGTCCAGAACAGTCCTGGCCTTCCTTAATTTTAAAGAGATGGCTGGGAGAAAAAGTACCCTATACCGTATCCAAGATTTTAAAGTAACCGCAGCAAGCCCTCTTATAATTAAGCCACTCCCCTCCATTCACTTTCTTTCTAAGTTCACTGTAACCAAAATTGCAGTGTCCACAGTAAAAGAACCCAGGAGCTTTATTCTCTTTCATTATAGCTAGACTTTTGCTTCTCAAAAGGAGAGTTGTTAGTGGTGGTTTTCTCTCTGGCTCAAAATCGTAGCACCTCTTTCTACTTCCGTACGCACAGCTCACTAGTGTGCACCCTGCTTACAAGACAGCATCTCTCCTGCTCTGGGCTGGCTTTACAGGACATGTCTGTGAGTTTTGTACCTTAGACCTGTGCTTTGTAGGAGCTTCATCTTTTCGCCTTCCCGAGGTAAGGCCAAGCGCCGCAGGAACGGAGCCCACTGGTGAGAAGCTGGTGCTAGATGTTTGCCTTTAGCAGCAATCAGACCCGGGAAACAAAGGAAAGATGGATCGGCCACATGAAAAGCTTTGCTTTTGTTTTGACTTAGATTAATTCAATTATGCTTAAAAAAAGTTAAGTTCCAAGAAGAAGAAATAAGTAAATTTACATAGAGATTAGGTAATAAAAGGTCTGTTGCACTGTATTCTCATTGGATGTCATAGCTTGCACTCCAAGTCAGAATTACAAAATATCACTTTTAAGGGGATATAGGTGTCTTAAATTCCTTTTTCATTTATTTTCTTTTAAATTTCACCTAAAAGCTTACCTCCTTCCCCCAGCAACTCAAAGTGCTGTATGTATATAGAATCCTTATTGCTGTGCTTTTAAGCTGCAATGCCCTGCAGGCTCCCCCTCCCTCGTATCCTATTTGAAGACCTTAATGAAAGGGCCTGGTTCCAGAATCACAGCAGCTTGTCTGCACAACCAAATTCCATCTCCTAATGAGTTCCTCTAAATCTGCCATCAGGTGACTTTATTGACTCTATGATCATAATGAGGTAGCAGCTCGCTTTCTGCAGTTTTGCTGGTTTCAAGCCTGAAGTTCTACTCAGCTCCCGGACTTTAGCTGATATTTAATGATCAGGAATCAAGCAGGGTTTTAATGTCTGCAAGAAATGTCCCTGAAGTGCAAAAAGCCCCAGACAGCAGTCTTGAAACTTTCCAGAGCCATATGACTCTCTAATGGTACACTAACAAACAGGAAATCAGCCCATCAGTAGCTAATTGACATATCTGAAGGTTTAATTGCTTCCCTATTAGAGAAGGTGATGCAGTATTCAAGTTGCCATTAAAGCAGACACACTCTTTAATACATGAGGATTTATCTGCAACACATATCCCTCAGTTTCTCCATCTAATTCCCAAATCCTGTGCGATTTAGTTTGAAACTCTGCATCTCCCAACATTGTTTCACTCTTTCATTCCAGGGTAGTTGGAAGATTATCCTATGACATGTGAATAGGTACAAGCTCTTCAGGAAAAAATGCAGTCTTTAATGAGTGCTGTGCAGGCAGTCCAGACACACATGGAGTCCCATTACCCTCAGGAGTCTAAGAGAAATTTTCTTTAGCGACAGCATCTTCCTACGTGGTCGTAAAGCATCAGGCACACTTTTGTTCTCGTATATCTAATAAGGAGATGGAAGCGTGGAATATGAAAGTGAAGAGGCCACCTGCCTCTGAATGTTTTGTCAGGGTTTTCTTTAGCTTTCTCACCTATAATCTTTAAATAGTTTTCATTTGCCCCGTATCTGTTAAAATGGGTGATGCAGTTTTAATTACGTTTGAGTTCTGCAGATTCCATTCAGTCCTGAACTCCTCTAGAAGTTGAGCAAATCTCATTCCCGGTTTGGAAATGTTTTATCTTCACTTCCATTTTTTCTGTCCATTTTTGGTCTTTGTTTCACTTAGGATTAGAATTAGGGGTGTCCAAGCACCAGCACAACATCTGTTCTCAAGATAGTTATCTTGCAAGTCTTAGAAGCAACCTCACATGTTTTGCAATATCCAACGTGGTTTTGCAGACTGGATAGAAACTTTCAGATAAACTCTCAGTTTTTCTAATCTGTAGACTGAACAGAACTAAAGTTGAGGTTCAGATCTTCTCTCCACTAATTTTGGTAAGAAACAAAAAATGTCAAGTGTTCTTAAGGAAATTTGAGGCACTTAGCTAGGGAACCTAAGCCTTTACATTTCTGCTTTAAGCTTGAGGAGAGATATTTTTACAATTCCATTTTCACTGATCCAGTGTTTTTCACTTTTTCCCCTCCAGACTTGTAGAATTCTCACCTTGCTGGTGGGAATATGTATGCATATATGTGAGTGTGTGTGTGTGTGTAATGTACAGTTAGTCTAATCCTTTAGGTATTAGGTCAGGACTGTTCCCAATAATATCCTCCCATAAATAGCACCTTTTAGCAGAACATCTGGAATCAGTATTGGTGCTACTACACTTTCCCCTGTTCAGTCTTTACATTCGTTCCATACCACTGACAAAAGGAAGAGAAGTTGATACTAAATACGTCACTTTTGGCTCCCAAATTTTATCCCAATACTTTAAAAAGCACTGAGTTAGGTATTGGTTACTCTGTGTATTATAATCATGTAACAGCGTTCACTGGCTCCTGTAGCTCTCACCACAATATACTTACAAAACTCATGAACTTGAATGGGGCCAAAACAGCCAACATGAAAAGACTCAGTCCTCCCATCAGCAATGGGAACAGGGAACAGAAACAGAAGAGCATGTGAGAAGAAGAAAGATAAGATGGTCACGTGTGAATTTAAATAACGGAGACGCGTATCCAGGAAAGACGCGTCCTTTAGGACGCTTTCAAAAGTGACTCCCTAAAATGGGATTTGCCAACAGAGGTGGCCCTGCAGCCCAGCTAGCTCAGGCGAGATGACCTGAGACGCCTGGGTGCACACAGAGGCAGGGCGCCCGCGTTAGCCGCACGGTAAGCCTGGAGTCACGCGGGCAAGGCTGGGACTGGTCTCAGCCTGCTTGGGGCACAAGTCCGGTACTCGCCGTGCCTGAAGCCCCACGCACCGCCTCAGAGCAGTCTCCCTGCGTGCACACCAGCTGACTGGTGTCCATACGACAGGATGGCTGGGTAGGCTCAGCGTCCTCGTTTCACAGCACTGCGTCTCAGACCGGCGCCGAATCCAAGTGGACACCTGAGCAGAGAGGGGAGGCTGCCGATCCCAGGCAGACCCCGGGACAGCTGCCTCCAGGGGCCGCGCTGTCGCTCAGGGCCTGCGTGGCCAAGCTGCTACAGGGATTTCATTAAATCAGTCTTGACTTATTGGTCACCTGGTATTAGAGGAAAGAAATTGTTGAATCCACTGCTCTGATTCCAAAGACAAACGGCTATCACCCTTGCAGTTAGCACCCGAGCTTGAACTCCTGATTATCCAGCATAAAGGTGATGAAGGTGTGAATGTCTATTGCAATGGTTATTTGAGAGAAGGCTGGCATTTTCAGGGCAGTGGCAGCAGTAATATGTATATCACAGACCTGTCTCTTAAACCGCTTCAGTAATGTTCGGTGCAGCTTCTCCGGACCCACAGGCATTTTCTCATTTTTATTCGAGTTGAGATGCAGCCAACTTTGTCTTGCAGATGCTGTCAAGCATTTAGGGAACAAAACTGACATCAAGGAAGTGTTTCTATGTCACTGGAGTTTGTGATGCAAAAAACAGTAGACAAGTTTTTGGACTGTTTGCTTTAGAAATACATTATTCTTTTATAAAATACTGTAAAGAATGTCATTTAAAAGCCCCATATCTTAAATCCCTTTAGTGTTCTTAAAAGTCTAAAATTGTTATCATATCTACCTATCTCTTTTTTACCAGTATGAGACTTTACAAACTGGGAGAAAAACGTCCATTCTTGATTTGGCCTAAAGGATTTCAGACCACATGAGAGCTTGCACCATCAGAAGAGCATTCCAGAGACCTGTGGGACCAGGAATTACGTTTACTTGGAACAAAACAACCATTCCTGTTTCTGCTCCATGTGTATAAGGTGTATGGCATGCATGCAGCAAGACATTTTCTCTTACTTTGCCCACCAGAAATTCAAACAAGGGCCATCTGAGGTTGTCAAACTCTGTTTGGGATTGATGAGGACAGTGGTACCCTACTGCATCCTTTTCGGTGCAAACCTGCAAAAATATCAAATAAAAACATCGCCTTGTTTTTTCTCCTGTGATTTGCCCGAAACAGAAGGGAACCTTCTTTGTGTTGACACAGTCCTAGAGAGGATTCCATGGCAAAATGCAACAAAATATTAAGTGGAAAGGTCAGCCATGCCTTGGCTCAGGCATGGTCAAGAGATCTCCAACCTAGGAGAAACCAAATCACAACCCAGAGATCTTGGGCACAATTACATATGGGTTCTGCCTGGGGTTGATCCTTTCCTAAGCCTTGCTGCTTACAGCTCCAAGCCTCTTTCACCCTATCCCATGAACAAATTTTGAGAGAACTAACCCATGTGGGGCCTTCCACTGGAGGTGTTACTGGGATTCCCTTATAAGCCTTTTTCCACTTTGCATCCAGCTAGCTAGCAGTGGGGCAGGGGCACTATGGAGACTGATCACCGAATAGTTCATTAGAATTCATGGACAGTTTTCAGCTGTAGACAGCTTTGCTTAAGCAACTGGTTTTCCTATGTCATTATGGTAGTAGCTACCACACCACAGAACTTAACAATAACAAAAAATTAAATGGAGGAAGGAAATTAACTTTAGTAATGGTGATGTGAGCTCCAGAGAAAATAGAGGTGAGTATGGCTTTTAAACCTATAATCCTACAAAAGACCAGTTTATAACTGCAGCTCGGAAGGGTGCTGGGCCAAGCAAGGCGGGAGGGAAAGTCCAGCTGGTGAGAGGGCTAACGTGGCTGTGCATTGTGCCTGCTCCATGGCAATCGTGGGATTGGCCATGTGGTTGCAACACCACTCTCTGGCCAGTGGCTTGTCTTTAGATATTCCCTCTGGGTCAGCCTTTTGCCTATACGTTTTTGTGTTCATAGAGACAGAGAGATGAGGTTTCACAATAGATGCATTTTAGCAGTACCTTGGATATCGCTACTGCCTGAGGAGTTCATGAGAGTCCTGTATTTTTATCAGGATAGTTCACTAGGCAGAGACACATTTGGAAACAATTAAAAAATAATGGGCCAAACTCACCCCAGTATAACCCCACTGAATTAAGTCACTGAGTTTAGCCTAGGGAATTAGTTTTATTGCTTCAATGATAGTTTTGACCTCAAATGGTTTTTCCTTAGTCTGCTTTAGACTGGGAAAACTGAGTTTAAATGTATTTAATTGTTCTCCTGTTTATCTCTACACGGTGGTGATTCCACTTCTAGAAATGTAAACGTGGTACACAGCAATCTTGCTGATTACATAGAGTTTAAATAGGCAGAATATAAGATTTGGCATTTTTTCTTAGGCACAAAAGTGATTTTTATGTAATTTTCAGGAATAATTGTTGTTATTTATAATATTCAAAATTTGCAGTTGGACTGGGGTTTCTTTGTATTTATCATGATATGGGAATAAGGCATCCTTCTCCTCAGACAAATATAGGGAAACAGTAGATAGTAATATAATGTGACAAATAGGTATGGGTTATGCTAGCTATGTGCTTCATAGAGTTCTTTGGTTTTAATTAAGGTTAACAATCAAGGGGAACATGTGCAGAAAAGGAGAAAAAAGGGGAAGAGTCACCACTGGTCTTTCTATGGCCAGCAGGCTATGTTTAGCCAGGATCAGCACAAACCTAAGCCTTAAGAAAGGAAGTAAAGACAGAGAAGTTTCATAGTTTTTCTCAACAGGGACAAAGGAGTAGCATGGGGAAAAGAACAAAAGTTTTCGATGGAAAAGGAAGTATGGTGACGAGAATATTTGATGTCCCCTTAAAAGACTACTGAGGCTGTTGCAAAGGATCTTAATGGCAAGACTGTGTGCACAGAAAGATTGCCTTTCCCTTCTGAATTTCTTCTCTCTATGTTGGGTGTCTTTCTGTGATCTCCAGAGTAGAAGAATTATTAAATCGTGAAGAGGATTCCTTTTCTCTCTCATGTAGTCAACCAAACTGCCGGTTACAACCCATCACAGCAAGAAAACACAACAGGCACCAAGAACTTGGCTTGATTTCAGATCACAGCTCATGGTTACAGAGCTTGCAGCTGAGGGTGGGCAAAGGTTGTTACACTTCAGCTTTCGCTAATTCCAGCAGTGCAAGAGGAATCAAACTTCTCCCTTGAAACCATTTAGATTAAACCCAGCTGAATTGCCTGCATTGCTGATGTGATCACTTGCTGGATAGCGTTATCCCTCAGTGCAAACAAAATTAATTAGATTTGGAGTAATGAAACTGACTGGTAAATAGAAGAATGAATCCAATGGACATTCATCTCTTGTCTGAGCAGGTCAAGGGATTTGTCCAGTACCTTAGGCATCTCTGTTTTCTGTTGTTCATAGAGATGAATAATTAAAGGCTATAGGGCTTGAAGTCTACCACAGACTCTTAGCTACTGGGAACAAGCCACTATGTGTGCTTTATTAAAATTCTGCTGAAATTATTGGTAGCTCCACGTTACCAGTAAGAACAAACTGATCTGCATCATACAGGGTCATTTGCTCCTTCCCGCTCCTGCTTACTAATTAATTCTGGCTGCAGTCGTGCATTAGGGGAGGTGCTGGAGGCATACAGATGCTGTGATATATTCAAGTCATACATCAAAGGAGGTTACTGAACTATTAGCCTTGAAGAAAGGATCTCTGGCAAGATTATTAGCATTCATGCTTCTTTGCCCCGGATTCCTTCTTTTGTTTGGAAGTACACCAAGAGTTTCTTGTGTACACCTAGCTTTTCCTGTGTTGCTGTTTGTGCTGGCAATCTGGCAAACTTCTATGAGATACAGAGGCGATAGGCACAGTGCTTGCCTTGTGCAATTCTGGGGATAGGAAGCTAATATTTTAGTGCATTAGTCCTACAAGAGCTTTGCATTACGCTCACAGTGTGCACTCTCTCCAGGGTTATTTGCCTGTTAGCATCACCATGAATGTTTGCATTGCTAACGCTTCAGAAGTGTATGCTTCATCTTCCCCATTATTTCCCATGTCTAATGTCATTTGCTGGTCTGAGTCTTACTATTATTCCCTAGCTAGACAATGCTGCAAAGCTATAATGCTTCTGTTGGGGGGGGGGGGGCAGGGGGGAATGTAATTTTTGCCATGCTTTGCTTTCCTTATGCTTTGAGTATTATGTTTTACACAACTACCCTAGTCTAAAAAGATGAGGTTCTCATTCCTTACATCTCTAAACCTTTGAGTTGGAGCAACTTAGACATGAATGAATTCAAGCTTGAGAGAAATACAGCAGAAGCTGAGAAGAGGATCTGAAAGAGAAACTATCAATAGGCAGTCTGAAGCCCCGGGGAAGTATCGTACGGAGAGTATGATCAGCAAAGTTTTGAGGATGAGTACTGCAGAATCAAGAACTGGAGGACAGTAAGACTTCAAAGCCTGGGAACCCAGGTAATGGGGAGATTCGACACACAACTTGACTGAACTGAAAAAGGATGATAAAGAGAACCAAGGGAAGGTTGGAGAAGGTGTAAATTGCACCAATATGAGCTATGTTGTGCCCTGATTTAGCTTTGGGGAGTTAAAGGTTCACTGTTTCTTGAAATGTAGGGGTTAGCACAGTTAAAGTTGTATAGTTGCACAATGCTCGCTGTTTTACAAAAGAGAAAAAAAGTTTTAGCTTGGAGTTCTCTTTGAAAATGGGAAAAGAACTGAAGGTGTACATAAAACTCAAGAGAAAGATGAAGTATTCACTGTAAACCCTTGCTTTTACTGAGAAAATCTATGAGAGTGCCAAGAAAAAACCTTAAATCTGGATGAGCTCTCTACACTGGCATCCTGAGCACCCTCAGAATGTGAACTTAAGAAAGTACCAGCTAGCAGGAATTTAGGAAACTTTTCGTTAGCAAATGCACATTCATTAACACAAAAATCAATATTTTATGGAAAAAGATCAGCTCTGAACATTTCTCATTTTGACAAAATCTGGAAAAAAGTTTTGAAGATATCAAAATATCATATTTAAAGAAAACTGCCCTTTTCAGTGTAAAATTTTGCTGATTTGAACATTTTGAGTGATCAAACACAATATTTGAGAATTTTCATTTCAGTTTGATTTGAGACTTTTTTCAAAATCTCAGAAGTTTTCAGAGGATAAGAACATTATTTCTAACGCACCCACAGCCGTTGGTATCTAGTAGTTGGTATCTATAAGTCGACTTACTTACCCATCCCCTATGGACATTCGTTGATTTGAGCCAACTCCAACTGTTTGAACCGTGTTCTAAACACGTCATGCCATGGACTCACAAGTACAAGTACATCTCCTTTAAATTTCTCTCTTAAATATCATCAGTTATTAAACTTTCAAAGCAGAAGCATCCTGACTCAGAGCTGCACATCAGACATGAGTGAAAAAGCAGTCACCCATGGGACATCTCCAAAAAATACTCAAAGTGTAAACCATGAATACATCTCTGTCAGAAGGGCTCAACTTTGCTATTTTATTAAGAAATAATATAGGGAAGTGTTTCTTGACTATTTTTAATTGAAAAAGCTATTAAGCTTTTTTAAATCATCCATGGCCTTTTAAAAACCTTTTAAAAATTTCCACAATCAACTGTGACAGTTTATGTTTGCAACCATGCGAAAATTAGGTTATAGCATGAATGTTTTTTCACTTACTTTCTCTTACATTGTTTGCCTGCTGACTTCTATGTGTGAGTATAGGAGAACAGTCATGTCATTTTGGAAGAGGTGGGAATTTAAAATTATTTTGTGGCCTATCATCTGATTGCCATTGGTCCATGAAACAAAAAGTGAATAGCATAAAGGTAGGAAACTTGCCTGATGGTAGAATGAGTGAAACCAGTAATATCAGAGGATCTGCAATAGAAAGTAGATATTACTAAGGTCTGAAATTCAAGAAATACTCAATTTTTTTGAATTTTGACAGCTGACACATTCTCAGCTAGACTAAAAATGTGATTTTTTTCACCTATTTGTTTCAGTTTGCACAGAGGCAAAAAACCAAGATTGTAGCTAAAACCTAAAATAAGAAAAAAAATAATCTACCTCATTTTTTAAAGAAGAACAAGGAAAGAACAGGGTAAGAGAAAGCCAGTTTGTTTATAATTTTTGGAAATTTCTACTAATTCACAAGACATATAATAGCTTCAGAAATTTAGGCTTAAACTGTTACGAGTTCATGGCAATTTGGGGAAGGTTTTGAGCCTTGAAATAGCGACTGAGATACTGTGAGATACAGCGAGGCCTTTGCCACTTCCTGAGTTTATGAGGTTGTCTGGGTTCCCCTGCTCGGTGAGGTGGAGAAAAGCACGATGAGCTTTTGAAGATGACTGACACTGGATTGAGGTCTGCGCTGTGAGATTGGCACAGTACCTTGCCCAAAAAATGGCTAGTTCATCCCACTTTGAGCTTACAGACTAACTCGAGCAAAGAACAAGCCCGAGACTGGGACGTGAGCAGCTCTGAAATCTAGAGGACAGGGAGCAAGACAGGTATCAGCCCTGCTTAGTCCAAGAAAAGCAACAAAGATTTGCTATCACACTCAGAGGAAAATAGACCTTTTAAGGTCTCTCTTCAGGTGTCCACAACTGGCATGAACTAAAGTAAATTTAACATTTACCTCAAGACTTGGCATACCTCAAGAATAACAGCTGGTCAACAGCAAAACCAGGCTAATGTTAAACCTTCTGAGCAATTTCTCATTTGCAGCTCATCAGTCAGCGATCAATTGACTGATCAAGTGATCAAGTGATCAATTGGTCAATTATGTGTAATGTAAAGTTAGATACAGCTGATGAGCACAGCACTGATTATCCTCAAAGTGGTGAGAACTCCTGTCTCCTTTACCATTTAGCATCATGCCACACACGAGCTGGACAAGGTAACCAAAAAGACCTGGAGCCTACTAGGAAATTTCATATGGTGATGGTTCAGGCACCTTGAATCTCCTTCAGGAATAACTTTTCCTGAGTGTGCTAGTCACTGGGAAGTCATGCACTTTTATGGATCAAAAACTTAATTATATAATACGCATACGTACACAAATATGCACACACTGACACAGTATGCATGACACAAAGAGGGTTTGCACTTGTGGGAATTTCAAAAGAAAACAGCAGCACAGCTACAGTGGCATGTTTTGGAGAGCTGGGAGAGAAACAGGCACTGGAATGCCTCATGAAGAGCACGCAAAGCAAAGCCTGGAATCAAGTATTTCTGTATTTTTTACTCTTTGGAACAAAGAAGGAATCACTAAAGCTAACTATCTAAAAAAAAATAATCATGTTATGAAACTCACTGAGTACTCTAACAGTCTTCACAGTTTGCTAGTGAAAAGTTACTCGGCACAGGTGGTTTTGCAATGATGTGCTGCTGAAGAAAACCCCCATGGTGTTTAGTGGCTCTCGTCTGCATCGACCTGCGGAAGCTGTAATGTTCCTGCTCGGGGCTGTAATACAAAACATACTGGCCAGACGCAAGACTTCAGGCCAGAGCTTCAGACAGGAAAAGGCCCGTTGTCTCTAGGACATGTGAATATGAATTAGCGCTAACACTATGGCGACGTTTCCACAGGATCAGCATTCTCTTTCTAGCCACCGCCACGCACCGTTTGAGTCAAACATCTGCCTTCTCCGACAAAGCGGCTTTCCAGAATACGCCAGCTAGCTCCTTTAGGCTAATTCCTGGGGAATGACTGTTCCCGTTGCCCAGACAAGAGCGGGCACAAGCAGCACACAGCCCCGCTCTTAGCCGGCCCCATCCCACTGCCTGCGCACCGGCAGTGCCTGCGGAGAAAGCCTGCGGCCCGGAGATCACGTATCACGGCACGAGGGATGGGGACCCACCCGGGCGGTGGGGGATGACCCGCTGCCCGCAGGCCAGGGGAAGGGCAGACAGGCCGTGACAGCCCAGACCGCTGCTGCCCGGCAAGACGACTGCCCTGCACTGTGGTTCAAGGGTGGCTGCAGCCGTTCCTGAGCAAAACCGGGCACGCTGAGCAGAGCTGCGAGCTGCATCTGGAGCCAGCTGCCTTGCTCACCGGTTATGAGCTCCGCTCCGGCAGTCACGTAGGCACGTCCGTGTCTGTCAGGCAGAGCGGGCTCTCGGGAGTCAGCAGGTCAGCGGCGGGGCTGGGGCGTCCCGAATTGCCCAGCTCTGGGAACAGGCGGGGTTGCAGCTCTACGAAAGCCAGCTCAGCAGCCTTCACCAGCTCCGAATGCACCTGAAAAGGCATAAAGATCCTCTCTCCCACAAGTGTTGCTTGACATCCTCAAACTGCAGATTCCCACTCTTGTGCCTGCTTTGAGCTAAGGACTTATTCATGTGTTTAAAATAAGACCCCTCCACCAAAGCAATATTTCCCTTTGCCCTATCATTTCCAGCTGCAGATTCCCACCCAGTCCCTGTTTTGAGTTATGCTTTAATAAATATACTTGCAATTGAAATCTTCTTTTCTTTTCGTCCTCCCCATGCTACAGATTTCCACACTGACCCCTCCTTCAAGCCACAATTAATACATAATTTATGTCTGAAATAAAAATCATCTCCTCCTCCTGCCTTACCCATTCCAGCTGCAGTTTCCCATTGCTATCCCCGCTTTGAGCCATGATTAATACATATGTTTAAAATAAAATAATAAAAAAGTAATCTCCACCCTCTGCTCCCCAGCTGCAGGCTCCCATTCCTATCTTATCCTCCATTTCCAGCCCACGCGCTCTCCCAGCGCTACCTCCCAGTCGACGAGGGAGCCTCCCCCGCACGGCAGCAGCGGCCTCTGGGCCACCCCTTCATGGATCACTTCCACCTCCTTCAAGGATCGAACCCCACGGCGTGTGAGGTGGAGATGGCCACAACCCCAGCAACAAAGGAGAAAATAAATAAATGCAGTAAGTTAACAGCCACCGAAACGGAGACCTGCCGGTGAGGGACACAGCTGGGATTTTCACTTCTCACCCTGTGGGGCTTTGCTGTGATGCCCAGTGACGACGGGTTAAGCCTCTGCTTCAGTTCCGCCTCAGCAAAGATTTCCAGCTGAACAAAACTGAGCCCGAGCAACTGTGTAAGCTGGTGTGAGGTCTGGCCTTGCTGGGTAGCCCATGGCACTGGTTCCAGCGCCTGGATGATGCTCTCCGTGGAGCTGACTGGGACAAGGATCCTGGGCAGTAATCAGTCCCTAACCCCTTCTCCCCCCACTGAATACAAACAGATAATCTTCCAGAATGCTTCCTGTATCCGTTTATTCACCCAAAAACCCTTTCATTGGTTAAACTTTTCAAAAGTGGTGTTGCACTGAAAAAAACATGTCTGCCTTTGCCCTTCTCCTTCAGAGGCTTCAGTGGGATGGGAAAGGGGCTGCCTCTGGTGAGGGCAGGAGGAGAGGGCAGCATGGAGTCCTTCACCCTCAGCCTCAGAGGAGCAGCTGGTAGGGGTGACTTCCAGAGCACTCTTCAGACAGGATCAGGGTTTGAAGCTGGTTTCCCAGTTGTTTTGGCATTTACCTGAATTAACACCTGAAACCCCTCACACTACCTGCACCTTCAGATTTTTCTTCAGCAGCCCTGAAAAACACTTTTTTTGAGTGGGAAAAGTAAGGGGAGAGAGAGAAGAGAAAGGGCCAGGGAGGACCCAGGGTAGACTTCCAGTGCCTCTGAATCACGGAGCAGAGATCAGACCTGCTGGATGCCGTAGTCCTGCCATCCCGGCCAGCAGCTCCGTGCCTCCCCACGCCACTGCTCCAGTCAGTCTGTCTGGGCGCGCCAGCGCGAGGCGGACAGAAGAGCTTTGTTCTGGAGCAGGGGGGTTTCAGCGCGGCGAGTCTCGCCGCCGCTCGCGCATCTGCTCCTCCGAGGGACTCGCGCAGAAAGGGCAGGACACGGGGCGCTCCCGCCCCGACCCTGCCACATCCAGGACAGCCCACTCTCGTCGCTGTCATTAGCTCTAATTGCTTTTATTACTGGTAGTTGACTAAGTTATTTCTGTTGGATTAAATAGCTTTCACATGGTACAGTTAGCAGAAGTAACGGCTTGTTAGTTGAAAGCAAACATCTTCCCGAGAGATGAAGCAGTGACAGTCGGCATGCACACTTTCAGCTAGGTGACCTGGTCCTGTCCTGAACGTGGTGTACAATCTTATGCTCCCTTTACCTCAATATATCTATTTAGCTCACAAACTCATCAGGGAAGAGCTTATCTGCTTTTGTGTATTTGCGCTGTGCCTAGCACATTAAGGCCTGCGTGCAAGTTTGGTACCTAGAAGTGTTGCTATAAGACGCAAAATAACAATTGTTCAAAATCACATGAATTTGGGATTCTGTTTGGTTTGCTGATTAAAACAAGTATCTAAAATCTAAATTGAAAATCCATGTATTAATTGTCTCCTCTGCCAAGGAATGTACATTTTCTTGTATAAGTAACCTTGAGATGAAAATGATAGTAGAAGGTATGTGGAAGAAGATTCTGCTTCAGATAGATACATTTCTCACTGCACCTCCTGGGAACAGGGATCAGATTTTCAATTCTTAAAACTAAATCCAGAAAAATATCCTCTGTTCCACTTGCCTCAATGGATGGTGGAGCCCCTTCCAGGCATGGGGGACTGTCAACAGTCCTGCCCTGCAGGCATACGAGAGCTGCTCTTCTCCATGAAACCACAGAGAGGAAGAATGGCGAGGAAGGAAGAAGCAGTGCTGGGAGGGGTGGATGGGAACCCAGGAGATGTACACTTTTTTTCTTAACTCATTAGTGAAGCCCTTTGAGATCTACTTGTGGAAAGTCCTGCAGAAAACATTGGCATTGTTAATTAAAGCTTTCATATCTTTCTTACTTGGTAGGAGATGAAATGCAGCTGTCTGTCAGTATTTCCTGTCCCGATAGCCGTAAAGATGTTGGGCCACGACCCTGGTCCTGTACATACTGCTACCTGCCCTGCTTCTCAGCCACGCTCGCATCAGCTTTCATTTCCTTGTTCTGGTTTTAAAAGTTTCTGTGGCACTTGTTTTAAGCAGCATCACTTGCCCGAGAGCAAGCCGGGTACAACAAAACGTTGCCCAAGGCGCGCAGACCTGGTGAAGCATATCCACACGTTACAGGGCACGGGCCTCCCGGGTGGCTCGCGCCTTTCCTCTCTTGCCAAGGAAAGCTGTTGGTAGCCTCCTGCTCCAGCAGCTAGGCACAACCAGCTGGTGGGACCTGGGCACAACCAGCTGCTGGGCACAACCAGCTGGTGGGACCTGAACTCTTGCATGTCTGATGGGGCATCACCAAGGAACACGAGAGAGGTGCTGGTCCTGCACTGCGGGGTCCACACTTTCGGGGTCTCACCAGCAGCGGCAGATTTCCCACCTGCTCCCTCTTCCTCCCACTGCGTTCCCGGCACGGGGCCCCGTGGATGCACACACCCGCTGCCACGCAAGCGGAGAAATGCAGGTGCTGAGGCAAAATCTGGCTTGAAATTCTGCTTGAAAGCAGGGATGTATTTGGTCACATTGGTGGGCTGAGGACCGAGCAAACCCAGCTGGCTTCTGCCTTGGTGGAAGGTGTGTTAATAACGAGAGGTGCTGGGGGCACGGGGCGCCCGTAAGGCTCTGAGGACTGAGGCGTCGGCCGTGGCTCATACCAGGTGTCACTACTGCAGTGAGATCGGTCAACATTCACTCAACAAGAATGACGCTTATCTTAAATATTTAAATTTTGATTGTGTATGAAATGAGGGAGGGGAGAAGAACCAAAAAGAAGTCAGGATTTAATAGCTGTTTTGCAGCTTTTGAGGCATTTGTGAACATTTTGTGGATGATGGATAGTTCTGCAAATATGACTTTCCCAAGAAAATCAGTCCATTTTGCAGCTGTAATGAATCGTGATATATAGTAGTCCAAACACTGCTTGCCAGCCAGCTACCTTAAGACAAGATGCTAAGGGAATATTTTTCTTGATTAGATAATGGGCTGGTTGAAATTCCTTCAGCTTTACTGAAACAGAAGTTAGCAATTTCAGACATATCAGATGATGCATCAATTTTCTGTAAACAGAAGACTGTGCAACCCACTTTATTGAAAAGCCCTTTATACTGTGCTAGATTTAATCTCTCAATTTGAGAAGCAGCCCCATGAAATAAGATGTTTGCATGCAAAATCTCCCATATTTCCAATGGAAATATAAAACAAAGAAGAGCATGTTCCCTTGGGGACTGCACCTATTTTGGATTAGATTTTCTCTGATGTTTTTGCATCGTATTACCAATGGCTTCAGGGAAGTGAAACAGCAGTTTTCTTTCTTGAGAACAAAGGCTTGCAGAGTTAAAAAAAATGTTAATATATTTAAAACACTTTTGCCCACTGTTCTTTTTATTACTATGAGAATTCTATAGAAAAAAAGGTATCTTATTGTATTATTTTATTATTTATTTTATGAAATTTGCATTTAAGGCTACAGACTGAGAATTCTGTAAAGTAAAATGATTTCTAAATGAGCACTTTCTGTTTCCCATGGACGATATTTTAACTACTAGTAGTGCTCCGATAATACAGAACTGGCTCCATAACCCACTGGGATCATTAAAAGTATTTGCTTTTCTTTCTTTTTTTTCCTTTTTTTTATTTCCATGGATTTTGGAAAGGATCCACTGGCCTCACATACAATGTACATAAACTTTGTAGAAAGTTTTGGAGACCTGAGAGCAAGATTGTGTTGTTCTATCCTATATCTCAGTTCTGACATCTTCCCTTCCTTGCATGAGTAGTTTTCCCACTGTTAGCTTAACTGATATTAAATCAGTTGTAAGAGCGCCCAGTGCTATAGGTTTTGCTCATACAGTTTGTCCCACTGAATGCAATAGGTAGGCATCATGGGAGGGAGCAGCATTAAGCACATTCAGTAGTTCTGCTCCTGTTTGGATCCAAGGGAAGCACTTTGCTTTTGCTTTGCTTAATCAATGTAGAATATTGTTATTATTAAATGAATTAATAATTTAAAAATCCTCATGTATTGATAAATAATTTAAGAATGCGAGCTTTGTCTTCTCTGGTTGGACAATGCAAATTAATAAAGCTCTTTGCTAAGAGGTAATTCTTTTTACCACAAAAAAACAATGAACTAGAGATGTTACACACTTCAGGTGGAAAGAGTAAGTTTGATGCTCAAAGCACTCAGTGTTTTCCTGAGCATGCTTTAATCCTATGGAGTGTTATAAAATGCTTTCAGATAAACACTTATAAAAGGTATTTTTAACAGATCATTCCTTTACCTCAATAAGAGATTAGCAAGAGGTGCTGTGATTTAAAAATAGTTTAAATAAAAACCATGAGAGTAGATAGTCTGAGAATTTATACTCAGCCTTTTTACAATACGATACAGGGAACCTGCAATGATTTGGAAAAGTGTCAGAAGGAAAACCAACATAGGAACAACTTTTCTGTAGGAAGCCCATTTGGTTGTGGAACTTGTGGCCTCAGAATGGTAAGGAAGCAAAGCAATGAGCAATTTTGGGGGGGGGAAAATAAAAATTGGTCATTGCTATGAATGGCAAGAGTTTCTGGATTCCTGATAAAGGATATTTAAAGTAAAACCAAGAGTTTGGGAAGTATGTACCTACAGTTCATCTGGTCAAAACCAAACAGCTAATTCTTAGATCTGAGTAAACACTCCCAATACTTAGATTATTCTGCAGGCAACCTCAGAAACATTGTCTGCACCTTCTCATCTGTCCCAGAAAACACTAAAGTAATCCACATACTAGCATACTAGCTCTAAAAAAAAAAATTGTGGTCTTACATTTTGACAGGTCAACATTGACTGAAGAGGCTTCACCATATTCCCTCAAGTTATTCTGAATCAAACAGACCAGATTGTAAACACAACACTAGGAACCCCTCTGAAAAGAAGCCATGGAATATCTTCCTGGAAGTCATATGGAATCTTCTTAAGTTTCTTTAAAAGGTTTAATAAAGGGCAGAGCTGGAATAAATCTTATGTCTAAGCCTGAAGGAGATAATTTGGGAATGAAAAGGAGTCAGAAAGTGAAGCATAATAGACTTGAAGGTAGCACTTGGACTGGCATGATGAAAAGGTAATTGCTGAGGATACAGCTACATCTTTACTTCTCTTTAAATTTTACTTACTGATGTCAAGTTACAGTCACCAAGATTGTTCTTGAGGCATGCCAGTACTATAATTTCCACTCCCAGTTCACAGACTAACTGGGAGAGCAGAGAGGAGCAGGAGGGAGAGGCAAACACTTCCCCTTAAGTTCTTTGCTAAGATATGTTGCTTCAGATGCCACCTCATTTGCAGTATAACAGGAAGCGTCACCCTTCTACTGTCGAGTTTGTTCCCTTCTTCCTTATGAATGTATAAACTGCAATCAGAACAACAGATTTATCTATTAGTTAAATTAATTCACTCAACCAGCAGGTTGCATAAGACAAACTATGTACAGGCCACTCAGCAAGATAATGTTAGTTAGAAGAAAAGAAGCATCGGGAGAGAAAGAAGAAGAAACCAAGCAACAATGCCATGGGTAAAGCAGCAATAGCTGCAATTCTGTTGCATGAAAGTTGAGGAGATTTAAATTTCACAAGGTCAAGGAATGCAATCCAACACACTGCAGAAAGTAAATGACATAACAGAACACAACTGATTAGCACTTCCTCTGCTTGTGTTGCTGGAAAAAAAAGTCAACATCTTCTTAGACCTCTGGAAATGTAGAGAATTGCCAGCAATATGTGTCAATCAAGAAATCAGATAATCTTCTGGTAAGTTGCTCAACTAGTTGTCTACAACCCATGCAGGCAATTATTCGAGTAAAACTTTTGTTGTTGTAAAGTGAATCAAGGAAGGAGCAGAAATAAATTTCATGTCTGGCATATAAGGGGCAACACCACTCGTAATGAGTGCAAAGGCACTAAAAATATTTGTACAAAGGAATAGATAAATGTAGCCATCCTATTGCTGTGCAGACATTCCTAGGTAATCCAGTAAGTTCCTGCAACTAGCCAGTAATGAAGATCTTTGCAGTGTTTTCCCAAATGGTTAACATGAAACTCTACCTGCTCCTTATAAAATCCTTTTGAAGAACATCTAAAATTCAATTTAAGAGCAGCATAGTTCTGCTCCACATTGGTTGCCCTTCTTTTTCTCAGAAATGCCTTTATGTTTCAATGTCCATACAAAAAGAACATGTGGATGGCTGTGAAATCTGTGTGTGTATGTGTGCACGTATCTAACAAATATGTGATAAACTGATATATATTTATAATAACAAACGCTGTATATAGTACAACACTGCTCCCTGTATCTAATGGGATATCCAAAAAACTATCCAGAAAGAACTGGAGTCTTCATTTTGGCATTGCTAACATTAGACCCCTGAAAGGAGTTCACCTCAGTTGACCTGGGGCCTCAGCTTTGAACTACTGGTCCTTACTCCCTTCATAGTCCATGGAGAGAAATACATACTTGTAGTACATCCTTCAACGCTTCCTAAGGTGGATGTCTTACACAGACCCGATGAATCCCTCCTTGGAAGAGCCTGCCTCTCTCGAAGTTAGCTGGAGAGTCCAGACAAGGCTGCTAGAAGTGCTACCAGCTCATGTAGTCATGGTGAGCACCTGAGTAGGTTGTGACAAAGTCCGCACTGGGGTAATGCTAGTGGAGGTCTGACCTTCTGTAGAAGAGAACAAAACAAACCAGGGCTGGGCATTAAATATTCCAACTTGTATAGAGTTGCTGAGTCCTCTTAAAGCTCACTGTCCCAAATTAGGGGATGCCTTTGACTGTTTTTTTAATCCCAGTCCTCCTTTCCTCATCTGTAAAATTGAGGTAACAGTAGCACTGCATCTCATATTTCAAATATCAGTCTCAACATTTGTAAAACGTTCACCCAACTCTTGCTCTCTTAACAGCTCATAAGTGAGCCTCCAGTGAAATCAACAATTCTGTACTCACTGCAGGACCTGATGATATGTATTAAATAAGGCCCAGGGCCCTATGTCACGTGGAGGAATAAACATAAATAGTGGATGCTTCTCTGAATTGTAAGGCATCACAGACGAGTGACACCAGCAGAAGACTAGAATAACAGGCAGGCAAGCTGACCTCTTAAATTCCAATATTAAGCATAGTGCACTGTACCTAGTATCACATATTTGTACATATATCCATTTACACGTTTTCTGTCTTCCTCTACACTATGTCATGGCTTTTAGAATGCAGACCAAGTAGGAAGAGCTTGAGAGGAATTATATCTAAGACGGTCCTTGGCTGGACACCAGTGTTCAAGTAAATACAGGAAAAAAGCTCTATTTATATAGCCTCACCTCCTCCTGATGTTTACAAAAGCCAGCTGATCACTACCAAGAAGAAAATACCACCAATATTCATCCCTCTAAATATGGGGTGGAGAGAGGTCATCGGTACTGGTCTTATTATTAGGTTTCAGGTTTTCAGCAGTGGTAAGGGGACGTACGACTGTGTCAGGGGGTGTTTACCTACAGCACCCAGCACATTCCTGTGCTGTAGGACACAGTAAATACACATATGGAAGCAGCACAGTTCTCTGCTTTAGAACTAGAAAAACACAGAAAGCCAGAGCAAAACTCCGGACTGATATGATCAAAATTTTCATATGTGCTGGTATGCACTCTCCTTCCCTTCTCCTTGAGTCATCTTCTCTTAAGTTCAAGCTTTGGATAAAGCTGATTTGCATGCTTAACTCTGGGCATCCTTATCTTAGGCCCATTGGAATGAAGAGGTTTTGCTGTAACTGAATTTCATCTCTGCTGTGACGAGCATGAATCTCACTTCAAACTCAACACGACGCTCTGAGGCATACTGCAGTGCGTTCCATCAGGCCTCACTAGGTTCTCTGCATGTCCTCTGTGCTGCTTTTCCCTTTGAATCATATACTATAAGATAAAAATGAATGAAACCTGTTAAAAGAGCATGCAGCTAAGTTGACGGGACACAAATGTATGAGATCATGTAGGATTTTTGGAAAGATGACTGAAAAAGAACTCTTTTCAAGCATCTGGTTGCTATGATAAAAAGCAAGTTCTCCCTGTCCATTTGCTGTGGATATGATCTCATCTCAGGTGGTTTAAGAAATGACTCTGAAATATAATTAGGTTAGAAAAACATGTACACTCAAATCTGGAGGTTTTGGAAGCATGGCTTGAATTTCCGGTGAAGTATGGCTGGAAAATGCAGAGGCAATATCACATTCCTTATCTGGTGATGTGGAGGTGTCCAAAGACACAGCACTGCTGGAAAGGCAGCATGGGACCTGAGTAACTGTAAGCACCCAGGGACTGCAGCCCTGCTTGCTACCTCTCAGGATGTGTTCTTCATTGACAGCCTTCGGACTACCTTTCTCATGTCCCTTCTATTCACACAGCAACTCACTCATAACTTTGCCAAAGTCAACTGCAACCAAGAGTCACTGTCCTGGTTTCAGCCAGGATAGAGCTGGTTTTCTTCACAGAAGCTAGTGTGAGACTGTGTTTTGGATTTGGGATGAGAAATTGTTGATAATGTGCTGATGTTTTGGGTTGTTGCTGAGCAGTCAAGGACAGTCCAGCTTCTTGTGCTGGCCTGCCAGTGAGCAGGCTGGGGGTGCACAGGGAGCTGGGAGGGGACACAGCCGGGACAGCTGACCCAGACTGGCCAAAGAGATATTCCCTACCATCCGACGTCATGCCCAGTACATAAACTGGAGTTGGCCGGGGGGCGGAAATCGCTGCTCGGGGACGGGCTGTCGATCGCCAGGTGGTGAGCAATTTCTGTATTGGGCATCACTTGTTCTTGTACATTCCTTTGTTGGTATTATCATTGTTGTTCCCTTCTTTCTTTCTGTCCTATTAAACCGTGTTTATCTCAACCCACGAGGTTTTTTTTTCCCAATTCTCTTCCCCGTCCCACTGCGGGAGGGGGAGTGAGCGAGCGGCTGCGTGGTGCTTAGTTGCCAGCTGGGGCTAAACCACGACAGTCCTTTTTGGCGCCCAACGTGGGGCACGAGGCTTGAGATAATAACGGTTGCAGGTCACAATATCAGTTTATTTGATTTGCATCATGCTCTCGTCTTTGCTGTACATGTTAAGGATCGGTGTTGGTTTCTGTGGGCTGCTGTACTCTGCAATGATTAGTAATGTCTCGCCTGTGAATTTTGTTTTTAGAGCACTGACCTTGAGCTTAATGTGGTATCATCTGAGCTCTGTACTAAAGCCGTTACTGTATTTTGGCTACTGTCTTGTGGAGACGATTAGCAATTATACTTCTGCCTCTGAAAGGTTTTTTATGGAGGAAATGCAGAGTGGTACCTTTGCTACCCTCTATCATAACATTTCCTCCTTCATCACAATAATTTTTCAGTATTTTGAACACCCTTGGGTAGTTAAAATACCTCTATTGCTACTTCTGGGGAACATGGTTTCGGTTTTGTCTAAGGTTGGCAAGCAATTTAAGAATATCACCCAGAGATCTGCCCCAAGGCTGGATAGTTATGAATGGCAGGGCGTGTGGAACAGCATGGGCAAATGCCTGGGGCGGTGGGCACCTCCGGTGTTTTGGAACTTCACTCTCAAACAAGTGCAGAATCCTGATAAACTAGCAGAATATTTGGAAGAAGTATGCTGTCGGCCTGGCAGCTCCAAGGAGACACAAATCATTGCCATGTGCTGGGGCCTGGCCCATGCCTACTGAGCTCTATTTAACACTATGGAAAGGGGAGAGAGGCGCTCTGGGTCTGATGGCAATGTGGCAGGCACTGTGGCTACTCCAACCCCTGCGACGGGCACTGTGACTACTCCAACCCCTGTGGCAGGCACTGTGACTACTCCAACCCCCGCGATGGGCACTGTGACTACTCCAACCCCTGTGGCAGGCACTGTGACTACTCCAACCCCCACGGCGGGCACTGCCACTACTCAGACTGCTGCAGCTGAACCAGAGAACCAGCCCATCCCGGTATCAGTTGCCCCTGTACAAAAGAAGAAATCTTGGAAACGGAAGTCAGCTCATTTAGTAAGGGATGAGGAAGATTCTGCTAAGAAGGAGCCAGAGGAAGAGAGTGAGGAGGCAGAGTGTTCTGAAGCAGGGCCATCACAAGGACGGAAGAGGGAAGAGAGCGAGTCATCGCTTGAAGAGGAGGAAGAGGAAGAACTCATAAAAGAGACGGTAACTACCCGATCTCTATCCCTGAGTGAATTGCGAGATATGAGAAAGGATTTCAGCCGTTGCCCAGGTGAGCATATTGTCACCTGGCTGCTCCGATGCTGGGATAATGGGGCCAGTAGCCTGGAATTAGAGGGTAGGGAAGCCAAGCAGCTGGGATCCCTTTCTAGAGAAGGGGGCATTGACAAAGCAATTGGAAAAGGTGCACGAGTCCTCAGCCTCTGGAGACGACTCCTGTCGGGTGTGAAGGAAAGGTATCCCTTCAAGGAAGATGTTCTATGTCACCCAGGCAAGTGGACCACCATGGAGAAAGGTATCCAGTACCTGAGGGAGCTAGCTGTGCTGGAAGTGATTTATGGTGACCTGGACAATGGACAATCATCCAAAGACCCAGATGAAGTCAATTGCATGCAACCTATGTGGCGGAAGTTTGTACGGAGTGCACCCTCATCATATGCCAACTCATTAGCAGTAATGGCCTGGAAGGATGGAGAGAGACCAACGGTGGATGAATTGGCTGGCCAACTCCGGCAATACGAAGAAAGTCTCTCTTCCTCCCTACGGGCCTGCGTCTCTGCTGTAGAGAAACTATCCCAGGAGTTCCGGCAATTCAAAGAGGATATGCCCTACCCTCCACCCATACGGACCAGTGTCTCAGCCATTAGGAGTAAGCGCTCTTCTGTTCAAGAGAGAAGATACAGAGGATACACACCACGAGCCACCCTGTGGTTTCAATTGCGTGACTACGGAGAGGACATGAGGAGGTGGGATGGAAAACCTACCTCGACCCTAGAGGCACGAGTACGCGAGCTGCAAGGAAAGACAATTACAAAAGGGGGTTCAGGTTCCTCCAGAAAAATCGTCGCTCCACTTTCCAGTGGGCAGCTTCCCAGAAAGAATAGAAGAGCTGATCTCACCTCTGATCCTCTTGAAGGGACTTCTGATTCCTATTTACAAGAAGTGGGTAACGAGTACTATGACCAGGACTAGAGGGGCCTTGCCTCCAGCCAGGCGGAGGAGAGGGACAACCGAGTTTATTGGACTGTGTGGATTAGATGGCCTGGCACGTCAGACCCACAGGAATATAAGGCTTTAGTGGACACCGGTGCACAATGTACACTGACGCCATCAAGCCATATAGGGGCAGAACCCACCTGTATTTCTGGAGTGACAGAAGGATCCCAACAGCTGACTCTGCTGGAGGCCGAAGTGAGCCTAAGTGGGAGTGAGTGGCAGAAGCACCCCATTGTGACTGGCCCAGAGGCTCCGTGCATCCTGGGCATAGACTACCTCAGGAGAGGGTATTTCAAGGACCCAAAAGGGTACCGGTGGGCTTTTGGTATAGCTGCCTTGGAGATGGAAGAAATTAAACAGCTGTCCACCTTGCCTGGCCTCTCAGAGGACCCTTCTGTGGTGGGGTTGCTCAAGGTCAAAGAACAACAGGTGCCGATTGCTACCACAACAGTGCACCGGCGGCAATATCGCACCAACAGAGACTCCCTGATCCCCATCCATGAGCTGGTTCGTCGGCTGGAGAGCCAAGGAGTGATCAGCAAGACTCGCTCACCCTTTAACAGCCCCATATGGCCAGTGCGAAAGTCTAATGGAGAGTGGAGACTGACAGTAGACTATCGTGGCCTGAATGAAGTCACGCCGCCACTGAGCGCTGCCGTGCCGGACGTGCTAGAACTTCAATATGAACTGGAGTCAAAGGCAGCCAAGTGGTACGCCACCATTGATACTGCTAACGCGTTTTTCTCGATCCCTTTGGCAGCAGAGTGCAGGCCACAGTTTGCTTTCACTTGGAGGGGTGTCCAATACACCTGGAATCGACTTCCCCAGGGGTGCAAACACAGCCCTACCATTTGCCATGGGCTGATACAAACTGCACTGGAACAGGGTGAAGCTCCAGAGCATCTGCAATACATTGACGACATCATCGTATGGGGCAACACAGCAGAAGAAGTTTTCGAGAAAGGGAAGAAAATAATTCAAATCCTTCTGAAAGCTGGTTTTGGTATAAAACAAAGTAAAGTCAAGGGACCTGCACAAGAGATCCAGTTTTTAGGAATAAAATGGCAAGATGGACGTCGACAGATCCCAACGGATGTGATCGACAAAATAACAACTATGTCTCCACCAACTAGCAAAAAAGAAACACAAGCATTTCTGGGCATTGTGGGTTTCTGGAGAATGCATATTCCAAATTGCAGTCTGATTGTAAGCCCTCTTTATCAAGTGACCCGGAAGAAGAACGATTTTAAATGGGGCCCTGAGCATCGACAAGCCTTTGAACAAATCAAACAGGAGATAGTTCATGCCGTAGCCCTCGGGCCAGTCTGGGCAGGACAAGATGTTAAAAATGTGCTCTACACGGCAGCCGGGGAGAATGGCCCTACCTGAAGTTTCTGGCAGAAGGCACCAGGAGAGACTTGAGGTCGACCTCTAGGGTTTTGGAGTCGAGGATATAGGGGATCTGAGTCCCGCTATACTCCAACTGAAAAGGAGATATTGGCGGCATATGAAGGAGTTCGAGCTGCCTCAGAAGTGGTTGGTACTGAAGCACAGCTCCTCCTGGCACCCCGACTGCCGGTGCTGGGTTGGATGTTCACAGGGAGGGTCCCCTCTACGCATCATGCGACTGATGCTACGTGGAGTAAGTGGGTCGCGCTTATTACACAGCGGGCTCGAATAGGAAACCTTAATCGCCCGGGAATCTTGGAAGTGACCATGGACTGGCCAGAAGGCAAAGATTCTGGAATATCATCAGAAGAGGAGGTGGCACGTGGTGAAGAGGCTCCACCATATAATGAACTGCCAGAGAACGAAAGGCAATATGCCCTGTTTACTGATGGGTCCTGTCGTATTGTAGGCAAACATCAAAGGTAGAAAGCTGCTGTATGGAGCCCTATACGACGAGTTGCAGAAGTGGCTGAAGGACAAGGTGAATCACGTCAGTTTGCGGAGGTGAAAGCCATCCAGCTGGCTTTAGATGTTGCTGAACGAGAAAAATGGCCAGTACTCTATCTTTATACTGACTCATGGATGGTGGCAAATGCTCTATGGGGGTGGCTATGGCAATGGAAGCAGAGCAACTGGCAACGCAGAGGCAAGCCCATCTGTGCTGCTGAATTGTGGCAAGATATTGCTGCCCGACTAGAGAATCTAGTCATAAAAGTACGCCATGTAGATGCTCACGTACCCAAGAGTCGGGCCACCAAAGAACATCAAAACAACCATCAGGCTGCTAAGATTGAAGTGGCTCAGGTGGATCTGGACTGGCAACATAAGGGTGAATTATTTATAGCTCGGTGGGCCCATGACACCTCAGGCCATCAGGGAAGAGATGCAACATATAGATGGGCTCAGGATCGAGGGGTGGACCTGACCATGGATGCTATTGCACAGGTTATCCATGAATGTGAGACGTGTGCTGCGATCAAACAAGCCAAGCAGTTAAAGCCCATCTGGTATGAAGGACGATGGTTGAAATATAAATATGGGGAGGCCTGGCAGATTGACTATATCACACTTCCACAAACTCGCCAAGGCAAGCGCTATGTGCTTACCATGGTGGAAGCAACCACCGGATGGCTGGAAACATACCCTGTGCCCCATGCCACCGCCCGGAACACTATCCTGGGCCTTGAAAAGCAAGTCTTATGGCGACATGGCACCCCCGAAAGAATTGAGTCAGACAATGGGACTCATTTCCGAAACAACCTCATAGACACCTGGGCCAAAGAGCACGGCATTGAGTGGGTGTATCATATCCCCTATCATGCACCAGCTTCCGGAAAAATTGAACGATACAACGGACTGTTAAAGACTACCCTGAGAGCAATGGGTGATGGGACATTCAAACATTGGGATAAACATTTAGCCAAAGCCACCTGGTTAGTCAACACTAGGGGATCTACTAATAGAGCCGGCCCTGCCCAATCAAAACTTTTACATACTGTAGAAGGGGATAAAGTCCCTGTGGTGCATGTGAGAAATATGCTGGGGAAGACAGTCTGGGTTACTCCTGCCTTAGGCAAAGGCAAACCCGTTCGTGGGATTGCCTTTGCCCAGGGACCTGGGTACACTTGGTGGGTAATGCGGAAGGATGGGGAAGTCCGATGTGTACCTCAAGAAGACTTGATTTTGGGTGAAAACAGTCAATGATTTGAATTGTATTATGTTAATTGTTCAGTATGACATTACTACTATGGTTGCTATCTACCATATCAATGGTATTATAGTAAGAATCACCCAGACTGATGAAGAATGAGCTTCACTGAAACCAAGCAACGTGCAGCAGTGATGGAACCAGAACTGGCTTCAGCAGCTTGCGCCCAACAAATCCCTCGAGACGGACATCTTCGACCTGCAGATCATGGACATGGACCGTGCCAGATGACAATCCAACACTACATACCATCTCCCCTGCCCTGAGAGACTACTATGATGGATGAAGCCTGGAGTCATGGACTGACTGAACTCCACAGACATTTTAAAGTGATGGCCCATGGACTAAGAAAGTGATATCTGTGTATATATATTAAAAGACAGGAAGAGTAAAAATGAATAATTGGAATGTATTGAAAAGTATAGGACCTGGGCATGACATAAATGGTATGGAATAAGGGGTGGATACTGTCCTGGTTTCAGCCAGGATAGAGCTGGTTTTCTTCACAGAAGCTAGTGCGAGACTGTGTTTTGGATTTGGGATGAGAAATTGTTGATAATGTGCTGATGTTTTGGGTTGTTGCTGAGCCGTCAAGGACAGTCCAGCTTCTTGTGCTGGCCTGCCAGTGAGCAGGCTGGGGGTGCACAGGGAGCTGGGAGGGGACACAGCCGGGACAGCTGACCCAGACTGGCCAAAGAGATATTCCCTACCATCTGACGTCATGCCCAGTACATAAACTGGAGTTGGCCGGGGGGCGGAAATCGCCGCTCGGGGACGGGCTGTCGATCGCCAGGTGGTGAGCAATTTCTGTATTGGGCATCACTTGTTCTTGTACATTCCTTTGTTGGTATTATCATTGTTGTTCCCTTCTTTCTTTCTGTCCTATTAAACCGTGTTTATCTCAACCCACGAGGATTTTTTTCCCAATTCTCTTCCCCGCCCCACTGCGGGAGGGGGAGTGAGTGAGCGGCTGCGTGGTGCTTAGTTGCCGGCTGGGGCTAAACCACGACAGTCACAATGACATTATCAGGACTTGACCCAAGGGACAATACCAAACAAAATCAGAGCCCTCCAGAGGTGGATGGCTGGTTTTGGCCAGCCAACTCCCATTGCCTTCATTAGGACTTCAGGGTACAAGAACAACTGATTTTTTCAAGGCTGAGCACCTGGAAAAACAAGGTCCTTTAGTTTATACCTCAAAATGTAGAAGGTTCTAATAATAGTACTTCCACTGGGGTGGATGACTCCTTTGTAAGCTGGAAGCTGCTCCTGGTGATAGCTTCCCATATATGTGTAGCAAGACAACATATGGCTGGGCTACTTTCAGCAGCTGTTCATCTCCTCCCAGGACCCAGCAGAAGGGTGCTACAGAAAATACCCTATCCATCCTCCATTTAGGACTATATTATTCTATGATAGTAGAACAGTCTTGGAGATAATGAAGCTAAGAAGAAGTATTTTGGATATTAAGATCATAGTATGTACAACTTTGCACGAGTATACTTGCCAAGGTGACCTGGGCTCTTACCACCAAAATTCAGGTGCTCATGGATGCAATTACCTATACAGAAGGATTTTGCAAATTAAAGGCACTGTAGAATGCACAGAAAGACATTTCTGTTGTGTTTAAAAAACACACAGAAGTAGCATGCCAAAGTTTTTTCTCTCTGAGTTTGTCTTCTAACACACATGCTTGCAAGCAATGTAAAATGCAAAATTGAATGTTGTGTTGTGCAAGAAAGGTTCTCATAGGCATTGTTCAATAGTCTGCCAGGAATTTCCCATCTGAAAGTAATGATAATTTTCCATACCTTAGGATATGTGTCCATTATATAAGTGTCAAATAACCACTAAGCCTTGCCATAATTGGACTTCCTCTACATTAGAAAAAAAACATATGTTGTAGTCACCTCTAGTACTGTGACTTGCAGAAAAGAGATCTGAAGTACTGGATCCTTAATTTAGCCAAATGTAAAATGTAAGCATAATTGCACCTTAAAGAAATGCAGTTTTCAGCTGCATAAACTAAGATCATCTACAATGACCAGATTTTGTTGCAACTGGAGAAAGATTAATCCTCTGACACCAAACCCTGAATTTCTGTTTCATTGAACTTGTAACTGTTTAAAGATTCTTTCTAGTATAAACTTGAGATTGGCATATGAGTACTGTGGATTACTGTGTAAAGTCCCAGCTGGAGTAAGTCTCTGAATGTATTGTGTAACTGACTCACACAGGAAGAAAAGGAGAACCTGGTAAAATACTTCATTCATTTATAAAATATGAGATAAATTCTTGTCTCTACCAGTGAGCAGCCCTGAATTCAATACAGTCACACAGGTATAATTGAGAGAAGAATTTGGCCACTTGTAGAAACAATAAACCTAGAAAGATTCTATTTGATTTATTATTTCTTAGCAAGATACAAAGTAAAAAAACACTGGGTTTTTTTATAACTACAGATCTTATTGCCATTGACTTTAAAGAACAAAAAATGTAGGAAACAAGAAAAAGAGCAGAGCCTGCCTATAAAAAACTGAATAAAGGTAGCTGCCTTCCCTTTCAAGTAATTTCTGGGATTGTGTCTTAGTCTTTTAATGATATCCACTTGATTAGACAGAAAAAAGATTGGAGGAAAACTATCAACAAAGGATCAAAGCAGTCAAAATTAAAAAGACATTTCCGTCCTCTGTCTTACTTGGAGTCATATGATCCACCAGGTATAAACCAGCATAATTCCATTGGGATGAAACAATCTGGACAAGTTTCTTTTAAATGGGCAATACTGTGAAGTGTGATACAGGCAGTAGCAATAAAGCTCATTACAGTGGTGATTTTTAGATGCCTAATATACAGCCAGTTTGTGATCAAGGAAGTAGTTTAAACAGCATGTGACTAGGCTGAGGTTTTCTTTGTCAATATATAAACCCTATGCAAACCATAGTACTTACTAAGAACTGAGACTAAATATCAAGAACTACTGAAGGTGCAAGTCAGCAAGAAAAAAATTAAGATCTTGTTTTCTCTTCTTTTCAAGACACATTTTGATGGGATCCTTCAAAGGGTGCTACTGATAAAAAGTGCCCCTCATCTGAATCTGTTGTTATGTCTAGCACCATTCAGCTGCTAAGGGCTGTGCTCCAGGTCCCAGAGATAATTTTTAAGTTATGAGGTAGCTCGCTTGCTGATTCCCCCCATATGAAGATAGGTTCCTTAAATGTTGCTCTTGTGTGATGGTCTTATTCAATTAAAATAGGTTCTGAAGTATGCATGCACATGCACACGCACACGCCTACACACAATGCTACATACACATACGTGTGTGCAAACACACACCCCTCTGCAAGTACTTATATCAGGTCTGAATTTGTACAGAATTTTCATCCATGAAAGAGACACTCATGTCACATCCAAAATTATTTTCCATAGTGATAGTGGCACGGGGGTTCCAAGTATGAGATGATGCCACAGATACTACAGAATACTTGGCATGGGAAAAATTTGGGGTTTCCTTGGTACCAAACAACAAATATTTCAGGAAATACACAGAAAGGCAGAAGCACAGTCACAGAATACTCTGTCGTCCATTCAGTTCTTATTTAGCTATTTTAAATCTGATATTAATTTAGCAATTCTTTCAGATATTTTACTTCTCAGTTCACTAGCCAAAATTAACATCCTTGTGAGCCAATACTCCAGCCATCCCCATGCCTACAGCGAGCATCACCTCATCCAGATGTTCCCTGCCAAGAGCAGGCATAATAGGTGTGGAATAGGGGTACATGTTGTATTTACCTTAATTTAATAATTACTCTTCTGGATGACAGTGACCACACCTCAAACATTAATAGTCTCTATTGTGTGATCACCAGTATCAATCACAGCTGTTCCGTAATGAATCTCATAAAAATATTCAATCGGTGATGGAGAGGGCCTTTGAGATGCACAGAATGAGTTTCAGATGTTTGCAGAGTACTCTAAGGTAGGCTGCAGCTCACACAAGGGAAACACTACCAGGTGTTTGCAGTTTCATGCCTGCTGCATAAGTAATGTAACCCATAAAAAGGACTTTTTTTTTTTTTCCTCCCTCAGAGAAACTCAGCTGGGGGAAGCAGAACAAATAAGAAGATAAAGAAGCACTTTTGGAAATGGAAATTTTGACCAATAGGGGTGAAAATCACCTTAGTATTACAGCAGTTGATAGGGAAAGGCTATAAGATGTATTTTTTTGTTTGGGAAGACTTGAGGTGTGTTAGAGGTACAAGAATGCATGAATATTGAGTCCGAATGTTGAAAAACATAATGCGTCTGACTTACTTTGTGACTGAAATATTCAGTCTCTCTCCAAGTTTTGTAGACTCTTTTCTCTCCTGTATTGCCGACAATATCTGAAATGTAAATAAATACACCTGAACGTCCACCCTGCTGGCCTTGGGGTCTCAAGCTATGCATCATATTACCGTTTTCCCCTTAAAATGCTTCCCTTTACTGAAATACAGTGTACAGAACCCTAGATGCTTGATCTATACTACTGAGGCAACTGTCTCAGGTTTGAAGACGGCCATAGGGGTATGCGTTGGTCCTCTATACTGCTATACAGAGGGTAAGTAGCTTTTAAGGCACAGGATCCAGAGAGTTTCAGAGTTGGTTTCAATGATGTTCCCTTCCAGAAATTTGGACCATGTCCACTAAAAGGAAGCCGGGTTGCAGCCCTATGCTCTGATCTGATGTTGCAGATTGCTTTCAGGCCACACGCCATCATATTTTTTCTTTATACAAGTCTTCTTTTCCCTAAATGCTTTTTTTCCTGTGATTATTCCATGGCTCTGCCAAGGAATTTTACCCCTTTGCCTCAGTATATTTGTATTGGTGTAGGTATAGGATCTATTCAATCTGTGCTTACGGACACGACAACCAGTATAATTTATATACCAGTTATCTCATTCCTTATATACCAGTTATCTCATTCCTTATATCTGCAAAATGAGGCCATCACACAGCAGCCCCTTCTACATGTGAAAGCTGCCTATGAGTAGTCTCATTACTTACAAAGGGAAAAAACCAAAACCAACAAAAACCAGAAGGGCCAAACCTTGAGAGGGAAATCCCATGAGAGAAAACGGTCTTGTTAAAGTTTCCACTGGCAAACCAAGACACCTCAAGAACAGCTTTCTGTGGTAAGTTGAAAGTCATTCCAGAGACAGGTGAGGATGTAAAATTGGAACAGATCAGGAGGGGGAAAAAGTTAATCAACATTTTTTTAGCCTCAGAAGTACTGCTGGGCAGTGGACACCTCTGCTGCATTCAGATGTGCAGATCTCGAGCAAAACAGAGAGGCTTGGGCAGAGTGGCCGTGGCAGAGTGCCATCGGGGCTGCAGTCGGATGCACTCCTTTGATTCCCTGCCCGGTTCCAGTCTAGCCTCTGGCAGTCTGAGGCCGAGGGACAGCCTTAATTTGTGGCAGCTGGACACGGTCATCGAGGCACCATATGGCAGCTGGGAGAAGCCAAGTGAGGCCGTTGCCTTTCCCTGCCCTGGGATACCCTTTGCAGTGGTGGGAGGGAAGCTCTGGCCCCATGGGGACACCTCCCGAGCCCTGTGTAGCTCCAGCTCCGGGTCCTGCAAGTTATCTTAAGTGGACTGCAAAGGGTTTACTGATAATCTGCCTCAAACATCTGTCCAGGCACATCCTCCAATATCCGGAGTGACTACAGCCCCAGCCTCCTCTGGAAAAATCTCCCCTTGAGCCTGGCCCTGCTCAGACCCTCACCACGGTCAACCCAGCCCATGGAGTTAAACACTCTTAGAAATTACACCAAAAGCAAGACCTCTGCACCAAGCCCATCATTTCTGCACCGCTGTGGTAGCAGCCACAGGGACGCCATCCCGTGGTGTGCCTTGGGTGACAGCAACTCCCAGGGGTCACGGCTCGGACAAAGAACTGCAGATTTGGGAGCTAAATGCTGCAAAGGCACCTGGTTTCAATAAAACTGGAAACTGGGCCAAGCTTGGTCTGCACAAGTTTCTTCCAGGTACAGCACTGACGTCTTATCTCAGCAGCATCTTAGCTTTTCCATACCCTTGCATTAAAAGTCAAATAATATTTATGTGCATACACTTACAGCATATGTGGCAATCTTCTTAAAAGGCATTAACATAATATTTTCATAGATGAGCCATTAAGAATACTAAAATTATAAATGACAGGGAACAATAAATCACAATACAACACTCTGAATATCCTTTAGGCTCTTTTGTTTGTATTGCAGGATCCAGAGTTGTTGTTGTTTTTAAAAAAAAAAACCTATATGTAACCTAGGACAATAGCAGTAAAAGCAGAAATGTCTGTCCAAATCTTACATGTGAAAACAGGTTTTTTTATACAGTTTAGTCTAAAAAAACAAGTCAGCCTACCTTCCCAAAAGGGCCAGACATAAAAACAACTTTATTTGTGGCTTCAGACATATTCAGCAATGTTCTGGATTAGCTTTAACCATTAGGTAATGCAAGATTCAAAACCCATTATCTCTGTCATAAACCCAATTCATGAACCTTCAACTGAATAGTGCATTCATGTATTTCATGGATGCAGAACCCAAGAAATAAAAGTTTAATAAATTCTTGTGTTCAATGACTGGATCAGAACACGTGTCTTCTCTTTAGGAGGTTAGGAGGTAGATGCTCAGACTGAACATGAAACTCAACAGCCATTTTCATCCATTTCTTGCCTTCCTCCACAAAGGTCATTTGGATCATGAGCATGATGAGCCCAATCAATTTTTTAAAAATTGTTCAGCTCACTCCTTTTTGGGTTCACTAGTGTTTGAAAATATAATTAATTAATTGTTAGTTAATTAATTGTGTTTTAAAATCTCCTTAATTTTTTTGAACTTTAAATGAGAAAAATACATCGTCTCTGTTATGGCTTGCCCTCTGATACCCAAAGGTTTTGCTAGGTGAAAAAATCCACTATCAGATATCAGAGAGTCAGTGTGACTTGCAGGCAAAGGGAGAAACCCCTTAGCTCATCAGGTCTACACTTGCACTTTTGGTCTCAGTAAAGCAGGTAGCTCCCCCTCAGAAGACCTTGCTGGCTCCTGGGAGGGTTCCGTTGCAGTGATTTCCCCATTATTGCCCCACAGAGCGACGACCAGGGCTCCTTACAGGCAGGGAAAGTTTTCGTGTCAGCTTCAAGACCTTCTGGTGCAGACCTTTGCTTTCACAGAGCCTAGCGTTCATTTTGGATAAGATGTGTGACAATGTGAAATAAAAAATATACTTGGTGCCAAAGATATTATGCCACTGAAAAGCAGCTGAATCCTTTCCTTTACCAGTTTGTCAGTCAGTCCGTATCTTGAGGTCTGAAGCTGCAAGGGCAGCTGCTAAGTCTGTAGCTGCAGTGACACGAAAACTGTGGGTATTACTCAGCACTAAGGGCTACGCGAACAAAAGTTGAGAGGAATGGTGTGCACCATTCCCAGCTCTGAAACCTGTCACAGTAATTAACCCTTGCTTCACTCCCCTCTCCTGGCTACAGCCACAAACCCAGCAGTTAGGCATGGGGTTACTGGGACCCCCTCTTGCTCCCTACCCCTCCCCAAGCAGACAGGTAGAGGCTGTGACCATCCAGCACTAGGAAAGAAGTGGTGGGATCAGGGAAAAATGTTCTGGTAGCAAAACAATGTGGGGCAAGGATGGGCTTGCCTCGGTAATACAATGAAAGACTTACCGTATGTTACTGTAATGAGATTTTGTTGACAGATTAGTTTGGTGCTGTTGAACCTCAGGCACTCTCTGCCTCTCTGCGTCTCCCATGCTTTTTATTGTATTCCTTCTCAAGGTTTCCCTTTGGGGAGCGGGGGCTGATAAAGGGCTGTTCCTCTTTGGGAACTCTGCCGAATTAGACCAGCCAATACGCCGTCCAGCAGGAGGAATATACACCATGCCAAGGGTCAGATGGTGCTGTGATTTGTGTCAGTGCAAACTAGAGCCATGCAATGGCAAACAAAGGGCAGTGCTTTGAATTTACAGGGGTAGACCTTAGATCAGGATGAGACCCACAGGTCTGAAAAAGGTAGAAAGGGAAAAATACACACAGAGCAGTATATGACACTTTAGAATAAAGTGTTTCTAAACAAAAAGAGATAATGAGAGGATAAACTGCACCAGGATAATTTATCAGCAACTTTAGAAATACGGAAGTGGAAATGGTTAAATTAAATTACATTTCAGTGCTCTTTCTGGTCTGCTTGAGTATCATGAATATTATAATCAAGAGATTGATAATTTGGATATCTTAGCAGAACAGAAGTACACAGTCCCCAAAAAGTGTTAGATTGTATCAGCGTGGAAATCCCACTAACTGGAAATTTCAAAGATCTCCAGACAGATCCTTAACTGCTTCTGTGGCAGTTACGGTGCTCTCTTCTTCAAGATTACGTTTCGTTACTTTTTTAAAAAATATCTCTGCTAATAATTAACAAAGATTTGTATCTGAGAAAACGATCTCGTTTGCCTGTTAGGTAGGAAGAGATCAAAACCTCGCACAGTGAAAGTCCCAGGGGACAAAGGGCGGCAGCTCCACCGCTCCACAGTGTCTCATCAAGCTAATTCCCAGTGTCACGGGCACGAAACACAAGTGCTCTTCGGGGCGCTTTGCAACTCAGCCCGTCCTCGACAGATTTTCCTGAACAACCTTGCAGAGGAAGGGAGGTTACAAACACAGCGTTTAAAATGACCGCTGTTTAACTAAGCCAAGGAATTAATAAAACAGCCCGCTCACTGATCAAAATGACTAAAAGCAAAGATACTGTTAAGGTCCCTGCATGTCTTATGCTAGAGAACTTACTGTTCTGGCAGAGGTGGATTTCTTATTGTTGCCGTGAAAGGTAGCAGATAGGGGAAGACTTTCAGACTATCATCCATAAGCGTTAATAATTATACCACTACTGAGACGGAGCATAGTGAGGAGGGGAAAAAAGCCAAGTCCTCAAAATAGACATTTTTTCCAAGCCACAAATGGCAGCTCAGCTTTCCTTGTCCACAGACTTTTAATAAGCATTCTGAGCTGAATTGCCAGTGCTGCTGTTGCAAATTTCTGCCAAATTTCTTGTGCAAATTTTACTCAATTTTTTAGACTCCCAAAATCATATTCACCTCAGTTGGAGTTTTATTGGCATTGGAAGTGAATGAAAAACCTGAGCAAGGACTTTGGAATGTGGTTGAAATATTATATGTCTTCTCATGTGTGTTTATTCATTTTTAAACATTATTATTTATATCCTCTGGAAGCAAGAGAAAAAAAAAGAGGGGATGTACTATAGGTTAGTTTAACAAAACAACAATGATTTGCATTGCTGCTGACAACTGTCTTCACTCTCCAGTGCAGAGAAGTGCCAGATGGCAAATTTGGAACGGTTAGCAGCAGCAAATGCGACCATCCCAGGTTCAGGGAGTCTCTGAAAGGAGGATTTGGAAACTGGAACCGCACATAAGGATACAATCCAGAAGCAGATCTCACTTTTATTGATGAGGTGGCTGTAGGTAGCATTAAAAGTACTTTAAGGTCTCCGTTCTATTTTTTGTCCCCATTCAGCTTCTGAAAAGAAGGAGGAAAAACCTCTTCTGAATGCATATATAGAGAGAATTTTGAAGAAGACACCGACAACACAGAAGTCAGCTTAATAAATAGGAGCACGTATCACTGCAAGAAGGAACCTGGAACAGAGCTCAAATTCAACGTTTTTGGGAAAGACTCAGTGAGTATATTGGTTATATATGCTGCCAAAACAAACATTTTCCACTGACTGATGCTACCTGGTGGGATTTCACACCTACACATTTTAAAGGGAAGGAGTGGTCATACATCTGGCGAGCCAGAGCGGGGTTAGAATGACCAGCCAGGACAGCCATGTCAGGGGGCTACATATAAGATCTGAGAGTCAGATCCTTGTTCTTTCTCTTTTCTTAACACATTCAACACTGATACAAGACAAAAGCGATGGTGTGTGGTATCCACGTCCCACAATTTTGTATATCTAGCTAGTTATCTGGGAGCCCTCTATTCCCCCTAACGCCGAGAGGCAGACATATGAACTAGGTGAGTCACTCTGTCTTAAGATGTGTGTCTAAGACACATTGGGTAAGTCCCACTTTTTAAGGTACATGCTTTTCTTGACTACACTGAGTGCTGGAACCCTTTAGGTGAGATTTGAGTGCCTTCACATCATCCTAGGCACCCTAGGGGTGTCCCACCTGGCCTCTTACTGCCCCCCCAGGAGGGCACAAGTCAAGAGATTATCTGCTCAGGCTCTGTCTTTTAAAGGAGGATTTTAATTTAATTTGCCAATCCTGCCCAAATATCCTAAATACCTCTGGGCACACGTACAGTGGTGCCAGGTACCTGAATCACTCCCCTAGCGGGGGAGCAATTACTAGGGAAAAGCAAATCCATTTTGTGTTATCAAAAAACTTTTGCATTAGAAGAAAGACCATAAGACGTATCAGAGCAAAGGCCCTTTGAACGCACGGTGCTTTCTCCAGCCGTGGCAGTTAAACCGAGGCTTAAAGAAGAGGAAGAACAAGACAGGCATATATGAAACTTCCCATTAGTAATCTCCCATTCTCCAACTATTTTCAGCTTGGGGCTTCTTGATTAAGATGTGGTGCCTGTGTATATCATAATCCTCACTGGGTTTCTCTTCCAAGAACATGTTCACAGTCTGCCCTTGAACTCAAACTGACTTTTACCAAAAGCAGAAGCAAAAAAAGACAAACATCCTGCCTTCCCCAACCACCTAGCAGTACAGAAATGTATCCAAAAATAGAGAAAGTCCTCAAAGACCATACGATCATTGCTGGCTTACTAAAAGATAAACAGAGTGACAGAGCAGAGACAATTCAAAAATATTTTCTGCTAAAAATGGCGTTGGGACAGGTTACAGGTAAGGCTCGTAAACGTCTACTGATTCTCAAATGATTCCATGAAGGCCTAAGACTATTCTAGTACTTGGTCTGGAAGACATTGGCCTTTTTTCAAGTTCTGAAGAACTGTAAGGTATTATGTCAAGATTTTTTTAATCCACGTTAGGCAATGAAAAGAGCTTAGTGCACTATAGATGGAAAATCAGATTACTTAAACATCCTGTATGCCTCCTTGCTAATTTTTCAGTAAAAAACCACACCTTCAAAGTAATTTTTTCATTATCAGTCTTTACAGTAGTACATTCTGCTTCTCGTCATTTCTCCTGTTGATCACAAATTTAAAATGCATTCTTCCAAACTTCATCCATGACTATAAATTTTACAATTCTATTTATACCTCCTTATTGTTTCATAGGTTCATCTATTAAATAAATTAGATTTGAAAATACTGGGGGAACATATCTTTTGTAGACTATAAATATTTATTTGTAAAAACAGAAATGTGAATACTGAGATAGGCAACAATGTTGATAGGAAATCCCACGCAGCAAGTACATTTGAATGAAGGGCAGGAGAACATGTCAGTAGCATAAGGCAGAACATATTATGGAATGGTGATTATTTCAAAACCACATGTAATAAACCCAGGAAATTCATAGTGAATATGGGAAGAGGCTGTAGAGAAGTGCAGAGGTAGAGAAATCAAACAACATGACAATGATCTCAGGGGACAATGATCTTGCCTCTTTTTTCCCTCTTTCTGATTGTCACCAAGAGGCATAATTCAAATTGTCAGGGATGTAAATAAATGCAAGAGATGATGGTAAATTAAATACTTGGACATAAAAAGTAACATTACAGTCCTGCTAAGGAACTGATATTTAGCTATTGACTTATGATACAGTTGAAGATACAGGAGGCCCAGAGTAAATTGCAGCACCTCTCCAGAGGCTGCTGCTGTTCAGAATATCTGAAACTTTATTTCAAATGTTATCTGTGCAGACTTTGAGGTTGCTAACAGTTGTGCAAAGCCAAAATAACCCCTTTGGCATCTCTACACATACTCTTTGAACTCCAGGGGTGTAACAAAGTGAGACACGTGCCTGGAGATCTTCCACAGGACCAGGTTTTGGGTCTCTGGTGCTGAGGACATCAGAGGATACTGAATGGAATAGCAGTAGGAACTGTAAAGACTTTGGTAGATGTTTTCATAAGTTTACTGAGTTCAGGAGTGGTCTCTGAGGGAAAAGGATGACTAATACATAATGCCACAACTTTAAAAGTGAACCTATAGAGACATAGTAGGAAACTACACACTAGTCAGTTTGACATGAGTTGCGAGCAAAAGCCTTTGAAACTCTTTTTAAGAGTCAAAAGGGAGAACATTTGGAAAAGCACAAATTAACTGAAAATAGCCAGCGTGGCTTCAGGAAAGGGAGGTCACCACGGCTCACTAGCAGAGGGGAATTCTTTGCGGATGTTACAGCTGGGCTAGTCAAGGGGCTACGGTGCACCATCACCGGGGCTGGGCGTTTCTCAAAGCAATGTGACAAGCTCCACAGTAGTAATTAATGGGCAAGGCACAGAGTTTATGGAATTGGAGGAGACTCGACACATTCGGATGGAGTATGAGCTAAAGGAGAGACTACAAAAGAGGACCTAAAATGGAAAATTTTAAATGTGAAAAGTAAAAGAGGGCTACAAAGCACTGTAGGAACTTGAGCTGGCTTGAATAAATTATTTAAAAAAAATAGAAAAAAACACAAAAATGTGAAAGGCTTGTTATTGATTCAGCAGAACGTGATCAAGATCACCAGATCACTTTCTTCACAACATTCTGCAGTGATATGGGATAGCACCGCGTTGCCAAGGATTTCAAAGTTGCTGGCAAATAATAAGCCCCTCAACGCACAAAAAGTTAGGTAAGGCTTGCTATGGTCTTTTTATACAAGAGGGAAAACAGAAGCACCACAATATTAATGGCTTGCCCAAGCTCACAGCTCCTACTTCAGCTGCCTCGCACGTCAGTAGTGCTCGCAGGAGAAAGGCAAAACCTGGAAGTGAATCCTGACAGGTAAATAAAAGGGAAAACGTTTTTTCAATTCCTTGTTTTAAAACAAACATGCTTCAAATTTGGAGGGGAGATCTTGTGAGACAAGGGAATGATGCTGATGGATGCTCCTTGGGGATTTGTCCATTGAAGTCTACCCTCTGCTCTCCCTGGCAAGGTCACTGGTGTGGCAGCTCTCGGGCACCCGAGGGAGATTCGGGGTGACTTCTTCCAGAGTAACCCTCGCAGAAAGATAATTTTCAAAAACCTTTATCTCCTGGTATGAATATGTCATACCCACCCGAGGTTTCAAAGATGCAGATGGAAATAAAGCCACCGTGTGATTGCACCTCACCTAATTGCCAGTCAGGAAACTCAACCAAAAGCCACTCACGCCGCACAAAAATGTCCTGGAGGAAGGCCCACAAACAGTATTGCTGTTATCACCATACCGCTGATAGTACAGCACTAATAATAAAAAAAACCCTTTTTGTTTTATTAGTAACCTTCTGTTGTCACTGAATGCCATAATTCCCAGCTGGCGCCGCATGGACCCCAGCTCTGGGAGCCAGACTGGGGGGTAGGGGCAGGAGGGAGGCTGTGACCCCGCCAGTGGGGGTTTTTTTTTGAAATTCTGTGTGCTTAAAGCCCAGGTCCATCCCCTGGGAAAGACCACGATCCTGGAGCGCCGACCAAGCACCACGAGGCCAAGCGGCTCTGTCCCGGGCACAGAGGGGCTGGGGCCGCTCAGCCGCCTGAGCTATGTTACACCTCCTCAAAGTAATGAATCACAGAGCCACGGATTTCGCTCTGCAACCTTTTCCAGGCTTCTCCTGCTGTTGACGGGAACTATAAAGGCCAGGACTTTCCTCTGACTGCCTGTGGATTTCAAGGCCTCTTTTTCCTTTCCTTTTCTGGTGCTTCTTTGCCCTGTCTTATATATTGTAATTAGCTTTCCTGGAGGAGTTTTACAAGATGAAGATAAGAAGCAGCTTATGCTAGGCAGTTGTTTGTCTCCACTTTTTCCCTCAGCAAAAAAGAAAAGGACTTTCAAGGATTGAGTTTCCTATCTGAACCATTACTTGAGGGGCTAGAGGACAGAAATGCTCTGGGCAGTCAAGCAGGGAACTTTAAAAGGAATCCATCCGAAATGCAATAAAACAAATATTTGCAGGGATTTTTGAGGAATTCCAGCATAACCCACTCCTCCCTTTTTATTAGCTTCACCAGTGCGTGATGAGGCTGCTACATTCTCCAAGTGACTGACAAAAGCCACTTTTATATCATTATTTAAGAAGTAAATTATGTGGCTGCATGACTGTGTTACCCCACCAGAGAGGAGCTTTTTGAGCCATGCCTTGAGCTGACATTTCCTTTTCCCAATCTATCTCACTTACTGGCTTTCCTTCAACAACTAGCTTTTGGAATCAGCCAAGTGTAGCTGGGAGACAGCACGATAAATACTGTTAAGCCACAGAGTAATTTTTTAATAAAAGATTGTGACCTGTGTCTCTCCTTTGACAGATATCCTGGCACTTACTAACTCTGTATCCTGTGAGTTTGATTTCATAGTATACAGCTTGGCCCACAAATTGCCAAAACTGAACCCGGTTTCCCCTCACACATTTATCGCAGTCCCGGTTCTACTGTCACGACAGAGGCCAAGTTTGCACACCTTACTGAAGTGGCTTTCAAGCTTAGGAAAAACTGTGGAACTTCCTCCCACAGCATGCTGTAGGGGTTAGAGTATCAAAGGGCTTTAAAGCACAATTAAACAAATTAATGGAAGCCCACAAGGTACTATTAAACAGGAAGATACAGATATAACCTCTAGTTCAAAAAGTGCCTAGGCTGCAGACTGCCAGAAAGGTGGTAGAAATATTGGGCAAGTTTCACTGTAAGATAGCCCTGGTTTTATGCTAAGACATCCTTTTTGGTGAAGCAACGATGCGATGTCCACTAAAGAGCTGAGTAGACTAGCAGATGTTGAATGCAAAGTTTAGCCCCATGAGGAGGAAGCCATTTTTCACAACACTGAGCTACAGCACGTATATTTTATTCTGCACGTCCCTGTTGTCATTTCTTTTTTTCTGAGTTTTGTTTTGATATGTGCAACTGGTGCTCAGCTTATAGAAATCACCTCAAGAACAAGAGAAAAAGCAGGCATGGGAACAGACAAAAGGAGTACAACATCTGCCAAGGAGGTGTCTAGGTGCAAGGCTGCATATTCGGACAGGGTTTCTATATGAGGAGGAATGGGAGAACTAGGACAGGACTTCAAGATGGATGGCAGAGAATTTGGAGGTTTGAGGATGAGGTTTGGAAGAGTTGGGGTTGGTGAAAAGAAAAGAGGATACTTGGTTATTAGGTGGGAGGATAATGAGGAGTAATATGGGCACCCTCTCCTCTCTGTCCATGTGGGCATTTCTAATCATGGTTATCTTTCTGAAGGGAAGAGAACTGTTTCCCTCTTCCCATCTTCTCTTTCTCACATACGTGTACATGCTAACAAAAACACATGCCCCTGACCACCTGGCACATACTCATTCTTCCCATTTTTAGTACTGGGAACACAGTATCAGATTTTTATTCTATTGATAGAGTTTGGGAGATTAAGAATGTCTTCACTTCCAGTGGTGATCCTGACACACTTCAAAGCACTCTGTTGAGCAGCTTCCCACATAGGATAAAAACGACGTGGCTCACTCTTTCCCCCGCCTCAACTCATCCCATCTCCCACCTTAAAGAGGGGAATGCATGTTTGACTCTATCTTTGCTCCATCTTAACTAACAGATACGGTGTTCAGCCCATGAGAAGAGGCTCTTCTTTTTAGGTCCCGAGGTTCCAGACTGAATATCTGGCAATGCCCCAATCAGAGGCTATGTTCTGGACACCGCATCCCAGAAGATAACCAATGAAACTGGACTGTGTTGTGTCTCCTGGGAGACAGACTTGCAGCAGTTTTGGGGTAAGTAGCGAGAACAGTTTTTCAAAGACATCGCAGGAGAAGATACTTGCCTAACTCATAGCTGACCAGAATAATTGCATATGTTCAAACAACTAGAGGAAGAGCATAGATAAATCAGGTGCCAGAATACACAGGCAAATACTATTTTAGTATAAACAGTATTAACCAGACTATTTTAGTATAAATAGTATTAACCAGAGTACTTTCTCTGCATTATTATGGATTTTGTAGAAGTTGCACATGGTTTTATAAAGAAAAAAAAAAACAACTTTAGGAAAGTTTTATGAAGTACTACATATTTACTGGGATTGCTTTTTTGCATGTCCTTCCTTGGAAGGAGAGGAAACTACTACCATATTTTTGTAGCTCAGGAAAAAATATGGAGTATATGCTTTGAGATATTTACTATGAATTTAAGGTCACCATCAAATTTTCATTATATACAATCTTTCTCTATATATATTCATGTATATTTTGCTTGTTCTTGCAGTATATGCATGTCTACCAAGTCTACAGCAAAATAGAACACAAATGCCTTGAAACAAGAAAAAAGCCAAAGCTGGAAACTGTTCCAAACCACACCTCAGCCGAAAATCTACATCCAAACAGTCCCTGAAATGTCAGGAACGAAATAGTTTAGGCCCATTTCCACTGCTATGAAATGTATCCGTCATTATTAGCTGCAATGCAGGTGCTTTAATTTCTGTCCAAGTCTCCTATGGACAAAGCAGACAACTAATGTGGTACGTTCTGTATCAGATCCTCCTCTCCTTCTTGCTACGCACCTTTCCTCTGTGCTGCTGACATAATGCCATTTAATGAACTCGAGACCCTGCTGGGTTTTTTCTTTCTTTTTTCCTTTTCAAGAAAACGGATGTGTGATCAACATTCTTGTAGGAAATGGTTCCATGGTTTTGAACACATAATATTTTCTCCAGAATCAAAGCAATAGTTTTTCATGGGTTGTGTTTCTTTGGGTTTGAGGTTTGGAGGACTTTTTTGACTCAGTCAAAAATTTTTCTTCAGCATTACTGGAAGCGGTGAGGGTGTAACTGACCTCTCAATAACTAAGAAGGATTAGGAAAGGACTAGAGGGAATCAATATGGCAATGAATATTCATAATACAAAACGCAGTTCTGGTCTATCTGTCCTCTCCTCTCTTTGGCCCTCCATTCAAAAAGGGAGCCAGAAAACAAATAAAGAAAGATGAGGATGGCCAGAAATATGGAGTGGCTTCCAGACAAAGAGCGATTTAATAGACTAGGATTCTTCATCTCGGAGGAGAGATGACTGTTAGAGGCTATGATGGAAACAAATAAAGTAATGGATAGTGTGTTTGTTAACTGCTGTTCTCTGGTTATTGCAGTAAAACATAAGAACTGCCCACTGAAACTGGCCAGTGAAAGCACCCAGTGAAAAGACGGGCTGAAAGCAAAGCAGAGGAAGTACTTTCTATCTCACCCTGATTTAGACCAAGCTCCTTATGTTGGAACATCCATGGTGCCCCTATTTCCCTCTCTCTCATGATTTTTTTTTCAGAGTAATCAAGAAGGTCTGACACACAGTTGGGCTTGAGCCAGAATGACTCTGCTGTGTCATTCTTACACTCTTCTGATGGTCCTTCCACTTCCTCTCAGTTTTAGGCTTTCATGAATCCTATTTACCCAAAACAACCTTGATTTTGTTGTCTCTATAGTTCGAGAGAAGAGCTTCCAAACACAAAGCTGCTGGATGTGCAGGTGGGCACACTGGCATTGGCACTGTAGCAGGCATTAGTTTGGTTAGGACACCAGGCAGGAAGAAGATTTAGGGGGAAAATTGGACAAAGAAGAGACAATTTAAGTACCTGTTTTAAGCTTTGCACTGCTGACCACTCAGGTGGAAACATCTGGTTATGGTAGGATTGCACACAGAGCCAGAACAGCACTCATCCATTTTCCACACAAGCTTTATTCTTGCTTTCACATAGGTGGTAAGAAAGACAGAATTAATGAAATAAAAAAGGAAGGCTCTGGGGGTCTTTGGCATGGTCTTTGTGCTACAGATTTTTCAATTCTCTTACGTCCTGCATAGTATTTTTAAAGACCATCCCAATCCATCTGGCTGGTGCAACTTGGAAATACAATTGCCAAAAGGAAGAAATAAGTATGTGGATGATAAATATTCATGGTGCATGAAATAAGAAAAGAAATTGTTCCTTCAGAGAGAGAAAAAGAGGGAATAATACCTAAGGTATGGGAGATATTAATGAACACTAACATGTCAAGAATTGGTGCACATATGCTATTAATAACTTCTTAGATATCATCCTTTTTGCTGCACAATAGGTTTACAGTATGTTTTTAACCAGCTTAGTAGAGAGATGAAGAAAATAGTACAATGTGAGGGAAGGCAAATATTTCCAATTCCTCCACTACAAAGGCATACCCTTAAAACAGGCATTTCCCACTCCTTTATCCCTAGCTTCTCTGCCATAACAAGCCTCTTGTGTTGGCTCAAATTGCATATGTGCCAGACTCAAAATCCAGAGTCAAGTACTTAATTTTCTGAGTTTGGAGGTTTGGATTACTGGGTAGTACCTGTCTCTATAACCAAACAAATTAATCCCAGAGCTTCAAACACCCTAGTGACCCATGTTTGGATTTGACATTTGAATCCTCCCAAACCCATGCCTTTGTTTTAGGTACTAGTGGCCTAAATTATGGTAAAGTTCACACCAAGTCATCAGGTGCACAGCATTTATACATTATCATTCAATGGCACAGAGATCTGACCTGAGAGACTGGGTGAAAACAGTTAAAGCCAGAGCTATGTTTAGAGTGAAAAAATGCAGGAAATATAAAGCGAGTGCCCACATCAAAGTATCTGTGACTACTCTGAATGGCATTTGCACTTTCAGGCTCCCACAGTATTATTTGCTTTAGCATTTGTGGTTGATCTGCAGTCAGACCAAGCAATATACTTTAGGAGTGCATCTGAGGAGATAATCTGGGAAAACAATGGGCTTTTGCTCTGTTTCCTGAACAGCATCATCATCAAAACTTTCTGAAATCAAAAACAAAAACACAGCAAAGCACAAAAGGGTCAAGTCCCGGTCAGGCTGGAACCAGGAGAGTGGCACATGCTGCTCTCCCTCCAACCAATGCTTTCCTACACCTTCTTCAAATTAGTCACCAGGCAAATCTTTCGTGGCCTAAATGAGGTGCTGAAGAAGTACACATTAAGATAAAACAATGAAATTAGAAGAGTTAAGCTGGGGATGGTAGCTGATTTACAAATTACAGTTAAGCAACAAAAAACCTCTTAAATTTCACCTGATGCATGTGAAGTGACTCCAGAGGTTCACCTTGTCCTGGGTCTTCTCCATGGGGACTCCATGGGCATCAGTGCTGGGGACTTCGGGATGGGATGTTTGAGTGTCTAGTAAATGTGTCACTAGGTATGTGAAGAACAGCCTCATGCACCTCTTCTTAGATGTATGCAAAGAAGGAGATATATTTGCAAGACACATAGTATTGCAATATTGAAGCATAGCCTATTTTGGCACATCATTGGCTCCTACAAGCCCACTCCTTCCCCGAGATTCTTTTGAACTAAAGCCTGATGAACCTTATTTTAAAGAAAAGCTTAGAATCACTTGTCATCCCCAGCCTTTTTCATTACTATACCTGCCCTGGGATAGGAAATTTAAATGACTTCCTTTTTAGCTCAGTGCTGAGGCTGAAGGATGTCTGCAGTAAGAGCAGTTATTCCACTGTACACAGGTACAGCCCCTGGCACACAGAATACCGAATGAAGGGTACCGCTGACAATAACACATACAATTCACTGCCACAAATGAATCCATGAAGCATGAGACCTGAAAGTAATTTTAAATATTACTTTGAAAATGTTTTGTAATGTTCTGTCTATACTATGTGGTTTTGATCTGTTTTGATCTTTACTACAAAACATATTCTGAATATAGAATAACCTTTTGTAGAACTATTTCCGATATTAACTGTAGGAAATATTGCTGGAGCCAGTAACACCCTAAAAATTGGAAAGAACTTCTAAAGTTTGATCTTCCAGTACTTATACGTCATCTTGTCATTTTTGCCCATGCAGAGTAAGTGTAGACTGCTACCAGACCAGAACAACAACAAAAGGCTGCAGCAGGAGTTCCCGGAGGCCATAGCAGCGGTGGAGTCTATGATCTTCTCTGTATTACATGTTCTGAGTCAGTCTCCTCTGCTTCTCAAAAAAAAAACCAAAACCAAAAAAGGTGGCTGAGGACTGACTTACTCATTTTACATCTCTTGGATTATATTCTTCACTGGTGTAAGTGACTGAGCCGAACAGTCACTGAACTCAGCTGAGGTCTGCCTATTGCCTGACAACAGGGCTCACGGCTTTCCTGTTCACTTCACTGTCTTCTGCTTTTCATTGCTGAAAAAGGACAAAGAGATGCACCTCAGCACTATTTTGTATGCTTCTCTCAGAGACCATGCCATCTTTTTTTCCTCAGTGAAATCAACCCTCTGGCTTAGCGGTGGTACAGAAGCTGAGCCCTCGGTAGACGGCAAATCTGAAACTGCCTTTGCCAATGGGCCCTCCCGGGGCACCATTCTTCCGAAAACACGGTAGTTGCCAGGCTGTCTCAGGCACAGGTTCATGATGGGGCTATGGAGAGGTGAAGGTCCTTAGCTGTGTCCTTTCCCTTCGGATAACTGGGAGCACCTCACACAACAACCAGGTTCTGCATTCCCTCCCTATAGAAGAGCTGCTCCTTCCTCCATATGCTATTAATATTTCCCTTCCCTGAATTTTTCCTACTTTCACTGGGTTCCGATTGGTCTGCAGTCACCACATATGGGCACAGTATCCCACATGCTAAGTGAACACATACCACATAGATAATTACATAACGGCCTACTAATATTTTCCATGCTATTTTTCCCTCTGTTGCTAAAGCAAAATTATTCCCTGTTACTGGTTTTGTTTTCTTTTTGAACTACCATTTGATATTTAGCGGGTGTCATTACTGATGTGCTGACATTAAAGCTATTGATTTTTTCCTAAAAGAAAGTAACTACATCAAGCACAAAAATATATAACACTTCTGTAAATAAAGACAGCAAAATATCTAGTAATTACTGAATATTTCCCCAAACAAATTAGAATTCATTTTTCAATGAGATATAAGAACTAATGACAACCCAAGGATAATCAATGAATTGAACACCACATCTTAGATACAGTGTTGGGCACTTAACTCATGGTATAGTGTATCTATTGGCTGACTAAGATTCATAAAAAGTTTCTGCCCAAAAAGAATTTCATTCTTGCACTTGACTCTGAAATATCTATGAATATTTGTACAATCAAAATTCTTCCCTTACTGCTGCGTCTCATAATTGGGTGGGATAAAGACAGGCTGAATCAAAATTAGTTTTTAATGTGATGAAAGCTTTTTCCAAAGGCGTTTTATGGTACTCAGCCACTTGTTACTGGTTCAATAGTCACTAGTAGCTGCTGTACAAAATTGTTCTTGCAAGAAGCATTATTTTGCACTTCAACATTTTGCTATGAGTTTCAGGACCAGCTTATTGTACAGTTGTCTTAAGCTTGTTATATCATAGGGACATGGAAATGAAAAGATAATACCAGGAGAACAGTAGTAGTAGTAGTAGTAGTAGTAGTAGTAGTAGTAGTAGTAGTAGTAGTAGTAGTAGTAGTAGTAGTCGTCTCCACAGGTAATTGTAGTAAGTCCACCTTCAGATGAACATGGAAGAACGCCAACAATAGGTAATGGTAGAGTGGTCCCTTCATAAGATGAGTATCTTCCTAACACTGAATAAATGCTGACATGAAAGAGTATCTGTCTTGTATTTTTTTTATTCCCATGTGAAAACATAGTAGATTTTAATCATATCCACAAACTTTTAAATCGCTTGAAAACAATCCAATTCCTTTTTTAGCTTCTTTGGAAGCCTACAAGCCCTTTGACACAAGTCAAGTATTGGCCAAGCAGAGGAAGTTGCAGTTAGCAACATGCAGTCAGCTTTGTATTTCACCATAAGTTTATCTGTGCACAATCAGCATACTCACTTCTGAGCATTGCATCCTAAGAGATCTCTCATTCCAGGAAATGTGGTAGGCAGCAGAAAACAAAATAAAAAGATCCTTATTGGAGAAAACCATGAGAAAGAATGGAAGGCAGATGGATCCGACCAGCAGTCCCTTAGGGTTCCAACCAGGCTGTAATTATCCACCAAAGAGTTCACTGATGGTGCAACACCAGAGCCCATCTCAGCTCTGTGCGGCAACCCTATTATTCACAGACATCCCAAACAACTCACCTTCCAGACAGAGAGGAGCCAGTTGGGGTACACAGTCTTGCATCTTTTGAACATTCCTTCAGGTAAAAAATGCCAAAAATTTTTATATACTTCCAAAAACTAAGCATTTTATAAGGTATGCTTTTATATGCACACATATGTTTAGGTGTTAAATAACACTTTTTCCTTCGGTTATGGATTTTAGTTCCCCTCCCCTTTCTTCATCTCCTTCTTTAGTGATTCTAGTTCTCCTTGAATAGATGACTTTTCTTACCTCTGTGTTTTTAAAATTATTTCTAACCAGAAATCACTAAGCTATTCCTGTGAAACCCATCTTGTGGATTTGTAAGAAACTACAGTTAGTTAATCAAAACACATGTCAAAAAAAGCATTTTAAAAAATATTTTTGAAAAAGAACACAGATTTTTACATTTTGCACAGAGAATTTGTATTGTTTCAGGCCCAGAATTAAAAAAAAAAACTAAAACACCCCCCCCCCCCCCCGCCCCAACCTGCATATTAGGGCAAATTAAATAAAAGAAAAAAATCGGTTCTCCCATAGCATCCTTTTTTATTTTAGCAAATCATAACCTGGCTCAAAAGTTTCAGGAATTTTTGATTTTTAAAATGCTTGAAAAGTTCATGTAGATGAAGTTTGCCAATGGAAAAAATATTTTTGTTTTAGTAGAGCCTAAAAGTCTTGTGATTTTTATTAATCTGAAGATTATAAAAGCTGACAGAATCCATAAATAAAAAAAAATATTAGTCACAAATAGTCCAACATGTTTTCTCATAGTCATATGATAAATCCCCTATGCATTCTGGTCATTCTCGTGATCCATTTTCATCCAGTTTTATTAGACTAGTATTCAGAGCCTTCTGATTAGTTCACTCGTACAGTAACAGCGGTTAAAAAGCAAAGATGTAATAATGCAGACACAAACTTCATGGGACATACATAACGCCAAAGATCACAAAGAGAACAGCAATGGCAAAGAAACCATCTGGCAGTCAGGATTTGTAAATTGCTAAATGTATTATTTCTTTTTATTACCGTAGGGTATTAATTGAGACTACAGATTATTACCTATTTGTTTCATATCAGTGCCGCTCTTGGCAGTGGGTAACACACTAAGCAAAGTTTCTATCAAGGAAAGATAGCTATCTAAAAAACAGATACACGGAGGACAAAACACACCAGGAAACTCAAGAGATAGGGATTGGCAGCTTTTAAAATATCTGGTTAATACACTAATTTCTTTTGAGTACTGCTGTTATTATTGAGTTAGTACGAAGAGCCGTAATCAGGATCTGTGGACCATTTGCTAGGTGCTTGGGAAACGCACACAAAGTCATCAAGGGAAAACTAATGGAGACAGGACTGTGAGCTGGAAATAAATGGGGTGTTGAGGCCAGACTCATTTTTAGTGTTACTGAGAGGGCAATGTGAGGAGACATGATGTGAGACGGGATCTCAGACATCCATTAGTGTTTCCTTCTTCCCCAGAGGAATGGCAACTCCAGACAAGGAGGCATAAGTGAAGAAAGAGAAGAAACTGCAGGGGAGACTTGTCTCTAACTTGAGTCTAAAGAGTGAGTGCCTTGTCTGCTCCTCCTGCTCCCTGACAGATAATATTTACAACCTCTCCTGGGCCTCTGCTACTTCAGTTGCAGCAGACAGGTAAGCTTGACCCACGCACATACCGTTATCAAACCAACATCAAGTTTGAACATGGTTTTGATAAAACAGGTTGTTCTCTCTCTTTCCCCGGCCAGAGAAGAGAGAGTTGTGCCAAGATGGAAGTTATTTTATTAAGTATTAGGATTAGCTCTAATATAAGCAGTGTTCACTGGTCTGCACTGCTGCTACCTAAGCCTGCTACTTATACTCTACAACACCCTAAGTTCTGAGTTTTAAATCCAGGCTTGCTCCTTAAAATTGCACTTTTGCACAGCCTCCAGGGTACCTGTCTTGCCAAGGGAAGAGCAGGTGGGTACACAACTCATGTCTGAGTCTGGCTGAGCTCCAGGATGTACATTTTCGTGTGCATCTACCTTGCAGGGTTCACCTGGGCAGCAGCAGAGACTTCTGTGACTGAGAACAGGACTGGGCTCCCCACTCCCGGCTGTATCAGTGCTCACGTTGGTGACACAGCCTGCGGGAAGTGTGTGGTGACCAAGCCTGTGCTCCCACCCTCTTTCTCTTCTTCCCCCTTTTCTGCTAATTCTCAGGGTCTCATATTCAGTTCTCTCCCCTGCCCAGTGAGGTGCAAACTCACACCTCCCTCCTCTCCTCCTGCCCCAGACGCAATTGTCTCACAGGGAATAGCCCTTCCACAACACATGGACACAGTCTGAGGACCATGCTCCAGAACCGAGCTCTCTCAGTCCTCAGCCCTGGGCCATAGCACCAGAGTGCATTGCAGAGCACCCAAGTGCTTGCTGTATCTCCTGCTGGTCCAAGGAGTCTTAACCAATTTTCTGTAAAGGCATACAGCTATACTGGGAAGAATGAAGAGTAAAGAGTATGTCACCCAAAACAGGCTTTAATTTAGTGGCCAAAGTTCTTTATATTTGTCTGGGGATGATGCTGAAAGGAAAAGGAGAGACTTGAACTGAGGACCTCCACTCAGTAGGTCAGCGCTGTATCTGCTAAGGAGTTGTAAGATAAGATGTTGACAGAAAGGGACCTTTGGATGACTATGGGGAGGGATCTCTCCTTCAGTTTTGAAAGAATGAGTTTTAATATCTCCCACAAGAGAAAGATTTCAGATTCTGCAGCCATCCAGCATCTCTGAATAAGCTCTAGAAATGGGCAGACACCCACATGCTCTACTTTTCCCTGGGGCTAGTGCCAAGCACACTGCCTGCTCACAACAGGGTCTGCTTGGGATTGCAACTTAATTCTTCCCACTCAGGAAAGGACAACAGCCCTAAAGAGGATAGGCTCCTGAAAACTAAGCATTACAAACCCCAGTGTTGCCGTGCTTAGCTCCCCCTTTTTTTTTTCTTTCAGCTATTTTGATGGCTTTTGCTAGGAACTTCACAGAGGATCTCCTTGAGACTCATCCTTGTCAGGGGTCTTCTAACATGATCTTAAAGACCCCATCTCTATTTGCATCTACAACTAGACAGGTCTGCATCTAAGGACAGCAGGTATATCGCCAGTTATAAGACCGAGCCCAGCTGTGATCTCAGCACCTGCATGTAGATCAGCAGTAATTACATGATATGGAAAATCCATAATGTGGAATTACTCAAGCACAAAATGGGCAAATGACACAGCACTCCTAAGTGGGCTCCTCATACAAAGCTATAGATCTTCCAGGTAAGTGCTGAAGCCCTAGGAGGTCTTTTGGAGATGTCACTTGACAGAACTAGTTCATCCCCAGCACGATGCAAGGGGTTCCCTTTGCCCAGGCTTGGAGTAACTGCTTTGCACACTTGGCATCATTTAATGTGTAAGTTTTCAGCTGGACTTTGGAGTCTTCTGGTTTTAAAGAATACTACCCAGTTCTGCATGTAGGATGATAAAGTAGAAGTTTCCTGCAGGAATTTAACAAACATTGCTATGTCATACTGTAGGAACATGGCTTTCTTTAAGCCCTGACTTACTTCTAATATTATCCACAATGGGTGAGTCATTGTTACTGTAAACTCAGAGAACACTGAATTTGAGGATTTGAAGACAAAGCATACAAATCCTAAGGAAACCAGGCTTCATTACTTACATTGCTTATGGACCAGCTTGTTTCTATATATATTATTCAAGCATAATACATAGCACCACCATTTTATTTCTGAGAAACATGGTTAGGCATCAGAGAAACATGTTTATGAAGGTGTATGTTTCCATAGTGCATGTGAGGATATTTTCAATGGGCTTAGATAGGCAGCTCATGTTTTCCTTACATAGTTGAGACATTGGACCTGATTACCGTACCTCAGATTAATGAAAAACATGAAATAATATGCTCAGAAACACTGTAACGAAATTGCAGCAGAGCCCAACGGACGTTATCAGTCCAATATGTTCATGTCTGAGTCCAATTTTTAGCCTGTTTAAACCTCCGTGAATGAAAGCATTGATTGTCTGTTCACATGACTGCTCACATGTCTCTTCTACTGCCACAGTTTTTAGTTTGCAAGATATTGATGTAAGAATCAACAACTTACAAATACAGGCTAACTCCTTTTACCATCTGCAGTACTAAACATCTTTTCAGCACCGATCCACAACTGCACGATGAAGGAGAAGAAAGCTTTTCATACTACTTTGCTATCAGAAAGGCTAGCCATCGTGTTACTTTTGCACTTTGCTGAATAAACTAAAAACGAGACTTCAGAAAAGGTGGAACTGCAAATTACTAAGCTGAGGAGCTGCAATTAGAAAGGAAATTAAGAAAGTGGGGTGCCTTAATGTGAGATGTGACATTGATAAATCAAAGGAAACCTGGAATTCGAGCAGTAGATATTTCAACAGATTACCAAAGATAACTTGCATTCTTTGTTAGCACAGTCAATTTGTATTTGGTCAGAAAGATTAAAAGGCCAAGTAGCTGTTATGTCATTAGAAAACACATATTCATATAATTAAATAAATAGAGTTCCCCTTTAATTCCTGCTAAAGGAGGCAAAGACTCCAGGTGGCTATACACCAGGAGTTGTGTGGTACAGGAAGCAAGGGACTCTTCATTACTGGAATAAAACACTCACAGTTTCCAGAGTAAAGGTCCTAATTTTTCCATAAAGCAGACCATATTTAGGGGAAAATCACAGGTTAGGAACTGAAATGTGCCATAAGTGAAAACAGAATTAAGAAATTGAACATATGTTAAAGAGACTTAACACAGTTATAGATTTCTTTCGCAGTAATAGAAATCACTTACCATGTAATGTTTCGTACCCTAAACGTAACAACTGTACACATTTTCTTTTCATTAACATACTCTTTTTATTGACTTACTGTACTTTTCCAACTATCTGATTTTTAGAATACGATGCAGCTTAGTGACAAAAGTCCATAGAATTTGGGGGACATAATATAGATTACTTTTCCTAAAATCACAAATTATGAGTAGACTTGGTTGTATAAACTGGGAACGCCAACCATAAATCCCTTTGACTGACAAATATTCCAGTCTGTGGAAACAGTTTCCATTTTTAAGATGTTTACAGTTAGCTGCAGTTGCCCAGCCATGGTGCTTAAGAAGGGGAATTTCCATATGTGTTTTTTTCATAGTCTCCACAGTCAAACTTCCCTACCTCTGTGGACACAGGAGAGAGGCTATATCCTTGGGAGGAGTTTAATATGTAAATTTCAGAAGATAGATAAATAATTCCAGCTACCTGCAAGTTTCAAAGTGTTCTTAATCTCAAAGAAATTAGGCAACATATTTTCAGTGTTGCTTATTGGAAGAGGAAAACCAAAAAACTATCTGCAGCAGGACCTTTAAGTAAAACACGGATTTTCTGAAGGGACCTGGTCCTTTTTTTTTAAGTTATCTGATGATAGGCAGAAATGATCCCAGGGACAAGGCAGTCTTCTGTCATGAGCTCAGCTTGTCTGATAAAGGTCCAAAACCCCACAACCACAACTTACACAGTTTTCCCTTTTACATTCCCTTCTTTGCAGTAAGATGTAGGTCTCAGCCATCACTGTAGAAAAGGGCTGATTTACAGTGAGATGCAGAACACAGTGAGCCATCCCTATGGGAGGAAAGTAATCCATGCAAAATTCAAAAGGAACTTATGCTTACTGGGATATGCCAGTCTGCCACATTTCTGCTAAACAAAGCATTAAAGGCGATGGGAATGTCTGCTCAGGAGCAAACAGAGAAAAAAGCTCAAAGCAGTTTCACAGGCCTCCTTCAAAAATGCATGGGAACCCTTCCACAACTGTTGCTGTGCTTTGCTGAAAGGAAGTCACACACAAGGCTTTCTTCACTAGGTCTGTTTGGATGCAATTTGTAGTCTTGGCTTCTTTAAGATGCATGGATTTAATTAGAAGGACAAAAATAACAACTTCCAGCATCATGATGAAGAATGGGGGATGGAGGCCTGGTGAAATTCAAGAACCCTCATGTTTGGTAGAAAGCATGGTAGAGATCATGCCATTTTCTCAAATCTCCTTAAAGACAAAGAAATTAGGCACCATGCTTTCATTGGAAGAGGAAAAGCAAAAATGTGCTTGGCTGCTAGCTAGCCCAGAAATAGGGAGGATCTACTGAGACTCTGAGAATGCCCTCTGTTGTGAAGAGGACTGAGAAATTAAATATGCACTAGTAGGTCAATACCTTGGCATTCCCACAGAGTGCTGACTTCTACCTACAGCAACAGTCTCACTCATCCTATGACACATTATTAGTCATGTACTAATGGTAAGAAGTCAGAAGAAAACACATTTTCTTCCAAAATTGATGGAGCAGCCCTGTTAGACGAGATTAAATACCTCTACGTCATACTAGCTACAACGTTAAAACAAGAGCAATCTCTAGACATTTTCCTGGCCAGCTTCATGCTATCATTTTGAAAAAAAATATTACTTTCTCTAATCCGAAGAACACTACAAAAGTTGTGACACATTTCTGAGAAGCAGAGGGGACCTCACCATCAAGCATCTGCCCTACCTGCTTTATTTTGACTGGTGAACACCATACAGTGTTCATCTGTCAAATCACTTACTTTTTAGCTAAGGTAGTATAGGTAGACCCTCTTTGTTTTCAGAAATATTATCCATTTAGAAAAAGGATTTATAAATAATATGTAAAGTGTGAAATGTAAACTTACCCAGGGATCAGCAAAAACGGAATCTCTTTGGCATTCCGTAGTGGTTAATCAAAGCTGGCATTGCCTGCAGGTAACCTATGTGCCAATTTAGCATAGTTTAGAGGTATGCAGACCACTGAGTGATTACACAGATTGTTTTTAGGAAGCTGAAAATAGCTAAGTTGACTTGGGCATACAGTTAGAAAACACTTTTGGAGCATAACAGAGGGATTTTAACAGCAGTTTAAGTATGTTCTGCCATAGACAAAATCACAAGGAAGAAACAATGGCAAAATGATAAACTGGTTTATTGTGTTATCACAGCGAGCTACACTGGTAGAAGAATCAGTCTTACAAGCTTTTGGTATGTGTGTGAATTGCAGCACTGGAACAGTGGAAAAATCCATGCATCTGTGAGGAATATTACAGAGGTTCAGACTGCAGACTGAGTTGGTCAAGTTAGTTAATTTAAAAAATTATGCAGATATTGTACTATTATATGTAAAATGTATGGCATATGAATTAACTCTCTTCACTACAGAATACAAGCAGGTGGCCTTGTTTTGGACAGTGTCTACAAAAGGGACAATTAAATAACAGAAGGCAAAATATATGTGTTTTTAAAATGATTATAATTTACGAAGTACAGGGTCTGATACCAAGAATTTCTACCAGATCTCTTTGAAATGCCCTGTGCAAGGCAAGCTGTGGCTCCCTCTGATTGTTGTCTTGGACTTTTTCCTTTGAATACTGACCACCCACAGAGCTTTTAAAATGTCAGTCATTGCTATGGGGATCCTCTACTGGATAGTGCAGAAATAGAGGGATTTACATCTCGTAGTTATCTTTCTCAGCTGAGACCTACAGACACAGTTGCAAATATATAAATATAAATGTAAAAAATATAAAAATAAATATAAAATATAAAAATATAAATAAATATAACAGAAATATATAAAAATGCAAATAGTAAATATTCATAACTCTTCCTAAGAGTTAAGGTGATCATTTCAGACAGTTAAATATTATTGAAGTAGGCCCTTGATGTGCTTGTCCCTGTCTCATATGTATTTTTCTGCTGAGGTATAAGCTCAGCAATGGCCAGTTTAAGTGTATGCCACATATTTTCATTATGTGTTCTTAGTTACACAGGATCATAGCAGTTAGTCTATGGACCAAGCTCAACTCTTAGTTACAGCAAGGTGACAATGGAGTAGATCCCTTGGATTCAGTTGAATTACACTGGTATATAACTGAGAAGAATTTCCTCTGATGGATATAATTTCCATGCATGATATACGTACGTTCCTCAACAGTAATTAAGACCAGATGGTGCTTTTCATATTTAAGTGTGTGGCTATTGTTTTTCTCTGATACCTCAGAAAGCAGTTTTCTTCCATTCCCATACATGGCTGGTACTTTCCCACACATTCGACAGCTAATACATTACAAAGATTCCCCTGAACAAGTATCTAATGCAATTTAAAATTGAAAAACTTGGCAAGGAATTAGGCAACAGGTGCCTGGTATCCATCTATCGTGTATTTACAGCTGGAAGAATTACAAGCCGGGTCTTTCTAAAAAAGGTTTGGAACTCAGTGTCTCCTGAGGAATGTGCGCTGAGGGCTTAGACGCTGGAGCGGGGATGGCACCCGCTCGACGGGGACCACAACTACAAAAGGAAGTGGGGTGCATGGGTTGGGGGGTGAATCTGTGCATGTGGGCACATGCAGGAAGATGAGGTTAACTTACATTTTTAGACTGGCAATCCTGGTACTTTCCGCACATGCTTTAGGCTTGGGAAGACTCCAGAAAAGCCAGCTACGGTCACCAATTTATTCAAGCTTTATAAGAGAGACTCTGAAAAACTTTTGATATATGTATTATATATCAATCTATATACTTTTTATATATATAGATAGACAGATGCGTATTTTTAATGCTTACAGTCCTTTACTTGCTGCCTCTGAAACTAAAAGAAAAACATCTTACACTGGCAGAAACATTAGTAACACTACAGGAGATAAATAGGATACTGACTGATAATCGTAGTTACCACCTGTGACTCAATTAATTTCTCAGACATAAACCCTGCATAAACACACAATGAAGGACTGTTTCTGTGGGGTTGAATATCCCCCTAGAGAAATTTGCAGAGGCTACATTGAGGATCCAAGAAATGTACTGCACTCTTTATTTTATAAGACTAAAACCTCTAATTGTGTCACTCATATAAAACAGCTGTACTGCAGGATATAGGTTTTTATCAGTAGTCATGTTTCTGAAAAGACTAGTCTCCACTGAACTGTTGCACCTCTGAACATGGGTGAAATTTTAGAATTAACTTTGCAAACAAATTCTTTAAGTATTCTGGGCTGAATTCAAACTATATTTGAATAAGCCTAGATTTTTAAACAAGATCCTTTTTTCCTTCTGATTTCTTCATATATTACAGCCAGCTTGGGAGGGTCATAGATGCACAACTGGATAACAAATTCCATGACTTTCATAGGAGTACAAGTAAGGGTTTCTAGAAGACTAAGGAAATGGGTGACTGGTCTTTATTCTAGTGCGTAACCACCTTTTTTCCACAGACGTATACTCAAAGTATGTATTTGTTATACGCCTGCCCAGTATTTAGCTCAAGGGTGGTTTGGAACTGGACTGCAGTTTATAAATACATCTGCAGTACAAAAATCAGAAAAAGCAACAACCAGTGAAGAAAGATATGTACGCTTTTCTTTCAAAGACTTTCTAAGGTATCTGCTGGCTCAGTATGAATATTCTGTTTCAAGTGGATAAAGATTTCAGAAAGTATCAGGATGAGTTCTTAGAGACTTGAACTTCTCAATTCTTACAGACCTGAATTGCTCTCTTCCAAAGCATCTCAAAGCTCTCTTCCTTCTCTGCCCACCCCCAGGCACAGGTATCCATATGTGTTCTTGGGGCTGTGTATGGTAACAGGGAAGCAGAACAGCCACCAAGATAGAAACAGTGCCAGTGTCCACATATCATCAGCTACTCTCTGCATTCCCTTCCAGCTGTCTTGGTGTAACTTAAATGATCATCTAGGTGAAAAGTGGCTAGTTTTAGCTGAATCCAGCAAGAGAAACATTTTGCTAGTAGAGACAAGACAGCATGTTGAAGACTTTGCCTTCTCAGTACTGCCAGTTCTCATAATTGTAATTAATGTTTGTTTTGCCCAGAGCTCCATGTTCTGGAGTTGTGAAAATCTCAGCTTTCATTAAAAGAAAAAGTAGGTTTTGTGCCTGCAGAGGCAAGTCTGAAAATATGAACTTAAGGCATGGGGAAAAAAAAAAAGAAAAATAAAAAGTACTTAAAAGGTATCACTTTAAAAAACACGATTTTAAAAATAGTTAATGACATGAATTTTTAGGGCTTCAAGTATCATTTATAAATGCATAAGGCTAGTTATGTTACATCTTACAGATAAAAAACTCATTGCAAATTAAGACTACTTTACTTTTCAGAGCCCATTTGGCTTCCACAGAGCTCACAGATAATCAAAGAGAAAGAATGGAAAGGAAAGAACAAAGAACTTCACTCCTATAACAATCAAATAAATTGGCCCCTAAACTACCATTCACCTGCTCAGGCATGTTGCTGAGTGCAGCACGTCAGGGTACCCCACCACTATAAATCATCCAAGAGATGGCTGTGGGAAGGACCAGGCACATCCGTATGATTTAGGTGCTGCTGTGGCAATACAAGCAGAGCAGAGCTTTGTGCCCTGCACAACCTCTAACTGGAGGGTCTGTCGAACCCTGTCTGCTTCACACTGCCCTTCACCGGTGGTCCATGTGTTGGACCTGGCGCTCCAGTGAAGGATGTGAGAGTATCTGTCCTCTGGCTAGCTCCTATGCCTTAGTGCATTGACTTTCACAGCAACAGGAGACCTGAAAGCCAAAATGACACAAAGCTTCAGCAGAAGATGAGTCTGCTTTCACCTTCACAAGCTCAACAAGTATCCCTCCCAAATAAGTTTCGTCATGCACCACATACTCTCCCCTTTTTTTCCCAGATTAAACAATCACACCATTTTTTTCCTTTCTTCTTTTTCCCTTACAAGCAAGAAGATGGGTTTGTGTTGTGGTCTCCTTGGTGTGTATGTCATTCCCAGTCCTGCCACATAGTCTCGTAAAAGGTGTCCTCACCCTTGCAGGCTCCAAATTCAACTTGCTGCAGGTGAAAGCCGTATATACATCAGTCCTTACTTTGGAGACACAATGGTTCACACATCACTGAATGAAACTACTACACATTTGGGTTTTTTTCCCAGAAACCACCTTCTTTCACAAATTTTTGTGACTTCATTTTCATTCTGGTCCTGGAAGGCTTCAAAGGAGATATTATACACATAGGCTACCAGGGGGGTTGAGGATACTGTACAAGCACTAGTAGCTTTCAGAAAAGGAGAACTGGGGTTGGATGATTTAATTTATCTGTGATAACTTAGTAGACATCATCAGGAGATAGGTGTTGCTCAAAGCAGCAGGCAGAGCACAGAAAACAAAATCCCCAGGACAGGATGGATCAAGAAAATCACAGCATGACCAGTCCTAGTCAGCCAAGGTGCTCTGTAACTCGTAAAAGTGTCCTCAAGAATTGCTTGTCTGTGCAGCCAGGTATGTGGCTGGGGAATACAGATACAACATGCAGTTTACTGGGGAGGGGTGAAACAGATGAGGACGAGAACTCTAGTCCCTTGGAAAGGGAGGACCAAAAGCACATGACAATCTGAGGATGTCTGGGATTTTGGCAAGAATCTAGAGTCTAAAGGTAACAGGAAATTGTGCAGCACTTGTTTCAAGTAGAATAAACATAAGGAGAGAAGAGGTTCCTCTCATTCAATAGGTTCCAGTTTTTATCATTAAAGTATTAACATAAAAGGACCAGTTTTTTTAGACTCAGACTGACAAAAGAGTTTGTGGATTAACATTTTGAAGCTGAAGAAAGGCAACCACCACTTTACAAGAGGATGCAACATCGTTGCCTCCACCACTTCCAAATTGTTCTATTTTATTCACGTTTCTAATCAATAACCTTAATTTTGGCATTTCCCAACTGCTGAGTTCTTGATTTTAGGTTTTTAACATTCTTTTAACTTTTTTGTACATCATAGCTATAAAATAAATGACTGATGACTAATGCAAATCATTCACTAGGATGTTGGCCTCTCCTCACTGAACTAGTATCATTGAATAAATATGGTCATTATTTCACTATTTTTCATAAAAACAACTCTTCATAAAACACCCAATGCACTCCTCCTCCAGAAGACTTACCTTCGTCTCTGCCAGCACCTGAAGTTTTACTTACTAGATCCGAATCTCTGCTCCCTGTGCCTAATTTCTTTTATCTGTTCAAATGTTCTCTTCTGCCTGTTGCTGTGTAAAAGATCCACACAAATAACAGGAGAACCACTGCCAACGGTGCATTAATTGTATGCAAATGTCCTTGATGCACAGTGTAAATTAAATACAATAAATGAGAAACTTCCTGTCCCTCATCACTTTCCATTACAGTTACCTTATGTATTATTTGTTACCCTAGATAGTAAAAAAATTTAAATGGAAATTTGTTTTTATGTTCCCAGTGCTTCTGCAAGTGAAAAAGAAGAAATACATTAGGACAGATCAGCAAAGTGAGTATGGCAGTGGCAACAGCTAAAGCAGTTGAAATGTTTTGGCATAACACACCACTGAGGCAAGTGGAGAAGGTTTGCACCTTTCTACACCCAAGCTGTGTTTAACTTTGTAAAGTACATGAATAGGCTTTCTTCATAGTTAAAACCAACCAACACTTAGGATTGCTTTCCGCACAGATTATATATGGATTTCCTTAAACAGGCTTAGCAACCAAATCAATTAAATCAACATGTCCCCCCAGCAGTATCAACATTCCCTGCAGTAAAATAAATTTATAAATCTTCTCATCTAGAATAATTCAATCATCTCCAATTTTGGATGCTTGAGGAAACTGGGCAGGTGGAAAGTTCTGGATACAGAAGTTCTTTGTTACCCCTGAACACAGAGAGCATGACCAACTTTGCTATTAACTTCTCAGTATCCCACAGTCAGCCATTTCCATGCCTGTTGTAGATCCTGCCCTTGCTGCTGTGAACACCACTATTCAGTCCCCCTTCTTGTAGAAAGCTTTTAGATATAGCCAGGGCCCGTTCCCTGGCTTGGAGTCCAGTTGGCATGGTTTGACCATGTTTATAACTATTAATCTCTTTCATCCTCTAAATCACAGTTAAAGGAACCAGCAGCATCCGAGTTGCAGCCAGACTGCTTTGGGAACCATCCCTGGCCCACAGGAATTCTTGAAGCATGCTCGGGAGTTGTTTGGGAGAGGGCAGGTTGGTGCAGGCTAAAACCATACCCAGAAGCACTCTAACAACGGTGCCAATGATTGAGCTCCAGTGCTCAAGCCTTGGCATTGCTTAATTTACAGCTATTCCTGAGCTAAGAAATCCAGGAACTGGTCTGAATTGTATTAGTAATCTTTCATCTTAGATCTGATCTACTGCTAATAAACTTAATTCTAGCAGTGACCAGACTTTAAAATCTTTTTTCTCCTGCAACACAGGCTGTTGCATGTTATCAGCATGACCAATCCAAAGGCAATTCAGTTCAGTGAAAGTCTGGAAAACCAATAAAAAGCAAAACAGGGAACATCATTGTGCCACTGTACAATTCCTTTCATTCCCCCCTACCTTCAACACTGCACCCCACTTGAACTGGAAGAGGGACTCAAAGAAAGGAAACAGGAATGATCAGAGGTGTAAAATGGCTTTCACATGAGGAATTGCTGAGTACTCTCGGACTTTTCTGCCTGGATTTGCTGCGGGTATGATCATAGAATCACAGAGTCACAGAATCATTAAAGTTGGAAAAGACCTTTAAGATCATCAAGTCCAACCATCAACCCAGGGTCTATAAAATCCAGCATAGCAAGGAGTGGCTGGACTGTGAACGACTTCTCACTCCCTCTTTCAGTGCAACAAACAGAGCCACCAGATGAAGTTAAATGGAGCTGGGTGTGCCACATGGAGAAGTGTTTTTTTCACCCAGCAGTTAGAGAACCTGTAGAGCTCTAACTAAAGAGCTAAGTGATGCAAAAAGTTTACATGGACTTGAGGGGAGACTGGACAAGTGCTTGAAATAGAAATCCCCTGGGTTACAAAACAGACAAACTTCACTAGGGCCAGGAAATCCCCCGAGCTGAAAATAGTTAGAGGCTGAAAGAAGAAATTACCACGTATGCTTGCCCTGCTCTCACCCTTGCCTTCTTAGGGGCATTACTGGGAGCAGAGCACTGGGCTAAGTGGTCCAGGGGTCTGAACCACCTTGGCCATTTTTACATCCTCACTGGTGACCCAGATGGACTCTTGATGAAATATTCTCTCTTCATCACCAGGGCTGAAATCACACTGACAATGTCCCTATGGAATTGCTCTGTTTTCTGAAGTGTCCTGGCCTTGCGTGACACAGGAAGAGGTTATCCCTCCTGAGCACCCCATATCACTAGCAGTTACACTGCAGGGTGGCCAGGTGGCTAAATCAACTTTACCACATCTAAACAACACTAAATTACAGCACCAACTTAACCAAAACTTAAGGAACAGAGAAACAATCCTGGTGGCTGCACAGTAGGTCATAACCTTGGGCTGACACAGCAAAAATAAAGTCAGTGGTGTTTTTGCAGTTAGTTTTTTAATGTCTTTCAGAGGTAGCGTGTGGATCCTCGCCAACTGTTAGCACTGCAACTTTTGAATCCTCCCTGAAATCCTGCCTGATTCCATTTTCTGTTTAAAATTTTGCTTGTGATATTACACAGGATTTGGGAGTAAGGGAATAAGGAAGGGTGAGCTATCACTGCATGTGGGATTTGAAAGCCGTTTCAGTCAGTTTTCTCTTCTGCCACAGGAAACAGTGATTTATTGGTGAAATGCCTAATGCAGCTGGGAAGCTCTGCTGAAGTCTTGAATTTGTGTGAATATTTCCCACATGAGAAAAGCCCAGATGGGAAATAGTCACACAATGGGAGGGAGAAACCTGGAAAGCGGTTAATGTCAACAGAGATTTAATAGTAATAGTGTGCAGCAAATTGGACATGCAGAAAAGAGTAATACAGTAGTGAAACAGACAAAAGCCATTTTGGGTTGAGTCACCAGAAGCTTCATTTCAGACACTGGAATGTAGTCTTAATTTCTGGGCATGTCGTTACCTGAAAGACTAATTGGAATGAATTCTGAGAAGGGCAGCAAAACTACCACGGAAAGAGAGACCAGTTGGTAATAGCACATCCTGAATGAGCAATGAGTGCGGAGGCACAGACTACATAGACTACATGAGGAGAGAGAGCACAGCTATCTGCAGGATGCAAATGGCAAGCTGAGAGGGGACAGCAAAGAGCACCGTGTTGTACCACAAAAGACAAAGAAATGTTGCAAAAAAAACCCATGAGATAAAAGTTATGGAGGAGTTTCGTATGAGGAAAGGCTGAGAGAGTTGGGGTCGTTCAGCCTGGAGAAGAGAAGGTTCCAGGGACACCTTCTTGCAGCCTTCCAGTACTTAAAGGGGGCTTATAGGATAAACAGGGACAGACTTTAGCAGGGCCTGTAGTGATAGGACAAGAGGCAAAGTTTTTAAATTAAAAGAGGGCAGATTTAGACTGGCTATAAGGAAGAAGTTTTTCCCAATGAGGGTGGTGAAACACTGGCATAGGTTGCCCAGAGAGGTGGTAGATACCCCATCCCTGGAAACACTCAGGATCAGGTTGGACGGGGCTCTGAGCAACCTGATCTAGTTGAAGATGTTCCTGCTCTTTGCAGGGCGGTTGTACTAGATGACCTTAAAAGGTCCCTTCCAACCCAAACTATTCGATGATTCCATGATTCCTGTCAATGGGATATGTTAGGCTGTGGAATGGCCACCAGAGCAAAGATACCAATAGCTGAGATGTTTTGGACTGTATAAGGGAGGTAAAAGCACAGCAGGAACACTCTACATTCGTAAAGATATGGGTTAGAAATGTTAGGGCTTTCCCAGTGCTGAGCTGCATAGCCTGGAGATTCATGATCTACTGGGTAACAGTGATGCAAAGCACACAAAGAGAGACTGTAACAGATTCTTAGCCTGTGTGAAATGACCCAGGCATATTCCGATCAACCCTTATGACCATGTACACCACAGCTGAACATCTACCCTTGGCACACTGGGGAGGAAGAGAGAGGGAAAGTCACACTTCCTCGCTTGAATATGCAAAGCAGACACCACACAGTTTAAAACAGCACAATACCCTTGAACGGAAATTGCTTCCAAAGTCTTCTACAGAATAAATTATTACATCATGCTTACACTGTTATCTCACTTACAACAAACTACTAAAATACAATCTTGTTACAGAAGAAAAAAAATTACAATGGTGTCAGCATCCTGATTAAATACTTCTTCAATAGAGATTTCATGCTATTATTTTTGACAAAAAAACACACCCAAACCCCAATATTCAAGATTAAATATTGGGGAGAAGAAAAACTAGTCTCTCTACTCCCTCACCCTTCAACGAACAGGAAATCAAAATGAACAGAAACCTCTAATGCATATAAGGTTATTGCCCTGAATCTTTTGCCATTACCTTTTTCACAGTAGAGACTACCACATGTCCTTTATCAGCAAGCTCAGCCTGGGTGAAAAGAGTTAACAAACAGCTCCCACATCATCAGGGATCCTCAAAATCACTACAGATATCACCTACTAGAAGCAGAAAGCAGAGAGTCTGAAGGACAGGGTTAAAGACAGAGCTTGAGCCTTAACACTGAATTTCTTAGACGTTTTTGCCTTCACAGACCACTAGAGTTATCTCAGTAGGCTGTGTGTACATCTGATTCTCAGTCTTAAGCAGAGTTTGCAAGGGAAATCTCAGCAGTGTGGCTTTACAATGATTCCCTTTGGAAGGCTGAATGTGAGTTAAGCTAGAAATTTAAGAAGTCTGGATCAGCATCAGCTGCTGGTGAACACTGTCAGCATCTACTGCTCCTGTTCAAAGCTGGGATAAGGGTGGCTTGTTATCTCTGAGTTTATTATTCTGCAGATCCACCAACTGTACTATGACAAGAGTTACACTTGAAGCTTCAGGAGACATGATTCTGGACATACTGAACTTTATAAGGCGTATGGGCAACCAGACCCTAGGCTAGCTTCTGCAACTGTTTTGACTTGCATTTCATTCATATTTAAGGACGCTTACCTACTTAGCTTCTTCTAGTAGTTTCCAATGAAGAAGAAAGAAAAGAAAAAAAAAAAAAGGAATTGTTTTGCATTGGCATTTAAAGAAAAATCTGCCTCTTAAGTATTACACGTTATTACAGGTCCTTATTCCTCCAGTGGCACTGGGCTCCCACATCATCAAGGTCAGCATTTGCTTTTACATGTAGGAATAAACCCCTGACTATTAGAAATAACTTTCTGATGAATATGGGATGCCACTGGCAACATGCTTTAGGTCTCCTGCAGGAACAGTGCAACCTTAAAAGTTTACCACTTAAGCTTTCATATTTTATTCACCTATTTCACCAAGGCTCAGAGGGCTGGTGAAATGTAGCAAGCGTGGAGACTGCTGTTATCTTTTCTCAGAAGCACTGCCTCTACGGGATCCCTACAGGTCTCCAGGGAGGACTGAAGCCTTAATTTACAATCTTGCAGATTATTTCTGTTTGCATACTCGACCCCAAATGGGAGGAAATGAAACATAACCATTTTGTGGGCAGTGAAGTGGGGTAAGAGCAGCCCCATGCCTCAAGCTCAGCTGGGAGGCAGTGACCTGGGTTGGGTGCCAGCTTTCAGACATCAGATTCATACCATGGTGCTGTGCACACATCAGTGAATTGCAGAATTGCATCTCCTGCCTTTGTTTTCCTCCAGGTAAAACAAAGATTATATCAGCTGAGAAGCCCTGAGGTGAAAAAGCCCCTAAGCCTTACAAATATCGTCAATTGTGATTTTAACATTTCACCCCATCTTCAAATGAGTGTTGTTCTCATAAGGACAAAGCATTATTTTTCTCTGCCCTCTAGAATAAACCAGGAACCCTGACAACAGCTTCAGAGGTTAATGTGACAGATACCCACATTCACTGCAAAAAATCCAGATATATCTTTGTTAAGCAAGTAAGAAAAGATTTCTTTCAAGGCTGCGTGGCTTTTGAGCCTTGAAAAATCTTATGAGTCAGATAGGGAGAAAAAAGCATATATAAGCAACCCATTCCAGGAATCCAGCGGCTTGTAAAGAGAAAGAACACAATTATGCTGAGCTGCACGGCCGAAAGTTTAACAGAGCAGACCCCATGTGCCCTAACACACTTAGTCTAACTCTGACTTGCTGAGCTGCTTTAAGCTCTCTGTCAAAACGGCATGAGCCTCAGCGGTTTCATTTCACAAGCACCAGACACCAGTGTCAGGTAAAGCTGATGCAAGCTGGGAGTAGCTGGATCAGTGAAATAGGACTCTCACCTCTAAACAGGGCTTTGGACTGAGCAGAGCTGGCTTAAAGCAACTTTCTCATCACAAAACGGAGTGGATAAATGAAGAAACTAAAGCATTTTCTCAGACTCTCTGGTCCTTAGCTGCAAAGGGGACCAGTACACTCCATTGTCATCGCAAGGTCCCTTTCATATGTCAGCACAGTCATTGCCGAGAAATACTAGTGGTAAAGTTCCTTAATAAACCATCTTCACTAAAAACTCCAGAGATGGAGGCTTCCAAATTTTAAAATTTTATTAGGAAGCTATTTTCTCAAAGACTTCATTTTGAAAATTAACCCCAAGGCTTGGAATAGCTCTAAAACCTCAGTGGCTCTTTTAAAAAGTAAGCAGCCCTTGTTTTCCCATTTCTTATTTCTGAAACAAACTATTAAACAAAAATTCCCTGTTTCTTAAGTACTTACAATTTAAAATTGAATGCTTTTGTCTCAAGAAGCAGTTATACAAATAGGAAGAAACATTTTGCAACACAGCAAGCTTAGGCCCAGCTTTGCTATAATGTAACGCTTGGGCAAATGCCCTCCATTCAGCAGAGTTAGGAAGCACTTCTAACAGGTTTTCAGGCCAGAAACCTGCTTGCTCCTTCCCCAGGGAGAACTGCCATTGAACAGTGGCTGGAAAGTTGCTGCATGTCTAAGAAATATGACAGTCAAAGATCTTATTTAGGCTGCATATCCCATCTCTGAAGAAATCTGGAGACCATTCTTGGCCTTATGTGACCATCTACAACTTGGAGTTAATTCTCCTGCATTGCACCAGTCCAGCACCCTTGCAGGACAATGCACCAGGAGCCCCGAGTTGCCTGTTAACACCAAAGCTGTGGCCTCTATGTCCCCTCCTGTCAGTCCCACAGCAGGGTTTTGCTAGTGATGGGAAAAGGAAAGCTCTAACCCCTGCCTGAAAACCCTTCCCGAATCTTCTCAGCTTGACCTAAACCAAACCTTCTCCCTTGCGCAGCATCCCCCTCTCGCTCCCCTCTCTCTGTGTTTGGACAGCGGACAGAGCAGTGTGCTTTGCCCTCTGCCCTGCGCCCGTGGGTATTCTTGCAATATAACGATTTATAAGGTTGATTTCTGCCCTGCGTGCCGGGCTCAGGGCTTCGTGGGCTTCCCCCTGGCTGTCTGAGCCCTGCTGTTTTCACGGAGGGGAGGGAATGCCCTGCACCTTTTCGAAAAGACACAGAAAGTCCCCCTGGCAAAGGATCTCATGAAACATGCACTTTTTACCATTGCAAAACTGTCCAAAATTAGCTTTTAAAAGCCGTAAATTACCACAGTGAGCCAAGGAATTTGCATTTGTAAAGTACACGCCTGAGGTGCAAAACACATTAACAAAACACACAAATAAATAAAGCTGTTCAAAACCAAATGCAATTATACATTCAGGGCAAGGTGCCATGGAAATCCACGTCAGTTGTACATGTATGTTTGAAGGCAACGTTTTGCCCTGAGTCCAAACTGTTTTGTTTCCCCCATAGGGAAAATATGCTAGAAAATACTGGTGCTATCATGTTATTTACAGGGTAGCAGTAGCTAAGGAAATGAACAGCTTGAAATACATTTTGCCGTGGACGTGGCTAGTATGTAAAGGCACACATCTGAGAACTACTTCCTTGCCCGAGAGATGCGTGCTTAAGTGCACACCTCTGTCTGTGACCGTTTTAAATGCTGTTACTCATGCAAGGAGGATGCCGGCAGGCACCTTGAGGCAATTTAGGTACTGAACTGAACTTCCCATTTCTGTGCGAGGCCTTCCAGCCCGCTCAGGCATTTAAAGTAATTCGACACATTTGTGCAGCTATTACGTGCAGGCATAACCCAACCTCCCTGCAGTGGCACTTCTAAAATACGGAGAAGCTCGTGATGGTCCAAGAACATTGTGGCGATGATATGGAGATTCATTTTAGTAATCTTCCCCAACATCCTGGAGACTGCCCTGTAGATGGAAGTGTGACCTTGGAGCAGAATAATTTTTCAGATATATATCCTGATATATCAAGGGTGGCTTTGATTACCACGCAGCTCAGCCACTCACAACATTTGCATTGCTCTCATGCCTTTCCAGCAAGCACTGTCGGGCCTTCCTACAGGTGATGGAAAAAGGAAACTTCACAGCCCCTGCGCGAAGTGCATCCTCCTCCAGCGTTGCACCAGTATGCCCTTCAGAGCATCTCATTGCCTTGAGCTTCTGTCGTTAGACACCCATACCCAGCTTTTACTTGCGTATGTCTAACTCCATGTTTGGTGTCATTTGGTGCAATTCAGTGATTTTTAACTAGTGCTTTGCAAGGCCCATGGTGGGTGGCTTCCACCCTTGTGGACCAGTCCTAGCGGTCTCCAAAAGGTAACTCAGGTTTCACCTATGCAGCTGAGTCTGCTGAAGCTCCTTGCTCAGGTAATACAGCCTACCTTATGCCCGTACAGGTGTAGGAACCAGACCCCAGCGCGCATAGCCTTCCTACTTTGTACCTGGTCTCCCTGGCCGGGGAATCATTTAACAAACCCAAGGGCACAACACAGCTGCAGATGCCTATGAAGCATGGACAAGCTGGAAATTACAACTCCCGGGGAACACCTGCATGAAATATAAATATGCTTTTCAGAAAGCCACTGCCACCAGGCTCAATGACCCTACACAGGGGCCCACACCTACATGGGAAGCTTTCTACAAGTCTTTAAATCAAAAGTGGCTGGAGACAAACATTTGGAGAGGGGTGGTAGACAGATATCCCAGGCAAGTGTTTCTAAGTGTCACACAGCCGCAAGACATTTTTCCAAGTGGGAATTTTGGGGGTCTCTTCTATGAAAATTTGTTTGTCTTTTGAAAAGGACTACTAGAGCTTTTCAAAGAAAGAAATCTCAGTTTGTTCTCTGTTTAAGCCATGGCTGCAGGAGTTGCCTGTGTTTTGAATATGACCCTTTTCCTGAGGGCTGTAACAAGTAACGTAACACCAAGAAGGTAGGTTAGGCTGATTCAAATTCAATGAAGAGAAGACAGAAATTGTTTTTCTGGCTTGATCGATAGAGATTTAGTGCTAACTCTTGGAGGGCTTTTCTGGGCCTTCTTTTTGGAGTGTTTAGGGAAGGAACAGAAAACACACCAAATTAATTCAACAGATAGAACCACAAATTAAAAAGTTTTTGACAGAAGCAGATAGCATCTCACTAGTATGTCCTTGTTTCATAGTGTCAACTCCAGGTACCTATCCTGTTTTGACTATTCAATTTAAAAAGCTTTATGTTTCATCATTAACAATGTCCTACATATACCTGGTGCTGGATTTGCTTGGCTACAGGATAGCTACAGCTCTGTTCCTTTTCTTTTTTTGCCAGAGTTTACCTCGTCCTCTACCAGATGCCAGGTCTGCACCTCCCCTTGGGTAGGACTGCTTTCTTTCCTAGGCTGGGATATAGGATATCAGGGAAAAATCTTGGATATTGGGATCTTGGATATTAGGAAAAATTTCTTCACCAAAGGGGTTGTCAAGCATTGGAACAGGCTGCCCAAGGAAGTGCTTGAGTCACCATCCCTGGAGGTATTTAAAAGATGTGTAGATGTGATGCTTAGGGACATGGTTTAGTGGTGGACTTGGCAGTGCTAGGCTAATGGTTGGACTTGATGATCTTAAAAGTCTTTTCCAACATAGGTGAGTCTATGATTCTATGATTCTAACTGCGGTGCCTTCTGTAAGGGCAGATCAAATCTGAGTCCCTGTGGCTACTGGCCTAAGTGTGATACCAGGCATAATATGGCCCAGCCATCATCCTACAAGTAAAAGTATATCAAAAAATGCAAACTTTTAAAGAAACAGATTTTAAAGTAACAAATAATCTACATGCATGTCCATCTGTCTAGAAAATTGTCATCTCCAGGAAACAACCTGTTGAAGCTTCAAGCATCCCCACAGCTCCTTTGGCTCCATTTTTCTTCCTCCTGGCAACTGTCAGTTATTTCTTGAAAAAGCATCTCCCCTGGGCTGTGCTGAGTTCTCCTCCCTATCTGGGATTCCCTCCTCTGGTCAAACTGCAATCTGAGGCTGATGACAATCTTCAAGGCCAGTGACTCTGCCTCCTAAGACCTCTCAAATCTTTCAGAAGTAGTGGCTTATTGTAGTACAGTTCTCCTTATGTCTGCTTTTTCCTGAAAACTTTTGCCAATGATCTTAAAATACAGTTCAATAACCAAAGCAAAAGGCATGGCCTGTCTCAAAACACATTAAGATGGCAGAATTCTCTGTGGAACTGTTTTTTTTGCTGAGGAATCAAAATACATGAGACATCTTAAGGCCCATATGCTTTATCTGGACTTTTATTTAGGTGACTAAGTAGTCACAGGATCTTATCAAAACACAGTGCCCAGTTATGGTTGTTGAGCACATAATAACTTGTGACAGTAACGATGAAAACCAGGTTTGGGGTGTTTTCAGTTGGGCACTAAACATGAAGGGAGCAAAAATTCATAGACGTTTTTGAAAAGTCTGAGCTAAGTGAGTCAATAGATCAATGGTAAAAAAGATACGCTGCTGGGTTATATACTTTTATTTCTAGCTCACATTGCTTTTTGAATTTGAATTCAAAACGTCTGGATAGCCTATTTCTCATTTCTACTCAGCTCCTTCACTACCAAGATGGAGACAGAAGAAATCAAAATTCTGACATGCCATGAGAGATCCTGTTATGCTGATGTAAAATTTATTAGAAAAAGCCCAGTTCTGGAATTTTGCAGCAAAAAATTGAAGCTTTGGGAGGTAAAGATAATGAGCAGACGAGTATTTGTTTATGGGAACTGCAAGTAGTGGAATTTGCTTATCAATGGCAAAAAGGGCAGAATTTGGCCTTACCCTGCATGGAAATAACAGGAAAACACAACAAAACCCATCACACAAAGTTTAGATTAGATGGGAACTGCAAGCTGCATAGCTCAGATCAGGAATCCCAAGCTTTCCAAGAATACAGAGGACCTTGCTTCAAGGGTGCACGTTCAACCTCTCCTGTGTCACACAATTCAGGGTTATTTGGACGTGGTACTTTGCACCAAGATTACAGAAACGTTAATTCAGATTGTAGAGAGAATACAACTTCCTGATGGAACTGATACAAACCTGTCTTAGATAATGAAGTACAAATACCTTAGTATTTTCTATTTTTCATAGTATAGTAGGGAGTGAATAAATATAATAGATCCCCTCCTCCTGAGAACCCTGCAGTTAAGTTTTCCTTTGAATTTTTTCTATGCATTATCCATGCATATATGCATTGTACCTTATCAAGACAGTCATGATGTTTTTACTCTGGGATGGATATAGATGTAGATGACATAGATTTGCAAAGGGTAAATAATCAACTGTGTGATTATATGACTATATGTCCATTCTGTGATCATCTTTAGGACATTGCAGAATGAACCCCTATAGAGCTAACGTTTGTAAAACCGCTTTGTAGTCCTCAGATGAAAGACACTACAGGAGTGCAAGACATTATTATCATTATTCAAACAGTAAGCCTGAAATAAAGCATGAAACTACTGCCAGAGTGACTGTGGGGAGGTGGGAGCAGGGCAGGGGTGCGAGAGAGGGTGAAACAGCAGCTGGCATTCTCATTTGCTGCCGTTAGCATGGATCACATATCTCTACGTGGAGAATCATTTTCTAATTCTACCTTGGGAGGGGAGAGGGGGGAAGAGAGGGGCATTCATTCCATGTCATTCAGAAAGAACCTTAAAGACCTATTTATTATGCTGCTTCCTTCAGGGAGTTTGCTATAGGGTTTTGATTTCAGCTATGATATACTGACTGCTGGAGGAGAAAAAAAAACTTCCTGAACCAGTTCTCTCCTTTCCTCTTCTCAACCCTGAATTTCACATCAAGTTATATTGTTCTCTTTTCCCATTCTGTCTGTAATGTCAAAACATATATGCTCAGATGCACATACACAGCAAGAAGATCCCTAAGAGCTATGAATATTCCTGTCTCAAGAACCAGGATAGTGGAAGATGGCCTTGATCCTGTCTAGAAAGGCCTGCGAGGAATTTGTTTAACTCTCTCAGCTGGGATTCTCCTTTATTTAGATCAAAATTCAGTTTGATTTGTTCAGTCCTTTAAAGTTGAACAGTAGAGTTAAAATGGGACATGATTTTCATTTAATAACAGAGTCGTCAGAGCTCCCACTCTTTGACATGCAGTTTCTGCTCCTAAATGCAGATATCCTTCTTTACAATGGAGCAACAGTTTTAAGTATCAATTCATTGTGTCCACAGCTCTTATTCAATACGGGGTTTAGCAACAAATAAACATTATTCACATATGATAAAGACAGAGCAATCAGGAATAATCAGGTTTTGGAGCATCCCCAAAACACTGACAGCAGACATGTTTTGTTATGACCACATGAGAAAGCATCAAAATTTCAAGTGTTTGCCTGACCTTCCTTCTTCACTAGGATGGGAGTGGTGCAAGCCAGCGGTCCTTACACATTCATCCACTGATGCAGTCCTCTACTTTTGTATGTTTCCTTTAGGTCACCAGACATTGAGTAGCTGCTGTAAACCCAGGAAATCTAGTGGAGTATTTGGCAGGGTGGGGGAAGAACAGAATTTCACCACTATATCCTTATGTGGTTCAAACTGGGGTAGATTCATCCTGAGTCAGTGAAATTGTGCCAGTTTACTTCAGTGAGAAGCTCTGCCCATTTTTTCCAAGCATCTTGCAACTGAACAATGTGCAACTCAAGACCACACCCATATTTAACCATGTGATATTATTTGACAGACATGGATTGTCCCTGATTGACTGATTCTCCTGTGCTCCTGAATGCCAAAGCCTCAACTGCTGTATCAAAGATGCAGGTAAAGCAGGTCATAAATTACCAGTGAATACACCCTTAGAAGAAATTCTTCTTACAACTGGGGCAAATATACTCCAGATAGATATACATTTGCATTGCACCAAATGTCAGAGCCCCTTTGTGGACCTACGTAGTTGATGCTGAGGTAGGTAAATTATGAACTGCTACTTTTGCCACCCCTTTCAACCCAGCTGGCCCTGCTGACTTACCACTGCACATTGTTTTGCTGCCACATGTTGTGGGATTTCACAGGTCTAAGCACCACACCCTGGGACTCTGATACACCCATTGCAAGAGTTTGTGACATGGGGATTTTACTTCTATATCTGCCAAAGAAAGAAAGAAAGAGAAAGCAAAAGACTGGGAGATTCCAACTTGCTGCTTTATCTTTTGTTCTACTTCCCTCACTGTATTATTTTTCTTTAAAAACTGGTTGCAAATAGAAAATGATGTGCTACATCAAGTCACTGCAAAATGGCTGTTTTGCCCAAATTCTCCTTTTCCTACATTGTCTCCACTGTCCTGCACCTTTGCACAAGCATAAAACAAGAAACAGAGTTGCATTTAAAACATAGGCAGGAAGGGGAAATACAACAGAAGTATCAGGAGAAAGAGAAGGGTTTAATGTAATATTTTATGAGCTATAAATCAGTTCTACAGGGTTTCCTCTTAAAAGTCCATTATAGTACATTAATTGTGATTTTATACACTAAGTGACAGGGTGTACTCCTCCTCGGTATTGAATTTATGAATAAAAAAGGATTGCCAGCCTGCGTTAAATGCTGGTGAAGGCGTTTTCCTGAAGCCTTTGGCTACAGAATTCCATTTCTTCACCTTCATTCACATTCAAATGTTCACACTGATAACTCAGTTCTCCTCAGCCACGCGAATAAAGGGGGCTCTGATGCCTGATTCCATTTTCAATCACGCTGCTGCAACTCCAGAGTAACTCCAAGGAAGCCAAGTTTCATACCGGTACAAAAATTGGTAAAAGAGCAGGTTTGGTCCAAAAGTGTCGAAGGTTTTTCCATCAGACTGGATGGGTCAGGTACAACAGTGTAAAAAAGCAGTGCCCTGGATGGCACTGCAGGATCCCATTAAAAAAGTGAAACAAACATGTCTGACCCAGTACTTGAGAAAGTGCAGAGCTCCCTGGTCCCGACAGGCTGCACCCAACTAATGCTGACTTGGTGCCGCTGGCCGTGGCGGGGCCAAGGAGAGTGACAAGGAGCTCAGAGGGGAGAGGCAGGGGCGGCACTCGGTCTGCCCTCACATCCACCACCCTCCTCCGGGGACCCAGCTCTGGAAACTACGGTGAAATGCACGCAGCCTTGAATCATCCAGCACTCTCACAAACATGAATCCCACGACGGGCCTGAAGTCTGCCTCACAGCGAGGGGCCGGAGTACTGCCCAGAGTTTATAGCCAGATGTCAGCTTTGTAAGCCTTGCAAATATTCCCATCCAGGGTTGTTTTCTTGTACTCAGGCCCTTTTCCAACATGGGTGTGCAGCTCAAAGACCTCTAAAAGTCTATCTAAAAATGTATCATCTGTTTGCAAAAATTAGGAGACACTATCAATGGAAACCTTCAAGATGCTATATCCGCTCTGATCTATCTGGACAAATATTGTGATTATTGTAAGATTTTTCTGTTTCCATGCTTGGTGTGAAAATTCATCCAAACTTCAAGGTGACTATAAGTGACTTTCTAAACCAGAAAATTAAAGTTTGGATTCATATTGAGACAGCGTGAAAAAGTGACCATTATTAGATGTTTTGATCAATGAAGAACAACTGCATTAACAATTCACCCTTTCCAGAAAAATCTTTGACTGGTCCCAGCCAAGGGAAGGTCATGTCCCAAATCTGTACTCACGTCTACTCACTAAACTTGATTCCACATGGGCCAATCACCGATTACCAATTTTAGTATAAACTATGAAGGATGTTTGTAACTCAGATGCAAGAAACTCCATCAGGGAAGGAAGGCTAAAACAATAAAGTGATTCTCTAGGTGGGTCTTTATCAAAGTGTCTGCATAAAGGATGGTCTTTCTACTGATAAGGTCTGTTTTCTTAAGATTATCCCAGAAAAATGCCCCAAGTCCCCAAATTCCGAGGAACAAATATTAATCTAAAGTGTAATTAAAGTGGAAATCATTCATTTGGAGACTCATTATCCCCCAGCTGGTTGTACTTTTATAATGCAGGCTATAAATGCAGCATGATGCATTGTTGTGTCAAATAAGCAAAATTCTATATCTAAATCCATCCAAAATACCTGCTTTTTAGCAGAAATTTCTAGCTCACTCAGGGTTTGTTCATTTCCCTTCTGTGTAATTAGCTATCAAATTACTTTCATTCAGAGCAGTTAATGCTATTCTACTTGCAATTATTGTGCACTTAGGATAATCTTATACTATGTATTTAACAATAATACTTTGGAAGGGACTGAACACAGGGTAAAAATTAATCTATATTCAGTGCTGTAACATACAGGGAAAAAGGGAAAAACCAGCCATGCTAGTGGCCTTGCCCTGCACTGGCCAGGAAAACAAGAGCTTTCCAGTTGACTTCAGGGGACTTACAGTTTCACTGATCAGTTCTATGGAAAGCTTACACAGGCGTTATTGTGACAAACAGCTAAAACAGAAAAGATTTGTGGGGTTTACATGTCTCTCAGTATCGGGAGCACGTATCAAAACTGAATATGTCACTGTATTATAAGGCTGAACTTTCAGCCTCTTTATATTGCCAGGCCTAAAGGAGAAAGTGGGACAGAGAAGCCCTCAAATTCCCATTGCCACTTATACCTCTTCCAGCGCTCCACCCTGACTACTGCCCTGGCTCGCTCCAGTCATCCAGGGCTCTTCCCTTGACACTCCTGAGCAAAGCAGCAGGGAGAAGCAGCAGCTCTCCCTCCTCCCCTTCCCACTGACGGTGTAGAGAACAGCCCTGTTCTATCCCATCAAGGACAGAGGCAGCTGTTTCATTTTACTCATTGTAGACAGGGTTTTTCAGAGAAAAGCGTTATCAAAGCCACAGACTTCTGCAAATTCCAATTGCTTTTCTTCTGCATGTTTTTAATTCACTCTAGCTTCCCACCATAAATAACGAACCTTAAATATTGTGGCAGTGGTTATTTCAGTGAGTCCAATAGTAAATAAAAATATGTGTTTAGAAGGTAAATTATATAGTACATAAAAAGGAGGCAAGCAGGTAGCATGGAGAGACAGATCACCAAAGAGATTAATTTATCGCCAGATATCACGGTACAAGCCTTGAAGAAGAGTAACCTGAATCTGGAAACAAAGTGGATCATGGAAGATAAGGAAGAGACAGCAAAGCATCTGACTGCCTCCTTTCTGAAAAAGAACAAGGCACGAGTGAGACACTGCTGCCATGAGCAATCCTGAGAGTCTCATGGCAGCTGGGAAAGGCATTAGCAGGCTCTCACCCCAGGAGGAATGAGACCACGCAAAGACAGTGGTCCTCTCTCATCCCCCCTCCTACCACTCCTCTTCCTACTCATCAAGACAACAAGGAATGAATAGATACTGCTATTACAGGTTGAGAATAATGGTATCCACACGTGAATCTGGATTCCGTCATGAAGACCGTGGTATTGTGTGAAACATGAGATTCAAATATCCCAAGGAGGCTATTGAGGAAAAAGGGTCTAATGCAGCAAAATGCTTCCAGCTAGCAAGGATAGCTGAAGGAAATAAGATATAACCAACCCAACCAAAGATGTAAGGGCAAAATGCTACAATAGGGGGGAAAAAAAAGAAAGAAGAGGAGGGAAACTTAGTATATATCTGTACAGCAGAGATGTCACTGTAGGTTATATATGGCAGCTCATGGTTTCATGCCAGCTCTAATTTTGCAAGCCATACAAACATGCACAGCATAGACCTCCAAAGGGCTGTACAAGCCACTGCACACCTTGTGTTCACTTATGCCGAATTTTGTGTGTCCAGACCTTCACTGGTATTGTTTCTTGTGCAATCTTTACGTAGTCATCCTCTCATTTGCTGGGTAGATACGTTGTTAGGACCTTTGCTGATGACTGCAGCAAGATCTTAGCAGATGCTACAGATAATCACTACAAGCACATTGCAGAAGGAGGTAGCTAAGCATTTAACTTTCTGTATTTGCAAGTGTGCTGTTAAACCAATTTGCTTCCAGCTGCAAAGTGGAATCAGCTGCAATGCAATCCTACAAACATGGATAAGCAACAATAGCTGACTGAAGACACAGAACCATACCTTAGCCATGTGCAGGGAAAACACTGAAAGGTTGGTGGGTAAATTCTGGCTGCTGTGAGAAACCCACCAAGCAGGAGATGTTATCACATGGGGTTTACAGAAAGAGATGTAGGCAGAACAGGACAAGCCTTGGATAGGACTATAGTTTCATATCAGATATTCTTAGCATGAAAGGGAAGGGAAAACAGTCCCTTGTGCAGCTTTGCTGCTGAATATACAGACGTATGTCAAGGACAGACACATTGAATAAACTAAGGTTAAAAGCAGATCCCTGTTGGCAGCCTGAGCCTACTGAAATGTGGAGCTCCATTACCCATGATGGACTCTCCAAGGAAAAAGCTGGCAAAACTACATCTTTATTCCCACTGTAACTTCCAGCCTAGCCGTGACAAGGAAGACTTCAGGTATGCCGGACTCGCACCATTACACAGTTTGAAAACCAGTGCCATTATAAATGTACATCACAGGGTTTTTGGGGCAAAGCATTCCCGCTAGCTATGGCAAAAAGTGAACCCAGACATACCGCATTAGAGGAACTCTCCTGACAACCTCCGCCGTACCTTCTGGCAAATACGCAAGTACCAGTGGCTGGTTGCAAATGCCTCTGGCGTCAGCCCAGCCTGCTGGGTAAACTGAACCATTCATTAGAGCAACTCCCAGCCACCAAGGCTGTAACTAATGACATTGCTATTACAGAAGGAGCTGACAACAGAGGAGCAATTCAGGATTATGATATCAAAACATCCTGAGAAACCGGAAAGCATTAAGGAAATCACCAGAGCAGGGCTTATGAAAGAAATCCTGGGATACAGAAAGAGGCAGCCATCCTTCCAGAGGCTGCACAATAGACAGAAGACTGAGGGCCATGTGGCAATGGTATAGTCAGAGTAGGTGCAGAACCTCATCCTACAGGAAATAGTAAGCAGGCACTGACCTGAAGTCAGCACATGTGAGACACTACTGCATGGGCATTCAGACCGAGACTTTGGAGCCATGCATGTGTCCACAATGCATGTGGCTGAGAATCCAGCTTTAGCATGTGAGATATCAATATCCCCTAGAAACAACCCAAACCTTCTTGATCTCCCCAAACGTTCCTGAAAACAGCATGGAGGCATTTCTCCATTGGGGGTCAAAGCTGCTGTATGCCATGGCATGAAGGGGCAGCAACATCTTTGCTTGTTTGCAAAAAGACCCCAGGGGACACAATGGAGACAAATCCCAGGGCTGATCAGATCACATGAAGCAACTCATATGAGAGGTAACCCCATGCTTCCAGCTGAATTGGGAAAAGCAACATTGCCTCAGGGAGACTGGCAGTCATCCCAGGAGACTGGGAATTATCTCATGAGACTGGTACGTGTTTCACACCTGGGGCTGGAGTCCCATCTGAGGTGATCCAAAAAAAAGATTGCAGTATGCTGTTCATGAAAACAGAATTTGGAGTATAAAGCCGTATTTTCTAATTTTCAGATTCCACTGCTTAAAAAAACTCAAACCTAAACCTAGGGAAGTGCCGACAGGCGGCTTTTCACTGTCAGTAACCAGGACTATATGGTCACAGCATATCACTGCTCTTATCCCTGCGAGGAATGTCATCTGGGGGGCACGAGGGCAAAGAGGCAAGCTCAGGACCTGATGCTGTATTCTGTAGGGGGTCATAACCTAACAGCCTTTGCTCAGCCAACCGCCCACTGTGCCCTGCAGCAGCATTCATGTAATTCAGTGCCAAAAGGGAATCTGAATGCAATGCATCTTCCCTTGGATGCCTGCAAAAGTAACATCAGCAGTAGAGACAGCCCAGAGATTGATGTCAAAGACACAGAAGACAGAAGTATGCTGCTTATCAGATGGCTTGGACCATCACATGCCAACATGAGGCATTTTCCCAAGGTCTAGATAGTTACTCAGCATTGACTGAAGGGACGGGGAAACACGATAGCTTCCCATGAAGAGCCCAGAGAAGGAGCAGTCAAGGCACACAGGGAAAGAGAACAGAGTGAGAGCCAGCAGCCTGCTTGTCACAAAAAAAAACCCAAAAGACCTGGGATCACAGTTCAAATGGATTTTTACTTTGCTGTCAAATACCTACATAAAATAAGGGCACAAGGCAATGTCCAGGTTGCACTGAAGTACATGTTATAAGAGGTAGCTACAGATCCAGGATGGCAAGACAAAAAGCAACTGCAAATAGAAGTCATCCAGCACAGGAGGACAAATAAAACCAAGGCCAGGGGACATGGGATGAGCCTCAGACTACAACACTGGATTCAGAAAAATAAATTTATGTCACAGCATTTTAGACTGGCAAGTCATGACTCAAGAGAGTCAAGCTGCCAACATGAGGGGAGCAAGTCCCATGCCAGCAGCTCTGATATGAAGCTGCTTCAGCCACCTGAGCACTCGTCATCTGCAGTGGCACATGACATAGACAGGCCACATCATTCTTTTGCCCCAACAGCTAGGGAAAAAAACAGCAAAACATGGATGGAAGAAAGAAGGCTCCAGAAGCTGGAAAGGGGACCACAGAGGTTCTCTACCAGGCCTTAATTTTTGTATTGTATGTAACAACCTGCATGGAGGTGGAACAGAGGGGCAGAAACCATCACCTGGAGGAGCTCCTGGGGAGCACCTGGAAGCCAGTCTGTCTGCACCTGGCCAGAGCGCTGCCTGCACCTGCGGCACCTCACACGTAAAGGGTTTCAAGCCTGTTTAATATTCTGAGCTTAGAGCATTCTCCTTCTCAGCCAGAATGAAAAATGAGGTGCAATAGCTTATTTCACTTAAAGGGGTAAGAGGTACTTACTTTCTGCTAGACCCCATGGGGGAGGAGATGGGGCACAGGGTCTGTGACCAAGTTGCAGCAGTTTATTGCTTGCACAGGTCTGGGACAGCTAAGCACCATGCATTGCCCAAGGGAGGCTGTAAAGTCACAGTCCTCTCTAAGGTGTTAAGGAGTGCTGTGATAGGAGGGGCTGTTTTTTGAAGAGGACATTAAAGCAATTTCTTGAACACTTGCTCATTAAAAATTCTACTGCTGTTTTAACAGGAGTAGGATGCTATGTCAGGCACTGTGGGTTTTATTAGGAAATGTGAAATCATGCCAAATATTCCTGGTCTGAGTCTCCTATCAAGCCTAAAGATCAGTTCCCTTGATTTGTCAGAAGATCCCGGACTTAGCTTTTAAACCTTTGTTGCTAGTTCAGATCATTTATATAAATGATCTTTATCTGTTTCAAACCTTACCATGTCTCTGCAGAGAAAAAGCCCCAAAAATGCAATTTGTAATTCCTTTTACCCTTCACTTCCCAGTCCTACTTAATTTTCTACCCTACTACCTTCGCTTCTGCTGGGTTTTCTGGTTCTTCTCTTTTATTTATCCCTTTGATAGCCAGTGTAGTCGATCTGCCTCTTTCACAGCCTTGCTGTGAGTGCCCGCAAGCGAGGATGAAGAGTTTTTCCCCTACATGTCAGGCTTCAAACTGTTGCTGTTGCTGAGCTCCTGCTGTTTCAGCACACACCTTTCCACTGTAAAGGCAGCAATGATTGCCTGTCTCGGGCTTTCAGTTGGCCGGCAGCTGGGGTTTGAGGTTACTGGAGAAGACGTGCTCGGCCAAGTAGACATGCTGCTAGGCTGGAGAAGACGGTCGGGAAAGCCCTTGGGAAATCCCAGTGTTTTATTGAAATGAGGACAGATCCCAGTTTCAGCAATCAGCTGGGACTCCAAGAATGCCTTGTATGGCTAAGACAATCCCAGTAACACAGCACATCTGGTAACCCTATGGACAGAGTTAAAAAGAAATAAAACTTCCCAGGGAAAAGGCCAGAACTTTGATTAATATCTCCTAGAAAAGCAAAGTGCTTGATGCTGATCTCACAACAGTTTTGCATTGCTGCAACTCCATTAATTTTACTGGAGTCACCACAGACTTTCACCACTGCTGGAGCAGCACTTTCTGATGGCTAGACTTCGGTAGTCTATTTCTTGTTCCCCCAAATTTCAAGACATTCACACTCCACAAGTCCGTGAATTTCTCTGAAATAGCTGACAGGGAGCTTGATAAGTGTATCTTACTGTGTGTATTCCCAGATGCTCCATATCTCACATACTTTACTCTCCAACTCTGGCAGACACGATCCCAGCAGATGGCTACGTAAGGACAGCTCAATATACAAGCCCATATTAAACGCCCTATTTATTTATAGATATACAAATACCCATATATTTTTATTTACTCACCATTGTTTATATACTTTGTTTTGGAAATCCAGACATTAAAAGAGGTCCTAGTCCAGAGCCTACGCACCCTGGCAGATTAGTCACATAATGAAGCAGAGATGAGAACAGAAGTAGCAAGCCAAATGGCTTCTCTTTGCAGTAAAATAGCCTAGGTATTCACCCCAAACCTAATAATCCCCAAAATTACTAGAGAAAGCTAATTCTTCCAACTAAAATATTCATGTTCCCAGATGAAGATCCCTGAATCCAACCTCTTACCATGAGACATGCTTTCTCTCGCATGCTTCAAAATCACCACCTGGGCAATGTCTACATGAGAGCTAACCAAAAAGGGTATATAAGAACAACACACCCCTCTGACCTCCTGAGCATGCACAAGTGCTGCACAGGTAGGCTGCAGGCTTGGGCCCAAGGTTTTCTGTGTGCCCCAGAGATTAGGTTCCCACAGCACCGTGGCAGAATGGTCCCCATACCCAAGACAAAAGTATGTTGTGCCATACTGTAAGGGAGGGAATAAGGTGCCAAGCTGAGGGCTCCCAGGGATGAACGCCTTGTAAGTACTTTTCATGTGTGTTTTCTTTCCTTCAGTTCCACACACAGGAGCACAAAACCAAAAAGTGTGTCACTGTGAGCCTGGCTGGTAAGTCTTTTGATAATTCACACCTAGACATTTTGCAGTGGAAATAGGCAGAGGCCCCAAAGCCAAGCTGCAAAGCCAGACTGGAGAAGGAGTGATTCTGCAGCTGGGGGTTCAGGTCAGGACCTCAGCGCCGTCAAGCCCTGACAAACACACAGCTCCGGAGCTCCGTGTCAGACCCGGGGTGGAAGAGATCGCTGTTGAGAGCGCTGCAGTTAGGTCAGGCTATGCTTCTTACAGGGATGTTTGATGGCCCTTTTACACCCGCTGTATAGGAGTAAAACTGCAATCCAGAAGGAAGAACAAGAATATTCTCCAATTCACAAATTGTGTGTGTTTGTTTTGTTTACTGAACTTTACATTTTCTGCATACTGTACATTGAGCAGAGCAATTGCAGTGGCATATGTATCCAAAGAGCAGGAAACAGACTGCCAACGACCTTCTCAGGGTATCAGCAAAATAAACAAACATAACATGCACATCAGGTGGTCTGAGTGCCAGCGCTGGGATAAACTGAATCTGCAGAGAAAGTGCCGTTGGAATTTCCCTTTAAACCACACCAAGCTGTAAAGCCGCTTGGGTGCAGGGAGCAGTCAAAATCAGATCAGCGTGTGAATGTTTTAAAAGGGGGAGATTAATTCATGTGAGCCAGGCAGCTCAGCTGGAACTGCTGCTCAGCTGCCGGCTTCAGCTGCCTGCCTCCTATGAGTGTGCTTTTCCTTCCCCTTAAAGACTTTCCCTGGTGAGAAGGCAAGTGTCCCCAGCAGGCACGCTCGTGGTGCAGGCACTGGGCAAGGACCTACCAGCCTTTACTCCATTAGCTAATGGAGGAGGACGCAGAGGGTCTGTCCCTGGCGAGCTGAGGAAGGGGACCTGCCCAGCAAGGGTGGGTTTGACCCAGAGCACGAGTGTATAACGTTCTCCCTGGGGCCGACTGCTCACAGGCATCGAGAGGGGAGTTCTTCGGGGCAATCACTTCTCAGGGAACTGAACCTGGCTCTGAGTATGGGGCTCCAGAGGAGTAACATACGTACGTACGTGTGTGTGTGTGTGTGTGTATATAATATCTACATATGGTTAGTGGCTTGAAGTGATTGACTTCTGGGAAAGATGAAAAATGTTACTGAACCCTTGTGGAAAAGCCTGAAAGAATTTAATAGAAAATTACAGCCTTTCTCAAGAATTTAATATAGAATTATACAGGACAGTTAAAAACAACAATAGAAAGGATATTACTCTCTATTAAACTCTATAGGTTTCAGAGCAGTTTAAATAGGGCCTTTTAATGTTTCTGCAAAGATTCCTATTACATCCTGTAGGCTTTTCCACACGGATCCTAGCAGCCATCAGGGAAAACCTGGTGCCAGTGAGCTCCTAAGCTAAGTCGTCAAGTAATTCTGATAATCTACATTAGACTGAGCTCTGCAGCTCTGCTGCAGCTCTGTGAGCCTCTATGAGATTAAAAATGGCTCAGGAAAACTGGGGTTTTGGAAGAGACTTTCCGTTCTGCTGCCCCCAGCGGCATGTGGTCATCACCACATAAAACAACCTCTCCTCTTTGCACTGATGGGACCTCAAAGGGATGTATAGATGTAATATCTAAACACAAAGAGTGAGCTTCATTTTGGACTGAGGTACGATCATAAATATAGTTGCATGAAGTAGGACAAAGTATCTAGGGATATCCGTGGCTGGGACAGCCTCTAGAAAGCAGTCTCTGAGGCACGTGGGCACTAACCACTGTCTTCAGCCAAAATGCTACCTTTGGCCAAAGCTTTTGTTTCAGATTTATTTTTGTCACAGAATAATACATGTGTAGTGGCTTAAGCATTTTAAGTGTGTTGAATTAGATACTTTACGAAAGGTATCCATGTTCACAGACCTATCTTGATACATGATAAAAACTGTGAACAAACTGTTTTGGGTTACATCACCTCTATAAATATATGATTAATTTACCTCTGCCTATGGAAGAACCATTTTATGTGTTCCATTGCCTTCAGTTTAGCGGTGTTTAAAGGTACAAAATACATATTGCACATTTCCCCCTCAGCAAAGCCATCCTAAGAGAGCCTAAAATCTACCTCTCATCACCATTGCCAATCTTCTTCAGTCTGCACAGCCTGACAGTACCTCTTAGCTTAAAAGACCAAACACAAAACCCAGCAGTGCTTACACTAACATCTGAACACATCAAAGCTTTGCACCAAACCATTCCCTGACCCAGACAGTGGCATATGTCCATGGAAAAGTACTGTTCCATACAAAAACTATTTTTGTTAATCGGGGGGATGGCGAGGGTGGGAAGCAAATTAGTGAGTTAGCTTAAAGAGTTATTGCAGTTTGGTGATCCTACCACAGTCCAGATAAATTTTCGTACCATTGTTTGAACCCTGCTGGACTCCTGTCACTGGAATGAACCTCAGTATTATATGACTCTGAGTTTCAAATGCTAAGATGTTGAAAGGCCCTTCAGTTTCATCGAATGTCTTCCGTTCATAATGTTTTAAGCTATCAGAATATAAAAAAGCCCTAACACTGTACTTCATTGTGAAGTTTTTTATAATCTCTTGATATATTTGTCTTCCCTATCTAATAACAGCCCCAAAACAACTCACCTGGTATTGATTTTCTTTTAGATTGTATGAATTTTTCTTTCTTTAGCAATAAGGTAATTTTCAAAAGATGCTCATCCCTTCGAGTTTGAAATTCAGTTATTTTTGAAAGTAAAAATAATTTGCTTATGAAACCTCAGCAGGCTGACAACAGCAAGAATTAGTGCATGGGCCCTAAATATCTTGCATAATTCACCCAACTCTACATAGACCTTACTTAAGAGGTGTCTAAACAGCAGGGGAGGTAGCAAACTATGTACCTGAGCTGTCCTTATACATCAACAGGAGCCAGAGACAAAACTCCCCTTAATATCTATGGCAGAAGCTCAAGATGCTTCACGGATTTACACGGTCATAGAACATTATTCATGTCAAGCTATTTGTCTGCATAAACTTGTCTGCAAGAGGAGGTTCCAAAAGCTGGAGAAGAGAGAAGAGGAGGTACTGAAGAACCCATTAGACAAACTTGACTCTGAAACCTTGTTTTCCAGATTTGTTTGTGGAAGAGCTCTCAGTGTGATTTGCTGTCTAATGCTCTGAAACCAGTTGAAACATTAGTTGTGTCTGAATCTAATTTTTCTCTGTTTGTCATTCTTTAAAGCCCTACCAAATTCAAATGCTCCTTGGAAGCACAACTGCAAGGAGGGGAAAATCCCTCTGCCTGGTGAGAGAACCAGAAGCAAGCATCCTTCCAGGGGCAGCCTTATCAGCAAATCCATGGAGACTTATCAGAAGATATACATCCAGAGGTTTTCAAGCTGCCTTTTTGTACTTCTCCTTAGGCCTGAAGTTTGATATCATTATGGGACATTTCCAAGGCAGCAGCAGCAGCAGCTGCCCCTTAATCTTTTCACAAAATGTAAATCAGTTTCAGTAATTATCATAATAGATGGTTTGCTCTTGTTTTCTTGCTGGGAAAAAATACCATGTCTTATAAATTCCTCAGTGCTGTAACATCAAAGCAGCAGGGTCGGCATGCAGATCCAGAGGGGAGGGGAGACTAATTTGATGAGGATATACATGTGATAGATAGGGATTTCATTTAAGAGACCATCCTGAATGTTGTATGCCAGACTGAGCCCTGAAATCTTGTAATTGGGCATGAAAAGCATGTAGATCAGAGGTACTCACCCTTGAAGAACTGGAGCAATACCTCATAACCACAGTTAGGAACAGCCAAAGTATTTCGGAACAGCACATTAGGGAACTAGAGGGAAGTCATGGGCATCCTACACCGCTGGCAGCACATGGAGGGAAAGGAAGCTGTCTGAAACTGAGCTTCTGAGGGTCAGAAGGGCTCCTTTAGGACTGACAGGGGCACAGGGATGGCGTACCTCTCTTCCTTGGGCTGCCATGCTGCAGCCAGGATCAACAGTCAGGCCAAAATGCTCTCGGTCTCCCCATCAGCAGGGTCCCTCCTGGTAGTTTTCTGCAGCTGGATGTAAATCCCAAGGGTCAAACTAAGTCATTAGCCTTTTTCCCATGAATGTAAAAGTGAATCTGGCAATCCAGCCCCCAGTCCTTCTGTACCTCTCTGCAGAAATGGCTTACATGTGTAACACCCATGCAGCTTAATGCAATTATTTTTGCTCTCCTCAAATTTTACTCCCCTTGACTGAAACCGAGAGAATCCAGGAGAGCTGCAGGGATCAGGGCAACAATTCTGCCTTTGTACAGGCAGAGTGGCCTTTCCAAAAGAAATGAACAGCATCACTTTTTTGTTCAGGAAGAACAGCTCTGTTTGTTATACCCCAATGAGCAATAGGTTCACAGCATGGAGAAATGGTAGGAGCAGAGGAAATGAAATTTAACATGAGAGAGGAAAACAAGTAAACATTACTTTTTTTTTTCAAGGGAGTCCATTTGCAAGTGATTAACTTTTGCTATCGAGGGAGGATAAAGAGGGAGCCAAGATTCACTGTAACCATTGCAAGAACCGAACACAGCAGCAAATATGGAAAATTTCACCAGTTTGGCAGATGCCGTAAAATATTTTTAGCTCAAACACCTTATGTTTGTGGTCCTAACACTGACGCCAGCCTAGCGATCTGTAATCTCAGGAAACATTGCATTAGCTTTCACAGAATCTCACTTGTTACCAACTCTTACAAAGCTGCACCTCTCAAGGAAAATTGACTGCCCCTGGACTGGGTACGTGCCATGGTGCAATGACAAACACTAGCTCGTCTGCAAAGATAGAGTGTTCTCATTCTCAGCATCCTCGGGACTGAGGGAGACGGGCTGTTGTTGTTGAGCAGCTGAAGAATGCACGCTGCTCAAAGCTCAAGAATGTGGAAATGTCAGAGCTTTTTTATAAGGCCATTAAAAATGACATCTTAACAACATCTGCAATTAAAAATGCTCAAAGTTGGAAGAGATCTTCCAAAAAAACATGTGGATCATAGAACTCATTCCGTTCTTATGACTTAAAAATTTGACAGCATAAGCCTAGAAAAATGAGAGAAGTGCTTCTTCCTTGTCTGTTGTTTAAGCGGCTTCCCCAATACCAAATTGCAGTGACAAATGATGGTGCACTGATCCTAGGGTGTCCTCCAGCCCCATGCAGCAGTTCACTGCTACAGATGTTATAGCAGAAGGGCATCACTTGTTGTATGTCACACTTCTATATGTCACGAAAACATTTAATATTCTGCGTATCCAAATATACCTAAAGCTAAAGAATAACACCAAACAGTATTAAAGGGGATTGGTTAGCTCAAGGGTTTGGTAGAGTAGCTGCACTTTTCATTTTCATGTTTTCGGTTCAGGTGCCCCCATCAAAAAACAGTGGGATTTCTGTAAAATGAGATCTTGGCTCTTCTGGTCTGGGTCTGTCTGAGCCTTATGAAGACCTGCCACGGTTATTAGAACTATCAAGACACACTTGTTAGTGATCAGGGCAAACACAGCCTCAGTGGGCCATTAGGACACAAAAGCTCAGTCAAGCCTTTCACCTGATGTGAGGGGATCTCCTACTACCGCAGGTTGTGATTTACGTCCCCTATAGCTGAACAGGCATCTTCCTACTCCAAGGTTGGCAGGATGCCACCCTTGTCAGGACTCAAATTCACATTAAAAAAAAAATAATAATGGCGAAGAGTAAAGGAAAAGGGACCCCTTGGTAGGCTTCCTGGGAGCTACCTTGCAAGTAGGATAAAATGGCAGCTATAAAAGGAACATTCAAATTAAAGAAATGTTGGGATAGGGTTAATACAAGTTTGTTAATTATCTGGTAAGGACCTGCTCAGATGTACTTTGTCTCTGCATGTGCACACACACAAACACTTGCTTCAGTGCCTTGCTTGAATAATAAGGCACAACAGGGCAATCATTGTTGTACCATAATTGCACTCCTCGGGTGTATGCCAGCCACGAACCCAAAGGAGGAGTGCTATCAGCAGCCTGAGAAGTATGATTATGGCCCAACAAGGCATGCCCTGTTGTGACTTATTACAATTAGAAAAGCTATCTACAGTGTTGCAAACATTGAGGTGAGGGCGATGAGAAATGCTTTTTAAAAGCCTGTGTTCTGGTAGTGCATATTTAAAATGTTGTACCTGCTGCTAGGACTCCCCATTAGCCAATCATATGGCTCAAGTATCCTTTGAATGACATACTTCATGCCCCATCTCAGCTCTATGCTGAAAGATTAGAGGAATTAGCAACATTTTTCAACCCCCTTTGAGCTCTCAAGAGACCTGCAAAGCCGTAAGTGGTATACAGCGACTGAAAGTACATGCCCCTTACCAACACCAAAAAGCATTATCGAATATCTGGGGACAAATAACTGCTTTCCTCCCAAACAAACAGATACATTTTTTAACAAACAGCTTGCAAGTACAGTTAAGAGACACTAACTAAAAGGAAGAAATTGCTTTTTTTGCCACATGCTTTCATGGGTGCACATCTATCCATTCTTCAGCTTTCAAATGAGGGCCAAATGGGAATGAGGAGACCCACCTATTTTACAGAGCAGTTTTGAAGATTGATTAGCACCTCTAATGGTCTCTGAGATGTTCAACTGGCAGGCATTACAGGCATGCAAAAGCAAGATCACGGAAAGCATAGAAAGGATGTAGACAAGCTGCGAAACATCCAACTGGAAGAAATCGTTCAGCCTAATGTGACAGACCTTGTTAAAACAAGGACAGTGCCGTTCCTGCATAGGGTCCCAAGCAGAAGCTTTGTAGGGAGTGTTTGTTCAGCAATGCCAAAGTTAACTAGGGACTGTGGCAAGGATGCAGGACTAAAACCAGAAATGTAAGGCTCTCCAGCCAGTGCAGGAGGAGAATGTGTCCTGCATGTTCAGAAGTCTCTTTCACCTTGAATGAGAAAGATAGCTTCAAACAAACAAAGTGATTGTGCACAGGTTTTGATGAAATCTGAGCTCCCTCCAAACCACATCGGAATAATAGCTGCTTCAAAACAGTCCTTGTAAGAAAACAGAGCTAACACAGCCATTGCAGCTTCAACCAGTTTGGGGAAAAAATAATAAAAAGGGGGGGATTGCGTATGATATTAAATTCAGAGAGCTTTACAGCCAACATCTGGACATTGGGACAGCTGGAGCAGTGTTGTGTAATGCCTGTGAAGTGCAGAATAAAAAACCCTAAGAAATTGCCCTTTGATACCTAATCATCAGCCAGTCAAAACACGTTGGAGCTAATGTATATTAATCACTGGAAATCTTAGATACGTTCAGTAAATATTGCCTATTACAATATGTTAAAAAAAAGGCTTTGAAACAGCACTGTGCTCAGGAGTCTGATCCAGAGCTCACTGAAATATGCTGGAATGTTTCCATTCACCTCAGTGAGTTTTGTGTATTGAGCTTTTTCAAGCCCAGGCAGCAGTTCAAAAATAACTTTACAGCATTATCCCAATTGTTTATTTGTGTACGCACAGCACTGAAAGAGTACACATGGCCAAACAGAAAAAGAACACTTAGGAATATTTTTAAATTGCCATCACAAAAACCATTGACAATATAAAAATTCAACTGTTTATGATGTTGTAACACTGGCTTTAATAGGGATGGTGGTGGAGTAACTATGTGTAATATAATCAACAAACTAACAAACCTCAAGGCTCTCCTGAGGATTTTAATAGCAGAATGTTTAATATACTAAACAAACAATAATAGTGAAAATCAGGATATGATTAAGTAGTTTTAACAATCAATCCTGAAAATTTCTCTCCAAAATTTTTTCAAACTCTTTCGTAGTCAGCTCACAAGCTGCAGAAAACACGACATATATTTTAATGTGACCCACTAGGATAAAAATAAAGCTGTGTTTGTCCACTGTTGCCTGACTTTGGGCTCATTGAGTTAGACTGAGTAGATTTGAAATGAATCAAGATGTTTAACATCTGCCTCCTGTTATTAGGATATTCTCTTCCTATTTATAAACAAACGTTTTGTTGAGGTTAGGCTGCGGATTCCATTACTCTGTGGACTCATGTTTCCTTAGCAATCTGAACTTCAGGCCACGAGTAAAAGGTACACTATAAACCTTCTGACATCTATCAATGAATGTGGGAAAAAATAATTAATTAACAGATAGTACAGTCCGTTTGCTTGGTCTTACACAGCTAGCTTCTGACCATATGTTACAAGACAGCACGTTAGTAAAACACAAAACAGAACCAGATATTTGATTGAAATTAGCTCATGAAAAGTATTTCTCTACATTTTAGTTAGAACAAATGATCTTATGTTTGTGTGCATGGTCACCACATCTTTTCAAGACTCTCATGCTGTTAAGGCTCATGTACCTCTCCAGGTACTGACATATGTGCTTGGAAATCCCAACACTTCCATAAACGTGGTAAATACAAAACATCTCCTTTGTTCTCCTAGTTCCTCTCTATTTATTCCCTTTCCATGGTAGCTTATGTTAATCTCTCCTTCAACCTATTTCCAGTCTGTGTGTTAGTTTGGATTCCTCCTTTCTTTCTTACATTTGGTTCCTTGCTCTACTCTGGTCTTTCCCAGTTAATGCACTGAAACTGGACCCCTTTCCTCTACCTTTACTGACAGCCTGGTTTGTGTCTCTGTTCTCTCTCACTCGCCCTAATGTAACACTCTTCTCTCTGGCCTTCCTGACTGCATGTCTTTTGCTCTCCCTGTTACCCCGCATTCTGCAGAAAAATAATCTTCCTTAGCATGCCCCCTCAAAAAACTAGCACTGCTTCCCTCCTTTGAAACTTTCTTCCAGAACAGACTTCTGCCCCTTCCAGCTCTGGTCTGCGTACTGTCTCCATCTTAACCTGCTTTAGTCAATATTTAACAGTTCCTGAATGTCTGTGATTAGTATAGCCTTATAGCTTATATTTATAGTTTTTCTGTTTGTGACCAGAGTATGTTTATGGCCGAAAACCTTAAAATACATAGCTCACAGCATACTACTGCACAACATACAGGTAAGGATTTATATGGATAAATTCACCTCCTAATTCATTACAAAGAATCAGGATTTTAGAAAATAAGGATTTCAAAAAGAGGAATCTTTTTTTGGGAATGGGATTTTATGCAATCACCTATTCCAACCAGAAGGATCACAACCTAAAGCAGGAACAAGAAATATCTACATCACCCCTGACATTTTCTAACCTGTTTCTAAAACATGTAATTCTACTGTCTCCATCCCAGAGACCACCATTGGCACTTCCTCCCAAGTTGTAAGCAAACTGTCCTTGCCTCAGCATCAGCCTGTCACTTCTTGCTCTATCCAGAGGGGACACAGAGAGCTGTTTATTCCCATCCTCTTCTGGAGCAACTTTTAATGTACTCAAAGGCTGTGATCATCTTTCTCTCTAAGTCTTCTCCTCTTTAGACTAAACAAACCCAAATCTTTCAGTCTTTCCTCTGGAGGTCATGCTTTCTAGGCCTCTGAATATTTATGATTTTTCTTCTTTGGGCTATCACTAATTGGTCCCCTTCCTTCTTAAACCTGAAACCAAAGCCAACTTAGCAATGAACAGAAATAATTTCAGAGCTGATTTACTCAGTAAATGAAAGATATCTCCTCAAACAACCTGTATCCCCCACTTGATTATTTGATTTAAGTATTACTTGATATAAAGCTGGAGTGAGCACCTTAATACCAAAGGTAGTATTACTAAACATGATAATGCAGGTGCAGTAACAAAGCAATAATTCATAGCCAATACTACGGGGTTTTTTTTTTCCTTTGTTTTTTCCACACTTTACATTTTTAAAAAGATTTGTTCATTACCTGAAGTTATCCACCATTAAAATTCCATATGCAAAGAGATTTTGGCTTACAAATTGAATGGGAGTGGCTCTACATGTTTCATTTATGACGTTAAATTGAATTTAATTCACTGATTTTGTGCATAAACTATGTTGGTATATCCTTGGATTTTTAACTCAAAGAATAATCTCAGGGCTTATTTCTTAGCCAATTAAGAACTGTTACTGCAAATGTTGTATATATAAAATCAATATATTCTGATGCTTATTTAATCGAATCAAGCAATGGAAAACTTACAAATCTGGTGTTGATTATCTCATGTCCTAAACAGGAAAAATATATAACACATTCAACCTTATATATGGCTATAAACGTGATTAACGTATTTTCAGAATGTCCCACACAAGCATTATTTTCTGAAGATGACATTTTAATGATATTTGACATGCAGTATGTTGCACATGATGAAAATCTGTCATGTCTCTTTAAATTTCTTGATATATGCACATATATGCATACAATCCCCATGGCATGTATTTCTCACTGAATTAATTTACATACCTAGGAGGGCTATGTCCATACCTCTTTTCAAAAATAGGGAGTTCGGTCAATGCATTTCCTTAAGTTTGGTTAATCACTCAAAGTTTGAGACACTTTGAGTTAATCACTCCAAGTGTCTTCAGCACAGTTCAGGTACTAAACGATCCTGTGTGTGTAACCCATGCTTCTCCTGGTAATGCCTCTCAAAATGTTTTGATTTGGGCCCTCCTCATCACAAAAAAAGCAGCACGTTGGCTGCACGGTTCCCTCAAGGCTACTGTCCCAGTAGTGCTGGACTGGCCCAAGTTCACACCAGGTTTTGAACACAGTCTTTGGGCCACTTTTCATCGCTTTCTCCATGTTATTTAATATTATTCATCTACTCAGCACGTTCTCAAAAGGATGTGGCTCCTTTTTTTAATCAGAAGGGTCAAAAAGAAGGGCTAAAAACTAAATCATCTCTTGGACGCAAGCACAGAGCCTCTGATACGCCTTTGGCTGAGACTAACTTCTACCTGCCCTGCATCTGTACTGGAGACATGAGCCCGGGAAGAGCTCTCCTGGCTGGCATGCTTGGTGCCCCACATCTTTATTTCCATCACCCACAGGCATTTATTTTAAAATGCACTGGTGGTTAGGCCTCTGCCTGGTGGAAAGCAGTACAAAAGCAGCAGAAGTGTTGAGCTGCTTTACATACCAAGGCAGAGCAATGGGAAAAAAAGCTGCCAAACATCATTTAACTTACGCCTACTTCACCTCTACCTATTCCAGCTTCTGAATTACAACTCCCTTGGCAACAGTGGGCGATGCCATGATGCAAATGCAGAAATACAAAGGCACTGCAGCAAAACAAGGATTACTGTCCCTCTTAGCAGCATTGCACTTTTACACCATTTGGCCTGGTAAGGCTGTGCCCCCCACCAGAGGTGGAATCAAACTCTGATGAAGCCAAGCATGTGTTTAGTTCACGGAAATCACGCTCAAAACTCACAAGCTTGTTTTTTTGCAAGGCAGTGACCTCAGCTGGCCAATACCCTGGGAGACCATGTGTCATCATCAGATTGCTGTGCTGGCACAAAAGGATAAAACCACCCGGCTGCCCCCCACCGCCCCGAACTCAGAGGAAACAAACCCAAATGGGGCTTGGAGGCAACAAGGCCAGGAACCAAGTTCTCCTGCCGGCTGGCTGAGTGGGCGGGTTTTGGCATTCCCAGCCCGTTCCTAAAAGACGTATCTCCTCCCGAAGGGTGGGAAGGATCCCTGTCCCGGGAAATAACTCAGGGAGCGAAGCCGGTGCGTGGGGGTATTTCCTGCCTTGGAGAGATAGCAAAGGGAAACTGCTCCAGTAGCTGGAGGGTTGCGCTGGTGTTTGTGCCAGATGGAGTCAACCATGAGGTAGTTTAACTCCATAGCAAGATTTACAGCGCTGAGCCCATTTCTCAGTGCAACAGAAACAGGAAGGAGAGCTTCAGTTTACTAGGAAATGGTCTTGTTCAGCCAGTGGCATAAACCACTTGATCTCTTTGTTGCCAAACTCTACTTGTTCAGGAACTTGGTTATCACCTAATCAAACACCATCTGACTCTCTTATTACTTAGATAATGGAGAACATTTTTTTCCTAAGAAAAGTTTGAACCATTACAAGACATGAATAATCTTTTACAAAAACTTCAACCTTGTTTATGACACAGAAACATTAAAAGCAGGTGGGGAAGTAGAGTATAACCAGCCAAAAGCCACTGATGTCTGAGTATGTCACATAAAATCTCTATAGAAAGACAAAAATAAATCAAAAATCATGCATGTATGACACACACATATCACAATCACAGATGCATAACTGATGGACTGTAATAATACTCAGGGCTTTCCATTTCTAGGCCCAAGTGGGCCTAAAATGCACAACCCAAATTTGGCAGACAGGAGATAGGGGTGAAGGGGATATCAACTATGAAGACATAAAGAAGGAGGGCCCCTATGCCATCAAAGTACCCAGTCCCAGGAAAACTCACAACAGCATTTGCACAACTCATGCTGTAGAGCAAACAGAGAAGTACCTGCGAGCACTTGAGAAATGGAGGATGGTTGAACACTGGGACAGGTTTCCCAGGGAAGTTGTGGACTCTCCACTCTTTGAGATATTTAAAACCAAAACCAGGCAGAGCCCTGAGCCACCCACTGTAGATGACCCTGCTTTTAGCAGAGGGGTTGGACTAGGCAACCTCCAGAGGCCCCTTCTGACCTCTGTGATTCTGTGAAAGAGCCATCAAAGAAAACTGAACTTGTATTCAATGCCTGATTTTAAGGACTGTGTGTGGAGGTAGGTGGAAACGGAAGCCACGCAGGGCTTAGCAAAGGAAGGGAAGGATCTCCCCTGTTGATGCTGTGAGGTGCTGGGAAGGTTAAGGAGGTGAAGGAAGCCTGGCCCAGCATAACCACTGGCTCTGCAGAGGTGGCAAATAAAGGTGTGGGTAGGACAGTCTTCACAAAGGTGTCTCCGGTACACACAAGTCATTCTAGTGAAGCTGCAAATGGCTGCCCAGGGGGGCTGGCCCAGCTGCCTGTCAGGAAGAAATCCCTTCTGGCAGGCAGAAAGGAGCGGTTTTCCTGCAAGGAATGAGCAGCCGAGAGAAATTTTGCAGCTCGGGGCAAAGCTCAACCATTGCCAAGCTGCTCCCTCCCATCAACCCAGTCCTGCCTCTCCCCTCCTCACTTTCTTCTGTATTTCAGCCATCTGGAGCTGCAGCCCTTCCCTTGGGGTCCTCCCCAGCCTTGGAAACAGTGTGCCTTTTGGCTTGGCGAGGGCAGTTTTACTATTAGACTCATTACCACAGAGGGTGTTCACTCCCTGACTCGTGAAAGCCACAACAGGTGGCTGTACGCGCTCCGGGATGGGGTTCACAGGACCCCAGCACACATCGCTCAGCCCTGCTCGCTCCCATCGCCCCCACTTCTCCCTCCTGTGCGTCCCACTCCCTCCCGCCCCAGCAAGGCCATCCTGCACAGACAGCTGCCCGTTACTACTCAGTAGTTGCATGAATCCCACTAAATGCTTGTCAAAGTGCCCAGAGAGCTGAAAGTGAGCTCTTTAAATTACATTTGTTGAAAGATCCCTGGTGCCTGTTCCTGCTTTTCGTTTTCAGCAACTCTCTGAAATCATAGTTTGTTTTACAGTGATGTTTTGTTTTTCTTTTCCTGCACCCAACCTATAAGTCATGGATGATGCATATTAAACACATTAAATGGGTTTCAGTGGGGCTGCACACCATGTGTGTGTAAGGCTGAGGCCTGGAACAACGGCATTTTTGTGTTTACTTTCTACGCCACGAAGCTGTATGGTGTGCTGCTCCCTTACGCACAGCACTGGATAGACATTTGGCCCCATTGTAAACTAAGAAAGAGGTTGCGCGGAGGGAGGCAGCAGAACCGCTAAGGACACCACCGAGGAGGAGGAGGAGGAAGAACCGGAGTCAGCTTGATGGGTTAAAGCAGAGCCTGGAAAACAGGACTGCTTGGATTGATGCCTGACCACAGCTGACAACAGGCAAGTCTCTTCACTTCTGTGCTTCTGCTTCTCCAACTGTGAAAATAGGAGAATAAACAAATTCGGTACCCTTTCCTCAGCAAAAGTATATAGAGTTTGGAAAGTGTTTTGAGCTCCCCACACAGAACCTCTTCTTTGTATGCAAGAAGCTGTCATATATTTTTAGAAGAATTTTTAGTTAAAAGAAGAATAGCTCCCTCCCTTTAAGGAAAACTGAGATTTTTGTTCTTATTAAACGTTTATGACCATGCACTGAGATTTTTTTTTAAATCCCGTGACTTTCCAATTTTGCTATTAATATGTCATAAGAAAATCAGTGATTGTGTCCAAATTCCAATTCATGGGAATGGAATTAATAACTCCATTAAAATTAAAAAGGGGGAGTAATGGAGGGAAGTCTCGGAAGCCCTGGCGGGTGGTAATAGTTGGACTCCACTCTCCCATCCCGGTGACTCATTCTGGGAATGGATAGTGCCTCTGTCGTCTTCAGACGTTTAACACCTCCCTAACAAGATTTAGCATCAGCTGGGATGTGTGAACAAATAATATTAAGCAACTTGAGACTTCCTAGAACATCTGTCTCTAAGCCATGTTAGGGCCTGATCCTGTCAGAGGCGGGTGGGAGTTGGAGAGGCTACACGTCGGGCTTTTTGTTATTAATACCAGCAGTGGGGAATTTCAGTTACAAGTCGTCCCTCCCAGATCATGTTTCTGAAGATGTAAAGAAGAAAACAAGGTTCAGAAGACAGCACCCTGCCAAAAGGAAGAATATTTTAGGAAGATCTTTCTGACTCTATCCAGATTATGTGTAAATTTAAGTTACTAAGAGAAAATGAGAACCATTTGTTTGAAGTTCAAATCTTGTCTGGCCTTTACTAGGCTAGGTTTCAAGCATCCTGTTTTGCCTAATCTCTGCATCTCAATCCATCACCTTGATGCAACTTCCCCAAGAGAGCTCCGCATAGCCCTACCCAGGACTTGGGAACAAAAACATCAGTGCTGGAGCTCTCTCCTGGCAACTTTTGTGTATTGTCAAGTGTTTGAGCACAAACAGAGTATGAGATACCCCTAAGCTGTGTGGTTTCAAGTATCTCAGGCTGAGTAGGTGTCAGAAAACTGAGTTCAAACCCAACTCTTTTCTCAAATTTTTCTGACTTTTATCTTCAAGGGAGCCCCATAGGCTGAGTTTGGGCTGTGGATTCCAAAAATCTGATGGTGCCTCAACTCGTCCTTGTAATTTGGCTGTCGTGGCTCTACCACAGTGCAAATTTAGTGCAGTCCCATCTCGATTGTACTGAGACAGAAATCCCAAATTCAGGATTACATGGGACTGGCTGGAAACAAGTATTGACTATTTGTTTTTAAAAAAATATCCTATATTTTCAACAGTTTTTCTCCTAGGTATTGTAAGTAGTTTCCAGATCTGAATTGCATAAAAGCAGTCCAGAATTTATATGTAGATAGTAAAATGGTTCTGAAGGTTAGCTGTTGATGGGGAAAACTTGAGGATCCTATAACAAAAACCTAATGAAAGCAGTGTGGTTTCCTGACATTTCCAGCATACTATAATTCATTCTATGTAATTTATAAGCCTTCAATTTATTTTTCAAAGTTCTGAAAGCTCAATGTTTCATTGATATATTCCCCATGAAACTTGCCTCAACATATCTTTGGCTTTTTGATGGGGAGTTCTAAAAGGTTAGCCAAACTATATGCACTGAAGGAAAGTCCATGTTTCTAATAATCCCTACTCCTGCTTTCTCAGGAAGGCCTTGCCTGCCCTTTTTTTTTTGGCCATCAGCCCAAATGCACACTCCGTCCTCCCCATGGACCTCCTGTACGGACCTTCAAGGAGGAAGTGGACATATCACCTCCCTTAATAACTTACAAGGAGCAGCACACATTCTTTTTTTACCAGCAGCTTTTAAGGCAACTTTGGTTGGGCTCCCACATTGCAGCCACACTCAAAAAGATCAGTTGGCTATCTGGTGACACTCCCAACAACAAGAAGCATGCCCAGCGAGTCAGAGAAGCAGGGTATATGAGAGATAGATACTGATGAAACAACTGCCACCCATCAGGCAAGGTCAGAATCAAAAGGGAAATTATTAAGTAGTACAGCCATTGTCACACACCTACCAGGTAAAGAGATTAATGTACTCATGAACATGTTTGCCATTGCTAATCATTTATTTTCACAATATATGGCCTCTTTCATTTCACAAATATGAAATCAGGCCTATTTCACTTGAGGAAACCTTTGCTGTAAGCATTTTGTCAAGTTAGATGGTAGCCTGTAGGAGCACTGAAATTTTGCAGGCTATGGAGATTTAGGAAGATGAACTGTTGCAGCCTCTGATATTCAAACCATCTTGTAGTGATGAGAAGATGGGACAATAAATCTGTGGTTTCCACTATCAACTGTCATGCTGAAGGGCAAAAACGTCTGTGTTTCTGATGTGGTTTTACAAATCAGAACATGCAAGGGAGGACACAGTCCAGACTAAACGATGGGAGCTGAGCAGCCATTTGGTAAACTCCAAAAGCCTGCATCTGTGCTGATGGGTGGGGAGTACTTGCTGCCTCCATGCATGCCCAGGCTCTTCTTCATCCCTTCACGGAAAAAACAGTACACCTCATGAAGTATTTGCTGTGCCTATGCTGAGTGACTAGTGTTGCTGTAAACACATGTCCATCCCTCACTAAAATACCCCTCACCCATGGAGAAGCAATAGAGAGAAGAAAGTGTTTTGATCACTCATGAGTACCCTCATCTCATGCCATCAGCCCACAGATGAGGCTGATGGACCTATCTACCCCATGGGTCCACTGAAATGTTTTTCGTGGACTTATAGAAATTCGAGGTCCTGAATGCTACTGACCATTGCTGATGATCATTGAGTGATTACTGAGACAGGTGAGATTTTCCTAAAAGCTCTGACTCCTGAAGTCACCTGGTTACATGAGGATCTCAGTTTTCATTTAAAAAAAAAAAATCTAGCTCTGGTAGGTGCAGAAAAGTCCTCAAAATGTGGTATCTAAGGGCTCCACTGTATCCAATATAAAGAAATTAAAAATCTTACTATTTTACAATCAGTCTTAAAATTTATTTTCGAAACACTTGACATTATATGCTCAGGAATGGAAGTATCTGCTCCTTGACCTCAGAAAAGACTTGTAATAATGACAAGTTATTTCATTAAGATATAGCAGCCATTGTACTACAGCAGCCACCTCTAAAATCTTTTCAATTGCCCGAGGTAACTAAATAATGATACTTCATTATTCACAGGTTGCTTAAGTATTCTCTATATTAAGGGCAGGGAAGTTTAGATAACATCTAATTGCAAAGAGAAGCACTGGAAAGTTTTTGAGGGTGGCAACTGCATACCTAAATGACATTTATTTATTTAGAAGTGCTTAAGACATGCCTTTCACTTACCCTAGGCAGACACAGAGCCTTGAAATCAAAACTCATGCAATATCGCTTGGCCCAGTGCCTATACTTGGAAGAACTTTTTCAGCACACCCAAACTAAGATACTCCTTTCCCAGTTTCTATCACTTAATCATCCTTCTTCTGCAGACACCACCCAGAGTAAAAAACTGGGATAAGCAGAGCAATCCTTGCTTAACTACAAGGCTGCAGATGATTCTATTAAACAGGTTACCAAAATAATAAGAAAAAATAAAAATTAATTCCCTGAGTTTTGTCTGCTGCGATTACTTTCAAAGCCAATGGTTCCCCAGCTGTAATAAAGCTCTGAACATGGGGATTCTTGACTGAAACACCAATACAACCATAGCAATGTCAATGAGGTTGTGGTCTAGCAACATTATTAGCAAGGCAATGGGGTAGCCCACGACTACCTTAGCAAAACTCTATGGCCACAAGACACAGCTTCAGAATTAACACTTATAGGACAGGAAAGCACATTCATTGAGCTGGGATGACCCACTAAACACAAGCCATAGACTCAGTGATTTCTGAGCCTTCTGTCACACACTTCATGCTGATCTGGATTTCTTCAGTGGTTAACATGGTAATACAGGCAAGGCCATACCCACAAAGTTCTCTATCATCCCACCCCTGTTACACAAACAGGTTTGAGGCCTCCTTCAAAAGACCCTCCAACAATGCCTTTTAAAAATGTCTTTCCTTCCCCCAACACCAGAGCAGCATACATCAAAAGAAGCTTTTTCAATACTGCAACCCCAACCCTCCCTCTTAGAAACAGGTACTTTGTGTTTCAGATAAGCTGGACCATATTTGACATTGCTGCAGCCCTATTTGGAATATGCACATTTAGCGGTAGTTTTTTAAGTCTAGAAATCTTTACCATTACTCATTTTCGGTAAGGCACCTTTCCAAGGGAAGGGAGTTTGCACTGCTCCCTGCCTGTTTACAAGGAGCCAAGGAGCGTTGTGTTCAGCAGCGTACAAAGCAAAGCCTTTCACTCCAGGCAGGCACACACACATGATTCCAATATCCTCGCTCCGAATTTGGAAGCCACAGCTGCTACTTTAGACCACAGCAACTGAAAACACCCCAGGGGGAGAGCAAGCAAGAGGCTGAGATCCTATATGTAGAGCCATGACAACAGTGTGGTTCGGAGCCCCGCTGCAACCAGCAGCCATCGGTGCAGCACATCATACAGTGCTGGGAGAGCTCTCTGAGGCAAGCAGACATGCAGTGAGTAAAGAGAAAATGAAAACAGCCTAGTTCTCATCAAGAGGAGCAGTAAGGAGAAGAAGCCATGGCAGAGGGCTGCTCTTATCCAATGATTCACTCTGGCCAGGAAAGTGATACTTGTCTGTAAAGGCAGCAGTGCAGGAGATGTACACTACCGAGCAGCTGGTTCACACAAATGCCCCCGTAGCACCAGAGAAAACACATAGCAAATCACAGAATCAGGCTCTTAGCAAGTAAGGACAAATAAGGGTAGCCACCAGAGCAGCCTTTCCTACTTATTGCCTCTCCTGCTTCTCCAAACCTTACTGATTTCTGTGGAGCCTCTCTGCTCCATTCATTTGGTGTCTTTGCTAAACCACCCAGTGATGTTGCAGGGAGAGAAGAGTCTACATCATCAGGATGTGTTTGGGCAAGCCCAATGTGGGCTTGTTTGGCTTGGTATTCTGTAAAAATCTAAATGTACTGAAAGTCCTTCAAAATAGTTGTGCACTTTATTCATATCCAAGAGCATATGGCTTTAATAAATTCTGTTTTGGAGCGCTTTTTAGTGTGCTGTGGGTCTGAGAATTCTCTGTGGTTTGTGGTCACTTGTTTTTCTAATATTTTGGTCAGTGTCCAATCTCACTAGTGTTGCTGGCTATACCCATGTAATTTCTGCTGGAATTGAATTTTCCACACAGCGCAACTTTATAGCCCTCTGGTGTTCCCCGACACATGAAGAGCGGTTACCGCCAGCTTGACCAACTTCTGCGCATTCATGCTTTCAAGTAAGGGGCAGAATAACATCAATTGAGTCTCTTCAAAGTCCTGTAAAAGTGTTTCAGAGTGCTTTAATCTTCCCAACAGGAACCAAATTTTATCACCTCCTTTTTGACAGCACATTTCCTAAGGTGTGGTGGAGCTCAGAAGGAAAGTCAGGATGTGACAGTTTAGAAACCCATCATTCAAGAGCCTCGTTTTAAGGGACATAACTACAGTTCATCAAACACCAAAGGCCTTTCTCTGAATGATGGTGCATGAAGGGGCGGCGGGTGGGGCTGCGCATAGGGGTCCCCATCACCCCCATGTCATAGTGCCACCACCCAGCAACACAGCAGTCACAATGCCCCAGGGCAGGATAAAAGGGAGCATCTTCCTGTGTCCTGCTGCCAGAGCTGGCCTGGGGACAGACGGAAGACATCCAGGAGGAAGTCCTTGAGAAGCCAGTGGAATTACTTGGAGGGGGCTGAGGGAGGAAGACCTGAGGAGGCTGGAAGAGGCTGCTGGATGTTCTCTGCTTCAAAGCCAGGTCCCAGTGGGGCCGCCTTCAAAGCTCATCTGAGGGTTGGAAATCTTTTGCAGCTGGATAGCAGAAGCAAGACCAAGGGAATGCCTTCTTGAGGAACACTGCAGAGCTCACCATCCTCATCCCCTGCCAGCAGCTGTAAGAAATGGGGTGCTTTGGAGCACCCCCTCGTGCCCTGCCAGGCATGGGAAAAGATTCTTGTCCCCAAGGTCAATCAGCCTGGGGGCCTTTGGCCACTCTTGGTAGCCCTGGAGATGGCTCCAGGCTGAGGGAGAAGAGGGCTTGGGCATCTCCTGGGAGGCATGACCAGCCTGTGGGACGAGGAGGCAGGTCGTGCTCACATGCTCAGGGAACAGCCGATCGCCAGCTCTGTCTGGGGTCAGGAAGGAATTTTCCCCCAGGGCAGATCGGCACTGGTCCCCGGGGGTTTTTTGCCTTCCTCTGCAGCACTGAGCATGACCACTTGTCAGGGCTCCTCTGGTCCCTTTTGGCTAGGTTCCTGCCTGCTGCTCATGCACCACGAAGATGGCCTCTCGTGCCCTGCAGCTGGGGGGAGGAAGGCTTTTTTTTCCCCCATGGTGGGCTAGCAAGTGTCCCTGGGGGTTTTTTGCCTTCCTCTGCAGCACTGAGCACAGCCCCTTTGCCAGGGCTCCTTTGGGCCATTTTGGCAAGGTGCCTGCCGCTCCTGCTCCACAAAGGTGGCCCTCGTGCCCCACATCTGGGGGGAGGACACTGTCTAGACTCCCTGGGTGGTCCCTGGGGGTTGCTGCTTGTCCTCGGTAGCACTGAGCAATGCCCCTTGCCAGGGCTCCTCTGGGCCCTTTCGGCTCGGTTCTTGCCGGTTGCTCTTTCACCTCCAAGGCACCACTCGTGCCCTGGCTCTCTCTGGATCTCTTGCCCGGTGTGAGTTGGGAGCGGGAGCGAGCTCTGCTCCTCCCTTGGCTCCATTTCCTCAGGGGTTCTTGCTTGTGCAGAACAGCCTGGGCTTGGAAGGCCTCCAAGCTGCTGCCCCATCAGGAGCTGCCACTTTGCAGCTCTCCCCACATGCGATACAGGCGCCGGGCAGGCACGAGAGCGCTTGTCAGGCATCGCTGGCCAAGAAGCTCAGCGGAACAAGTTTTGGAAGGCAAAAAGTGTGCTTGTCATCGCTACGTGTCAGACTTTGGAAAATACCCCATGGGACCACACACCTCCTCTTCTTCTTTTGCGTGTGGTCGGTCCTGATCCTCATTCTTCCCATTCTCCCTCTTCAGGAGACAGGGACTGCGTGGCCTGTGTTGCTGCTGCTGCTCCTTTCTGTAGCTCTGTGACTTACCTTTGCCAGGCTGCAGGGATGTTTTTTCAAGCTAAACTGAAGAACACATCAGCCTGCTCCTGGCTGCACATGTGCATTGTGCTAACGCTTGTGAGCATCGGCTCTGAAACAGGTGCAGAGAAATAAAACAACATAATATAAAATAACATAAAATTATATAAAATTACATAAAATTACTTAAAATCTAAAAATAAAATCCTGTTTCCACATTTAAATAAAATAAAATGAAATAAAACACAATAATAAATAAAAACCAAATTAAAAATAAAATAAAAAATAAAATAAAATAATAAAATCCTGTTTCCACTTGTAACCTTTGTTTCATGTGTCCTTGAAAGTGTTTTTGGAGCTGAAAGCACCCCTGGCATTTCAGGGAAGTGACAGTCTCATCGTTACCCGACTCATGGCGAGCGCAGGGACCAGAACAGAACAGCTCTGCTCCGTTATGCCCAGAGCTCTGCCTGACCCGCTACGGCCGAGGCCCGAGGGCTGCGTCCAGGAGAGCAGCTCTCTGCAGTGCAGGCCCCAGGCCCACCAGCAGACAGGGGCAGAGATGGGCCCACCTACAGCGTCGCTCAGGCAGGGGCTGAAGGCCCCAGGCTGAGCTGAGACACGTCTCCCGGGCCTTGGCAGGAGACGGTGGGGGTGGGGGTCCCAGGGGAGGCCGGTCCCGGCTACCGAGGCCTATGGGCACCCCCAGGTGCTTTAGACATTGATGGCTGGATGCTTTGGAGACAGAGTGCTGGGCCAGGTGGACCTTTGCTCTGAGGGAGTGCTGCTGTCCTCAGGCTCTTGTGTTTTAGCATGGTTTTCCAGGGGAAACAGATCAGACATTTCTAATTGAGTACAAGGAGGAAAAAAACCAATCCACAGGGAAATGAACAGGTATTGCTCACCTCAAAACCATTTGCAACTGTTTAGTTGAGGAGCATGTCCTGCTTCAGACCGAGGGCTTGATCTTTGCACCTCGCTAGGGTCAGAGATGTGGGGTGTTGCCATCCTGTGGAAACCCAGTGAAACTGGATGAACACAAAAGACTTTCAAAGACCGCGCTTCACACCTGCTTTTTGCAAATTTGTGCAGATGGTCCAATGATCTCTAGACATTCCACAGCTCTCCCATCAGAAGGGACATGCCTCCTTCCCACAACATGACAGAGCCAATGCCTAGGCTGGGACATGGTGACCCATTCAATGCCTTCTGCTAGTGCAGGGCTGGGAAGAAATGTCATCGGAGATTATTTCCTCAGCATGTACTGAGAGAAGGGGTTAAGGGAATCTTAGCAGTTAATTAGTAGATAAGGTTTGAAATCTTGTTAGCTATTGCGTAAAGTAACTAAAGCAGGAGATCTGTAGTTCCTTACAAAGACAGTTCCTGATTAACTGACAGGAGTGAGAAGACTTGTGGCTCCTCACAAGGACGGTCCCTGATAAGAACCAGGAGAGTGCCTCAAGAACCAGCTGAAACTGACCTTGTGGTTTGGACGAAAACCAAAGAGCAACTGAGTCTGCGTAAGAACAACGGGTTACTAGTGGTGACGAAGAGGAGCCACCGGCCTTCATCCTCACGACCCTCAGCGACCACCACCAGAAGGCACTGCGCAAGCGCAGATGGGAGGAGTTCATGGAAATAACGTCTTGGAACCCATTTCAATACGAAGCGGGGACAGGTCATGCATATGTATAGGCATATTGCAAAACTTTATGTATATGCAACACTTTGCTGTATGTATTTGAAGTAAGTGCCGCGTTGGGGCGTGCACGGTTTTTGGTGGGACTACCCCCCCGTGCTGCCCAGCATACCTACTTTACAATCTTACAGATTGTGGAGTCTGTTTTCCACACGTCAGTACTGCTAGGGCAAGAAAGAGGTAGGAAGAAGAATAGAATAGAGTAGTTCAGCTGGAAGGGACCTACAACAACTGTCGGTTCCAACTGCCTGACTACTTCAGGGCTGACCAAAGTTAAAGAACAGCATTAAGGAAGTTGTCCAAATGCCTCTTAAACCTCTGGAGCATGGGGCATCGGCATCGGGCATCGGCCCCACTTAAACAGGCACGGGGCATTGGCCACCTCTCCAGGAAGCCTGTCTCAGGGTTTGACCACCCTCTTGGTAAAGAAATGTTTCCTCATGTCAAGTCTGAATGTCCCCTGACAGATGCAGATTTGAGCTGTTCCCATGTGTCCTGGCACATGAGTCCCAGGGAGAAGAGCTCAGCACCTCCCTCTCCATCACCCCTCCTCAGGAAGCTGGAGAGAGCAGGGAGGTCGCCCCTCAGCCTCCTTCTCTTCAAGCTAGACAAAACCCCTGTCCTCAGCTGCCTCCTCAGAGAACATGCCTGCCAGCCCCTTCCCCAGCTTTGCTGCCCTCCTCAGGGTGTGTTCAAGTATCTTAATATCCTTTTTAAATTCTGGAGCTCAATCCCCCACAGTACCGGAATGCAATTAATATAGCTATAGATAATTATTTCAGGATGTGCTATTTCAGCATTCATTTGTTTTGTGCAGCCTTTGCAAAGAGGAAAGCATGGTCTCAAAATGTACAGGCTACCAGTTCATTTTCAAGCGTAACTCAAAGCACAGGTTTTAGCTCATAAATCCCATGTCATTTGAAATCCTTGCTACCGAGAGACTGTCTTTTTCCTCAACACCCTCTGGACAGGGATCACTCATGGCAGGGGAATTTGTCTCTAGCCTCCCTCTGCCTGCTGATCTCTCAGATCCACGTTAGGACACATGCAAGGGCCTGTCTTGTCACACTGAGCTTGCATCAAGATATTGAGATTCTTTAACTGAACAGACACAGTCTGGCAGCTTTCTGCACTAATTGGATGAGTTTTGCAAACTAATTACCAAGTGTGTGCTAGAAGATTGTTTTTCATAGTTTCTTTTATTAATAATAATAAAGTTCCTTTATATCTGAATGACCTCATTAGTAATTTCATCACACCAGCATTCTCCAGTGGTTTTAGGTGGGCATACAGAAAGCAAAATTTTCAGTCCTTCTTTGCAGCTATCTTGCAGGTGTGTAGGGCCTCTTAAAGAGAGGCAGTTGCCTTTTAGTGTTGGACGGCCACCTGGCCAGCCACCTCCTTACCCACATCAGCATTACCAGCAACCACCTTCCTCTTCACTAAATGCCTGCAGAATTCATTTTTAAAATCATCAGCAACCTTTACTCACACTCCTGGAGAGTAAAGCATATCCCCACAGACAGTAGTGACACGAACTGCATCGCACTGACCCACCAGGGTTTTGTCTCTTGAGGCTTTTTGGTGGAGGGCTGGATCTGCTGTTGTGACTGCATGGAGCTGGACTCCAGCAGGCTACTGATGGGTGAAAGCCCCCTTAAACACATTCCAGGCTCCACCCTTCATCCTGGGCTGCCATCAACAGTATGAAAGAGTGAAGTTCATGGTCAGGTCTTTTGAATTTATATTGCAGAAAACCATCCTTCAAGAACTGTAGGTTTCCTTGTCCACATCATATTCTGGATTTCATGGCATCCATGAGGCAGAAAAAGCTCTGTCTCATGGTATAGTTCTACAGCCCCCATTCTCCCTGTCAGATGAAGCTCTGACAGAAGAGACATCCTCTACATTAATAAGCCCTGCGTGAGGAACTGCACGGTAGAACTAGTAACACAAAGTCAGGTGGGACACCATGAGTTTCTGCTCCAGTTTGAGAACACTGGAGTAGGCAAATGTTCCTGGAGGTATAAGTAGATCACAGGGTGACTATGAGACACAAATGTGATACAAGCAAATGCAGTGTTGTGTGTCAGGCAAGATGTTTCCATAGGCAAGCTTTGTGCAAAGCCTGGGTGAGAACTCACCTGTACCACTATGGACATTTCTCATTCCTTGGGTTCAAGAAAGACAAATTCCATCTGGGATGAAGGCAAACAAAGACTAAGAAGTTGATTAAGGGCATGGAGGGCCTACAGAAGACAATAACTGGAAGAAACAAGACAAAGGCTGAGAGGGCTGTCATCACATTCAGGAAAGGTATCAAGGATGAAGGCCAAAGGAGGAAAAGAGCTATTGAAGTGCAAGGAAAAATATGGTCAAGAACACAAAACAATTTCGAACATCTTTCCAACATGAAGACCTCACCATAAATAGTGTAGTAGCAAATGTCACTTGGTGCATTGTTAAGGAATGGTGAGGAAATCACACATGCTCTCTGTGTCTCTGCAAAGTTCATGCAGAGGGAACCAAACCCCTTTCTTTCACCTCTGGCATCACCACAACAAAATGAATGTATATTGTATAAATCCCCTTATTTACATAGTCTGTATTCACTCATAATACGAATTTTGGCACCAATGTACAAAATGACAAGAATCGTACCTTCCTTACTCTTTCAGTACTCCAAATACTAAATCCTAAAGGAAGAAGACGTTTGACAGGGTTTAAGATAAGATCTGAACATCTTCCCACAAAGTGAGGTAGGCAAATAACTCTCAGAAAGGTTGAAGTCACAAATGAGCTGTAAAAGTTTTACTCAATGGCTGAAGTGCATTATGGGGGGGATGACCTTGGCTGGCTGCCAGGTGACCACCAAGCCACTCTATCACTCCCCCTCGTCAATAGAACAAGGTGCGAAAATACAGTGAAAGTCTCGTGGATTGAGATAAGGACAGGGAGATCATTCAGCAATTACCATGACAGGCAAAACCGACTCAACTTGGGGAAATTAATTTAATTTATTACCAATCAAATCAGAGTAGGATAATGAGAAGTAAGAACATACCTAAAAACACCTTCCCCCCATCCCTCATTTCTTCCGGGGCTCAGCTTCATTCCTGACTTCTCTATCTCCTCCCCCAATGCAACGCAGGGGGATGGGGAATGGGGGTTGCGGTCAGTTCATCACACATTGTCTCTGCCGCTCACTTCTTCCTCATGCTCTTCCCCTGCTCCAGTGTGAGGTCCCTCCCACAGGAGACAGTCCTTCATGATCTTCACCAACGTGGGTCCTCTCCCACAGGCTGCAGTTCTTTCAGAACTCCTCCAGCCTGGGTCCCTTCCATGGGGTGCAGTCCTTCAGAAACAGACTGCTCCAGTATGGGCTCCTCTCCACATGCTCCAGTACAGGGTCTCCATGGGGTCACAGCTTCCTTCAGGTAACATCCACCTGCTCCAGCATGGGGTCCTCCACAGGCTACAGGTAGATATCTGCTCCACCATTAACCTCCATGGTCTGCAGGGGGACAACCTGCATCACTAAGGTCTTCACCACGGGCTGCAGGGGAATCTGTTCCAGTGCCTGGAGCACCTCCTCACCCTCCTTCTTCACTGACCTTGGTGTCTGCAGAGTTGTTTCTCTCACATATTCTCACTGCTCTTTTCCAGTTGCTGTTGTGCAGCATTTTTTTATCCTTTCGTAAGTATGTTATCATATAGAGGCACTAGCAACGTTGCTGATGGGCTCAGCTTTGGCTAGCTGAAGGTCCATCTTGGAGCTGGCTCTGTCCAACATGGGGCCAGCTTTTGAAATCTTCTCTCAGAAGCCACCTCTGCAGTCCCCCCTGTTACCAAATCCTTGCCACATAAACCCAATACACCAAGCTTCCGCTCAATGCCACATAGATAAGGCAACCGCTACTGCCAGCTGCACAGCAGTCTTGGCCAGCAGCATTTCAAGCCCTGCTGCAACACGCTGGTTAGTAAGTGGTGCTCAGCTGTGGGGACTGTGGTAGCTCACAAGGTCCTAGGAGCTCTTCCTCCACAACTCCTAAAAACAGTCTTTGCTAACCCTCACACTGTGTTCTCTGTTTCACCAGTTTCTTAAAAAAAAAAAAACAAAAACCAACAAACTGCACCTCTTTATAGCAACAGAGGTCCTCCCATACACTTGTAACTGGTTTACTCAACAGAACTTTACACCCACATGTAGCAAATGATAAAGGAGACCCACATTATTTCTGCCAAAACTTTCATATCCCTTCACCTTGCGTGTGGCTGGAACAGCTTCAACCCCTGTACAAATCTGTCCACCTGTGAACAGCTCCTCTAAAACCCTAAATCAACAAACCATTCCTGTATGAATGCTGAGTTCAATGCTGTTAGATGCTCTCTGTCCATGGGTTTTTAGCTGCTTTATTAAAACATTGGCTTTAGTTATTTGGGCTGGGTTTTTTAAATGCCCACAGACCCCCAAGGACCGCATTCCAACACATTAAAATGTATTATACTATTGCAATATTTGTAGTAGCACTTATTAAAACTGTGTTCAGGGAGTTGGGATCATAAATCCTCCTGGTCTGCATCCATACCCAAGCTGGAGTATGTTTATGTTTGATAGATGGGCTGTAAAATGAGGGCACATTCTCACGTGTGAAGTGTGAATAGTTTCTCCATTTATTTATTGCAGCTGATGTTATGTGGGGTCTGGGACAGACCCTGTGTTCCAGACAGAACTGACAGAAGGGGAAATGATGGTGGAAAAAAAAAGTGCATTGTCAGAGCGCCTGAATAAATATCAATTAAATCTTCCAACTGATTTCCTTGAACTTTGAATCAAGCAAACAGTTCTAAAAACCATTCCTGGTCTCCATGTGTTCAGTTCCTGTAGCTGCTAGACTATTTCGGCACCAAAAACTTCCCAGTGCTGGACCCCATTCTGAAGGGCTGAAAAGATGCATTAAAAAGTGCTCAGTTAAACCCAACCCACATGCCCAAAAAATAGAAGCAGAGAGATGTAGAAAAGGTTAGGCTTGAACAAATGTGCAAAATATACTATGTTCTTTGTGCTAGAAATTTGCACTCTGAAGCTACTTTTCTTATTACAGCTGGAGAATGGTACAAGTGATGGCTGTAAGGAACTTTTAATCTCAACCTATTGCTCCTTCTGTAAGGCTGGGCTTTCAGTCTTACACAAGGGGCCTCCTCAAGGACCGTGCTTGGTTCATCTCTCTGAAGTAAACCAGCACCTTTCATAAACATTAAAATCCTTCACTCTCTTATAAAGCAAAGGACGACAAACAAGGCAATAACACGAGATAATGATACCTTAATCAGCAAGGCACTTGAGGGAGATCTCACTATCTGCAAGTTCCTTGCAAACGTGTTGTTCAACCTTACAAAAATCAAGCCTGTTGCATTTTGGCTGAAGTAAGCAAAAGCACAGAGAAGTGAGTACGATGAAACAAGACTCTATCAAAGCAAATCAAAGTAAGAGAATGTTTTACCTCCTTCAAAATAAGACAGGGAAAACACACCACAATTTAAGAATGTTCCCTGCCTTTCAGAAACAAAGGTGCAGTAAGCAATAGCCAGCCATTTTAGAGTTACAGCTCTTCTCCTGTCAAATTTCAAGGGACAGACTTTAAATGGGTCTGTCATAAGGCATGTGGCAGGAAAGGTACGTGAAACAGAGGAAAACTGATGCCTTGGGAACAGATGATGCCACAGGAAGGTAGTGTAGGCAAGAGAGGATGGCTTCCAGGTTGTGTCTACGTTTTCTTCCCATTACTTGCAAATCACTAGGGCTTTATGTGTTTCTTTTTTATTTCCTCCTCTAAGATCCCTCTAAGTAAACAGTATATTTACAAACATCCTATAGCTTTTATTTAGTATTAGACAATGATAGCACTACCAAAAAATGTGGATGTGAAGGACATGTAAGCAGCCCCACATGCAAGCCTTGGGGTATAAGGTATGGGAGAGGCCATGCATCTAGTTGCACAACACTCTTCTCTCACACATGCTCAGCCTGTTAGCAATTATAAGGACCAGTGATAGAGAGGACTATTATTTGCAGTAGTGTCACAGGGACTTGGAGATCCTGGCTGCAGCACTCGGATCAGTTGCAATGCGCATTGTTGTACAAATTCATAAAGCATAACAGGCACAATGGGTGAGGAAGGCAAATGCATCAAGTGGCAGTGGAAACTAAAGTGATTTTACACAGTCATGCAACACGGTCAGCAGCAAGACCTGGGAATAAAAAACAACCTGGGGTCTCTTTCACTGCTCTATCCGCACGTCCTTGCTGAGGTGCCCTCAGAAGGCGGTGTGACAGGGCAAGCCTATGTTAAACTGGCAAATCTGCCTCATGTTCTACTGAACACATGTCCAAACACAACAGAAACATAAACGTATTAAATTATGTGCCAGAGAACAAATCTGCCCAGAAAAGCTGCTTGACACTCCGGTGAAGGACTACGACTGAGAACCTATTGAGGCAGCAGTCTGTAGCTATCAACTTTGAATGATTATGCTTCTGAGTTATGTAGAGAAATGGTTTTCCACAGAGGAAGTGCCAGTATGACTAGGGAGGAGGCCAACACTTGTGAAAGCAGTGCTTGGCAGACTACATCAGCATGTGTTGCTGCTTTCAGTATTCCCAAGCCAGTGGGACAAACAGGAGAAGAGCAAGACAGAAGACCAAGGTGGCCCCATCTGAATTCATGAACTTCAGACTTACCCAGGAAGAAGATGGGACTAAGGAGCTTTCTGGAGCCATGAGTGCTCCAGAGGCCTGTAGCGCTTCAAGACACTAAGAGTATAAAGGTTGTGGTTAAGAGTTTATTTGGCTACAGCAGCACTCCTGCAATAAGTATCTTTCTCATTTAGCATGGCATCGCTAGGCGAGGAGTTCTGTATACCCACAACCTCAGATGGCCCCTGAGGGTGGTGGCTGGGGTGCTCAGGAACTCTGAGACTCTGGTCCAAAGTGCACAGAAAAAACCACAGAGAAGCTCTTTTGCCCTAGCTAGATATACTGTACAGAGTCAGAGCTAGAAATAGTGTCTCTCTGCAGTCCCATGAGGTCTAGAGGGGCACCAGATCTCCCATGTGAGTGGCTTTTAACAGGCTGGTGGTATCTGCGCAGGGAAACTATGCCAGCCCGTTACAAGTTTGTAATGCCTGAGAATGGAAAGACAACTTCTTGCTCATTGCTACAGCAACTGATTTGCTACTACAGTGTGTAAGTGGTATCACTCTGCCCAGCTTGGGCCACTACTGTCACAACTGAGTCTGGGCTGAAGATGCATAATTTCTTCCCCTTTCTTGAAGATGGAGAGCAGCACAGGCTGACCTTTAAGAAACTCTGCCTCACTGGTGTCTAGTAACAGCATGGAAAGCAAAACAAGCCAAAATTTATTTGAAATCCATGGATGGAAATCCGCCAGGTATGCACACACGGCTTGGGTTTGCAGAGGGAGAAGGGAGGATGTATACACAGGTGAAGATAAAAACCCTGGAATTTAGGTGATTACATAGAATGTGAAGTCAGCATTAATTGAACTTTTGATTCAGATCCCGAATTTTATAGTACTCTCTGATCAGAGATAAGAGTAGTGAAAGTAAAGACAGGCACAGATGGTTTGGGTTAGGGTCAGATTAAATTTTCTTCCTCCAAAATAGTTTCTCACACATTACTTTAGACCTGAAGTTCCATATTTTTCCTCATGCTTTCATTCGCTATATTTACTTAGACCTGGCTATTTCCTCTTGTTGGTAATTTCCTGAAGTAAGACATAGTAAACCAGTGGCTACTTCAAGTAATCTCAAGTTTCATCTATTTCAACAACCATAAAATGTCCAAGTAAGTTTCCTTATCTTCCAGAGCCATCATGCTTTCCTGCCTTTGTCATCTCATCATCAACCCAAAATTTAGCGAACTGCTCTTTTTCCCCTGCATAGGGCCTGTACCATGTGAGTGTGTTTACTGCATCTTTTATCTTCCTGTTACTCCTTCCATAATACTAAAATCCGCTTTCTTTGTGTCCATTCACGTATCCAGACCTGACAGCCACAACTTCCTCCTCCCTTGCCTGGGTGATGTCCATGTAAAACAGAATTGGAAACATTACCTTCTTTGCCTGTTACCCTAAATACAATCACTCTCTTCAGACACCTTCACTGGCTGCCCTTTTTTCACAGCATCAGATTCAACCTTTCAGTCCTGATCTTCAAAGTGATTCACAGCTCTCCCTGTTACCTACACTAGGTTGCTATCTTGCTGTAACCTCTTCCACCCTCAGTCACGGATCTTAAAATGTTGCATTTTCACATACAGAAAGTGTGCATGCATGTCTGTCTCCAATCCTAGATATACACAGCTTACACTGCTAGTCCAGGTCACATACTTCTGAACAGATGTTCTCACAGTTTTAAACTGAAAGGATGAAAATATGCCTCAAGATCCCTTCTTATTTATTATATTTAAATGTTTTTTCCAATTCCTACATTAACACATATCATATTTTCTTCTAAAATATGCCAAAGAGAAGCGTACCCTTTTTCTGAGATAAGAAAATCTCCTGGAGAAGGTGCATGGCTCAAAGCCTTAGCATGTTAGAGTCTGATGTAGCTCCTGGAGCCAGCCTGCATATAGAAGCAACTGCTTGTGTACCTAGCTGTTGTTCAGCTTTGAGATCTGGTAAAACAAAAACTGTGCATGACTTGCCAGGGGAGGCACACATTTGATTTAAAGAGCATCTTCCACATAGTGGTTTTGGTCCATTTTTGTAACAGCAGCTAGTTAGGTCAGTGGTTGATGAACCTCAACGTACTGGGATCTTCTTCCTACTCCTGCCTCTCTGTTACCCAAGCCTCAGGGTAACTCCTGAAATAAACTGCTTTTAGGATTTCCTGCTGTATATGAGCCTCATGTTACCTTACTTAAGGTCAGATTCAGCTTTCCACTGTGTTAAGACGTGTCAATTAATCGACATTTCTCCACTGCTTGCCTCTCCCCATCAACTACCTTTCTCCTCCCTCCTTCCCTCACTTCTTTTTCTTAATCAATCCCTCATGTACTTTGGTCTGTTCAGAGTGAGCCTTCCTTCCTGTCATCAAGTCAGAGAACAGACGCAGGCTTCATCACACCAGGGAAAAAGGTATTATTATATAATACTACTTAGCCTTTTTAAGAGTGTTTAATGTTCAAAACTGCCCATGAACTGGTTCATATGACACAGAGCAGGAAATGATTTATAAATGGAGAAACAGAGGCAGAAAGGTAACAGGAGTTGTGCAAGGTCTCCCAGAGAGATCATGGCAGGGTCAGAAGTCTCCTGACTTCTAACTCTAGACTTTTAACTCTTTGCTCATTTTCCAGAACATGCTGTGTTTTATTTTATGTGATTCATTTAATGTGTTTCATTTTACACCCTAAATTACTAGGTGATCTACCTTTGAACCCACTGTATCTTCACTCAGCATGCAAAAGCATTGATACTGTGCAAGCGTGCACTGTACATCTCATGGGTAAAGGAGAAGTTGACTCCTTGCTTCCAGGGCAAGCCTCGCAACATACCTAAGGCCCAAGCTGGCACTGGTACTGTCACAGTATTTGTTCCACCAGAGCTGAAGTGCACATCTACACTGCGCAAAGAAGTGCTACACTCAGACCTTCAAGCCGCCTCCAGATAAGCTGATCCACCAACACAGCACAACACACGCAGAGACACTAACAGGGTCCCTACCTCAGGGAGAGGCACCTTACCATGGAGCCAGGTTTGGATCCCAAAGCCAGCAATTCTGTCCTTAGTTCTGGAAAATCTATACAGGTGGGGATACCTGTGGCATTCAAAATGACTTTTGGAGCCTGGGGCATTCTGCTCCGTCAATTTACCCTCCAAATCCAGAATCTGGCCTTTTACAGACAGAGCAGTATTGCAACATCTCATGAAACCTCGATTCCTCATAATTTTTATTGTTTTTTTCTTTTTAATACTTCCTGCTAATTTATATGTATAAGCATATAAGCACACATTAAAAATAAACCCACTTTGAAAAAATAACTTCCTAGACTTACAAGCAGACACAGGTGGAATCTTCCAAAGCCTATATACACACATATATATATAAAAAAAAAATACAGACTATGTCAAAAACAGCTGCCTACCCACTGCCTCTAACCAGACCTGAATCACAGTGTAAACACAGACATGCATATCCCCTCTGCATGCAATATGTCTGATTAAATATCTCGTTAGCCAACATGCTTTGCTGGGTTGGTAGAAGGATTTTCAGAGCTGTGCAGGTTTCTGTTTCTAAGGGATTTAGAATCTGCTGGATTTAGATGTATCCTACATTATTCTGTTTTGTTAGATTTTCCAAAGGGGCTCCGAAAACTTATCAAAGTAACTCCAGAGAAAGAGTTAAATATAAATATAAAAATATAATAATATATAAAAATATAATTCTGGAGACTGCAGGAATAAACACTGGAAGTCACATAATGCATTCATATTTAGGCAGAAAAATTAACTCTTGGGAAAATACTGGCATCAGCATGCTCCCTCACATACTGGCCTGTGCTTTTGATGTCATTATTGGTTTCATTAGTCATTTAAAGGAATCTATAGTGCCCCGCATTTATAATTGCAAATAGAAATAATAACAGTTATAGTAATAATGGACCACTGCTACCAGGCAGACATCAGGCCAATTTCACTCGTACCTCCCAGGGCTCCCAATCTCCGTTTTTCCTCTCCTTGCAGCCCAAAGGAAAGAGGGAACCCTGCCCAATTTCAGCATGGAGGTGCTATCCTCCACTGACTTCTCTCGCACGTAGTTTGAACGCCAATAAGAGCGAGCAGAAAGCTACCTCCAGTAAAAACTAGAAAGTCAGTAATATAAGAGCATGATAAGCACAGCGACTTGACACATATCCTGAGGCAGTGAATTTGAATCCATTCCTTGATCTGAAGTGCCAGACAACTTTCAGGTTTTTGATATGCATATGCTGCAGTAGCTTTTATTGAAACAAAGAGGAGGAGAACAAAGAAACGGGAGAAGGAAAGAGAGAGCATCTCATCCCAGTTGTGGCATATGCAGTCAGAACATTTAACTTGGGTCCACAAGGCTTAATGCTAAAAATGCAATGATAACCCTGCCTCGGACTGTTTGCAGCACAGACTTTGCTTATGGACAACCGTGCCTCTCCATCATGATGGAGACTTTTTATATGTATTAGAAGAGAAGACATGTCTCAACAGAGGGGTCACCTGGGACAGAAGGGATCACTGATGAATTTAGGAAGACCATTTTAAACCTGACTGATTTGGCATATGCAAATCTCCCTGCCCACTACCACTGAAAATCCCCAGCTCTGGCTCCTCTGCACCTCCCTACCCTTTCCCTGCTCAAGCATTCAGAGCATCAAACTCATTGGTAAGCATAGTGGGGACAGCTCTGCTGAAGCCATGAAAAGTGGTGTGAGTTTGGCTTGTTACTGCTACAGCATCCCTGACCACGTGTGATTAATGTCTTCTGCCCTCGTTACCGACAACTGAGTCCCAAACCCACTAACACACTCGTTCCTGTTTAAGGAGGTATTTGCATGTCTCCTCAGTGTTTTCGGCACTGAACCTTGCCTGGTTTTAATCACTTTTCTAGTTCTTACCTTCAAATCTGTCATTCTAGTTGTTCACGCTCTACTATTTTTTCTGCTATACGTCCTTTTAAAAGATTTGTGCTACTCCAAAATGAATAAATCTTTTTTGCAGCCAAGGACTATGGAAGATTGCAGTACAAGTGATATTCCCATTTATACAACTCAATGTATGGAATTATGGTTCTTTGGGGGATTCTGATTAGTTTAATCAAGTCTTGTGTGGATGACTCAAATCTACCACAACAGTCTGTTGTGAGTAGTGATACTTGCTATGTGAGCAGTGAGTAATGATACTCACTTTTTTCCATTCTAGATGCATAACCTACTCATTTTCTACAGATGAAATGTCTGGGGTTTTTTCTATAGTTATAAACCACTTAACATCTTTCTTTTATTGAATCTAATTTTATTATTTTTATCATATCTGCCCTCTAACTTTAAAAAAATTATACAATGCTTTAATTTCATTTGACAAAACCGAGGTGGATTGACTTTTTAAAAAAGTGAAACATTTTCTGTAGTTATTCAAGGAAAATCTTCACCCCATTCTTTGGCTTTTGAACAGGTACAAATGCTTTTCTAATTTAGAAGTATGTATGTGATGGGCCGAGAATGGGTGGATCATCACATCTAGTCTCCTGAAATCACAACCAACCATGTAACTGCCCACAAGGATACAGAAGTCTCCTTTTATGAGCACCATAACACACACAGGTGCCCCCAACACCTACAGGGCAAAACTACCCATGTGCTGGCTCCCTGCAGAAGCAGATCTGTGGAGTTAAATTGCCTGGACAAACACAAGAAACAAACAGTGTCCCATACTAATAAGGACGGCCAAAACATCTCGGCAGCTCCTCTCCATGTGACTTTGCCATACAACTGCCAAGTTGACCATCTCCGCCCAATGGGCTGAGCCATGCAACCAAGTACCTGAGAGGTTTCCCAGCATCACCAGGAGTGACCTCCCCTTTCCTACCACAATCTTTGGTCATTCCTTCCAGAGAGGCTTCATAAACTATGCTTTAAGGAGAGAAACATATATTTTTGGCTCTTGGTAAGACCAACCAAGGCAACTCTTACAATATCAATACGATTTGACAACTTAACAAGCGTGAAATGCCCAAGTTTCATTTCAGCATCCTTTGAGGGATAGCAACACATTTAAAAAAAAAATCCAGCATCACTCCATCTCTGTGAAATAATTCCTATCCCAAGCTTACCAAGACTGGTGGAAAGGCAACTTCTCTTCCTTGTCCCAATACCTGCATCAAGATGCTGTTTGAGGAATTCACTCTTCCAATGCTTAAAAATCTCCACAGTTCCACCGTGAAGCAGAAAGTGCTGACACCCATTTGAACTCGTACCACTTAGTTTAATAATTTTATAATGTTTATTATAGCTCTTGTTTTGCTTAAATCTCTTGGTATTTGTACCATTTCCTGAGAGCACTAAATCCGTCATACCTTACCAAGCAAGCTGTGCTGCAGCCAGTACCAAGGGCTGTTCAGTGTCTGCCTCATGAACACTATCAGCAAATCAGAGCACTTTTTCAGCTATTGAGGGCTGAGGATGTGTTTTTTGACCTCTTCTCTCTATTTCACAGAGACATTCATGGGTACAGATTCCTCATTGTCTGCCTGGTAATATTCTGGCCTTTGATGCCAGAAGCATGCAGCAACACTAGCAGGTAACACCAGCCCTTCACATAAATGAAAGTCCTTTGTAGTTGTACAGCAAAAGTCACAAATCATTCTTCCTGTTGTGGACCACTGATTTTACAGCTCACAAAGCTGCTGCGCACTGAGAACACCCTGAGAAAACAATCTGGGAGGTATTTCATGGGGATTTGGTGGTGACCCATCTGATGTCCCAGATGTAGCTCATTGCCGTGAAGCCCAGGGACCAGCTGGATGAAAAATGTTTTCACAATGTTGTACGCTAAAATCAAAACCAATAACCAAACTTCATTTTGGAGCAGCTATAGCCCGTATGCTATACAGTACACACTCATCGCTGCCTGAAAGCAGTTAGATACAAAAACTAGCAAGGGAAGAAGTTATTTTATTGTTGCCTAGCTTGTTGCCCTTATTGTTGCCTCCATCTCCAAAGCATGCAATGGTAGCCATGCACAAAGACAAGCCCTGCTACCAGGTTGACCACAGATGCATTAATAAACTGAAGAAAAGCAGCACATTCTGTTCTCACAAAGTAACCTCAACTAAATTTTTTTTTTTCAGTCTTAGTGTTTAAAACCAGCTGCCACTCGGGAAATTAAATTCAATACCTATGATATGATTTTTGAAAGTGCAGCTTTTCAGCAAAAAGGAGCTGAAGTATATCCAGTATTCTGAAAAATCAGACTATTTAATTGAGTGTCTGTCTGACAAGGACATAAGCCTAACTTCACACACCTGTTGTGAAAGCCTTGGGCTTCAATTAATGGCAGGCAAAGGATGCATAATTACTATAACAAGAAACCAGGAAATGAATATGTTAAAGTTCCTACTGCAGTTTTAACTTTGTCACAACATGCAGGTCTTTTGTTGGCTTTCTCCATAGAGGTGAATTTCCTGTTTTTCCTGGTTAAATGTATATACCAGAAATTACTCATTAAATGTCAGGAAATACAATTCGACTGAGTTAACCATGTTGCTGGAAAAAATCTGGATAGAGCAAATTATTTGGTATCACTGATTAAATAAGGTATTACCTCGCTTCTCTAGTTATGAATTGTTCATGAACAGACTTGTATTTTTACTAGGGATTTTTCCCCTTGTTCAAAAGCAGCAAGTAAATTATATAAGTGATCATATTCACTGAGAAGGTGATATCATTCAGAAGATATTCTTGACTCCAGCTTCAGATACTTACTACTCTCTACCCAGTCCCTGTGCAGAGGTCCAACACAGGGCTCTTGCATCAGTTAAGTCCTGTTTACACCTTCAAAATACAAAATTTAAATGCACAATACACAATTTTACCCCTGTGAGGCTGGACACAGGATTCACAAGTTCCCAAATACATTCATTTTAGAGCCAGTGTAAACCTTAGCAACAGCTACCAAGAATGTGAAGTACAAATGTTCAGATGACTATAATATTCACATGTATTTTTGCAGAGACAAAAAAGCCCAGTGATTTCTTCCAAGTGACATTTTCTAGGTAGTAGATTTAAAGACAAAACCCAAGATCCACTGTTTAATTCACAACCCTGTGTTGCTAGTAAGAACCTCCCTTTTGTATTTCCTTATCTTTGAATTATTTGGGCCATCTTATCTTTGAAGCAGGGCTCTTTGCATATCCCAAAGCTAGTGCATTAAATCTCCCAACACCCTTCTGGAAGTTGAGCAGTTGCACATTGCTATTTATCTGAGGTACTGGAGGGGTTTCATTATGCAAGGTCACATAGTAAAACTAACTGAAGGTGAGGTGCACAGAATGTTATTTAAAAAAATAGAAGGAGTTTTTTTAATAAAGAACAACTGTGCAACCAGTGAGCAATAAACTCGGGCAAAATTTGGTTTATGGGAGATATATTACTAAATATCCCACAAATACAATTTCTGCATATGGGAATATATACAGAGATGGAAAAAAACCAAAACCCAGCTTGCAGAAACACGTATGTCGTCAGAGATACTATGCTATACGAACTGTTTATTGGAACTGTGTCCCATGTCAATACCGAGGAAAATAAAGAATGGAAAATAACTTTGGAATTGAATAGAGACCCTGTCACAGTTAAATTTGATACTTGGAGCCCAAGCCAACATACTGCCAGGACAAAAAAAAAAAGTATACAAGAAAATCAGGAATAAATCCAAGATGGAAAAAGTAAAAGTTAAATTAGCATCATACGGTGGAGAGAAATACCAATAATTAGGCAAATGCATAATAACCCTATGAAGTCAATTACTTTTATGACAGTGGGGCTGGAAACACAGGCACTTTTAGGGCTGAACATTTGCAAAGAATTAAGACTGGTTAGAACATACAATGGGTGCTGTGTATGATCTAAACAGACAATAAGAAACCAGAAGAATTCAAAGATATTTTTGATACAGCAGGATACAATAAGAAGAAATATTATTTTTTTTCAACCTGAGGTAACCCTTTCCTCCCCAGTCACTGTTCCACCCAGTTTCCATTCAGCCTCTGCAGGTACTAATACACCCAAAAATTGAAGAGAAAGTCTAAGTACACTCCATGAAAGCAGCCAAAAGAAACCAAATACTATTGCTGTTACAAGTCCTACGTTTTCCTGATTTTTCTTCCAAACAAACTTCATTCCACTTTCTGGCCATGCATACCTTTGAGCTACCCAGAGCACAGACTTTGCATGTGTTTATAACATGCACCATAACAAGTCTCACTGGTGAAAAGTTACTCTCTCCCTCTTTTTGATCTGAGCAGACGCCTGCTCTTATTTCTGCTGTTTGAGGCCCTAGGTGAAAACAGGTCTTCATCAGCAGCGAAACATGATGCACTGAATGAGTGATACCACTCAGGAGTCAGGGCTGTACCCAGGCCCCCATGCTCTGTTGGACCAGGGCTATGTGTTGGGCCATATTTCTAACATACCCCAAGGCTTCTTGTGGTGCCTGGACTCGGAGAGTTTCTTCTCTTGCAAACAAAGCAAACCATTTGCTCTTATAGAGACCCCTGGAAAAGCGCTTTGGAAAAAACAATAAATAAAATTTCATTTCACAGAACGTTGGACAGGCAAGAAGAAGTGACAGGACCGAGACCATTCAGCAACCCCGTGACAGAGCTGGCACCAGAGCGCAGCCATCCTGGATTCTGGCGTGGCACTGAGTTCACTAAACAGTAGCAGCAGCCAGATACTACTCTAAAGAAAGTGACTGCTTCTGTAATAACACCACTTGAGTTCACCCAAACACGTACATGTAGCCACCACCACAACTCTGAAAGCAGGTAAGTATTGTTGCATCTCTCTATTTTGATTAAGCTCACGCAAGTATTTTCTTACTACTAATAAAATAGGCTATCCAGCAAAATTTATAATGGATTTTTTATTAGATTAAATATTTTAGATTCCCACCATGACTATAGCACATTCCACTGGAAGGATCCTGGAGTGCTTTTGCAATTATTTACAAGAGCCGTTCCAAGACCTGTGAAACTCACAAGTATCTTTACATTAACTTCATGAAGGTCTGGCTTTAACCACATTTATTTATCCCCACGTTTTAGGTATATCAGCTTCCAAATTTTACAGATACAAAAACAGAGGTATACACAGGTTAAGGC